>NC_139020.1:29578441-30006257 GCF_964662115.1 Mustela nivalis
ATCTGTCTAGTTCTTGAATTTTTCCTGTAAGAATACGTAGAAGCAGCCATTCAAACTATGTATGATACCTCTAGAGACAAAAACATTATTTCTTTCGGAGGATGTCCACTCTTTTAGAATAGACTTAATGAAAAAAAGTTTTTCTTTATATTTCAGTGAAGTCTGTGCTTCATTATTTCTTGCCCTACTACCTGGTAGTGTTCACAATAAAATGTTAAGTGTTCCAGTATAATTTTTTTTAAGATTTTATTTATTTATTTGACAGGCAGAGATCACAAGTAGGCAGAGAGGCAAGCAGAGAGAGAGAGGAGGAAGCAGGCTCCCCACTGAGGAGAGAGTCCGATGTGGGGCTCGATCCCAGGACCCTGGGATCATGACCTGAGCCGAAGGCAGAGGCTTTAACCCACTGAGCCACCCAGGTGCCCCTCCAGTATGATTTTTTAAGAAAGACTTTATTTTCCCAAAGTGGTCTTCTCTTGGCTAACAGTTCCAAATCCCTCCAATTCAATCAATTGCATATGATGCAGTTTTGTTGCTCTGTCACCATTCTCATCTGAAAACAATACTTTTTCCTTCAAGTCACATCATTGTTTGGTGGTTGTTTTGCTGGGGGTTTTAATCTGACAAGGTTCAAAATTATTTGTTTTATAGTCAGTTTTGGTTTTTATTTTCCCATGTTTTTCAGTATCTGTGCTCATCATTATTTATTGCATCTCAGAATTTCTTTATGGGATATTTTTCCTTTATTTTTGAGGAACATTTCTAGGATTCTACTCTGTGGGAGTCTAGTGGTGGGCAGCTCTCAACTGTTACTCATATATGGTATGTGCTTCCTCATGTGTTTTGCAATTTTGGATTAAGCATGTTGTGTCTTGTTAGAATACTGTGCATTCTAGTTCGAGGCAACGGTTTTCCAGAGAATTCAGTGTTTTTTTTTGTTTTGTTTTGTTTTTCCTAGCTTGACCCAGTGCCAACAATAAGGACAACTTTAGATTAGTTTATTGACCTGGAGTTTTCTGGATGATGCAGGAAGAGGGTATTTCTTATTTTACTTTTATTTTTACTTTTATTGAAGTATGGTTGACATAACAATATTATGTTAGTTCCACATGTACAACATAGTGATTTGACAAGTCTATACATTATGCAATGTATCTGTCACTACACAATGCTATTCCTAAATCATTGACCATATTCCCTTTCATCTCTGTGAATTATTCATTCCTTAACTAAAAGCCTGTATCTCCCCTTACCCTCACCTCTTCACTCCCCTTCATCCCTTTTTGTTCATCTTCCCCCCACCACCACCCTGTGGCAATAAACAGTTCATTCTCTGTAATTATGGGTTTGTTTCTGCTTTTTTTCATTTGATACCAATTACATATTTATATAATTTGATACATTGAGCTAAGATATATTTTTTCATTTCCTTAAAATTTTTATTTTAATTCCAGTTAGTATACAGTGCTGTACTAGTTTTGGGTATACGATATAGTCGTTTAACAGTTCATAAATCACCCAGTGTTCATCATACCAAGTGCACTCCTTAATCCCCATCACCTATTTAACCCAATCCCCACTCCCCTCCCCCTCCCACCCCATAACCATTAGTTTGTTTTCTATACTTAATAGTATGTTTCTTGGTTTTTCTCTCTCTCAGGAAGAGTAAATTTGAACTCCAAACTAGGTGGAAGGTAGTAATAATAATTATGAATTCTCAGAGACTTTTGAGATTGGTTGAATCTGAGAGACGAACCTACCTGTTTCCAATTGTTAGTGAGTTGACTGCCTCTTCTTCTTCTTCTCTTTTTTTTTTTTTTAATTTAATTTTATTTTTTTGGTGTTCTAAGATTCACTGTTTATGCACCACACCCAATGCTCCATGCAATACATGCCCTCCTTAGTACCCACCACCAGGCTTACCTATCCTCCCATCCCCTCCCCTCCAAAACCCTCAGTTTGCTTTTCAGAGTCCATAGTCTCTCATGCATTGTCTCCCCCTCCAATTTACCCCAATTCACTTTTCCTTTCTTTCTCCTAATGTCCTCCATGTTATTCCTTATGCTCCACAAGTAAGTGAAACCATATGATAATTGACTTTCTCTGCTTGACTTATTTCACTCAGCATAAACTCCTCCAGTCTCGTCATGTTGAAAAAAAGTTGGATATTCATCCTTTCTGATGACTGCATAATATTCCATTGTATATATGGACCATATCTTCTTTATCCATTTGTCTGTTGAAGGGCATCCAGCTCTTTCCACAGTTTGGGGATTGTGGCCACTGCTGCTATAAACACTGGGGTACAGATAGCTCTTCTTTTCACTACATCTGTATCTTTGGGGTAAATACACAGTAGTGCAATTGCAGGCTCATAAGGTAGCTCTATTTTTAATTTTTTGAGGAATCTACACACTGTTTTCCAAAGTTGACTGCTTCTAATGTACTTTTTCACTAAGGGTGTGGTCTTTCAAAGGTCTTTAATGGGACCAACTTGTTCACCTTGCCTCCTGTCCCCAAGATGATTATAAAAACATGACACTTTACAGTACTAAGATTAATAAAGATTCACTGAGCAGCTATAGTTCTCATGAAGATATTTTTATCAGCTTTCTTGCTATTACTCCTTGCTATTTATTTTAGCAAATATTCACAAGGTTTTGTAGTGGAAATATTTTTTTTCAAGTTTGCTTTTCTAAAAGTCTTATATTCTATTACTTCTTTTAAGTCATTGAGAAGCATGCTTCCTGTGACAAAGATAAAAATGAAGCATTATATGGCATTTAGTTAAGAACTGTGTTGTTTAATGATGACCATAAAGCTTAATTATGGCCATTCTACTAATTTCCAATTCATTAAATTGTCTTTACATTCAGCCCTTATTCTTGTGCCCAGTGCAAACAAATAGTCTACTGATGTTCAGATATACTGCATGTAAAGTCAGAATTCTTTCAGTTTTAATAATAGAATCCCAAATCAAGCTATCTTAAGTCAGAGATGAGATTTTACTGAATGTTGTACTAGAAAAGTCCAATAGTTAAAGTAGCTAATTCTGGTGAATTAGTGATGTCATCAAAATCTTCTTCATGTCTTAGATATGCTCTCCATATGCTGATTTTATTTTTCTCTAAGAAATGTAGAATGAGGGGCGCCTGGGTGGCTCAGTGGGTTAAGCCGCTGCCTTCGGCTCAGGTCATGATCTCAGGGTCCTGGGATCGAGTCCCGCATCGGGCTCTCTGCTCAGCAGGGAGCCTGTTTCCTCCTCTCTCTCTCTCTGCCTGACTCTATGCCTACTTGTGATCTCTCTCTCTCTCTCTGTCAAATAAATAAATAAATAAATAAATCTTAAAAAAAAAAAAAAAAAAGAAATGTAGAATGACAACGAGCTAACTCTCACAAATTCGGCAACCCCAGCAGAATGTGAACTTCTTCTTACTAACAGTTCTAGGGAAAAAAAAATCTATGTATCATTATCATTTGTTTGTATAAAATATCAGTCTCTGGATCTGGGGTATAGAGTTAACCCCATCAGAATGACGTGAAATTAAAAGAGGGGGCAGGGCAGACTCCCCAAAGAAGAGCTGAGTCTGAGGCCACTATAAGGAATACTCTGCAGGCAAAATCAACAAGATTCTCACTGTTTTTGTGTGTACTCTGTTTTTGTGCTCTAACTGCCTGAAATCAGTGCAAAAAGAGAGAAGAAATTTATTCTAAAATCCCTTCCTAGTGAATCACACTGAACATAGTAATCATTGCTTTCTCAATAAGTTTATAAACCATCACAATATGGTTAGCTGAACCTATTTTCTTCTACTTTATAAAATTAGAATGACTCATATACACTTTTAATATCCCTTTTTTTGTCACAAATTCTCCAAAATCCCTAAAATTGGTTTGGTGGTCATCTTTTCAGTTGCCTAAGATGCAATTCATAGAGGCCAGATATTTTAATCAATTTACATTGGTGGGACTTTCTTTATAATTTCCCAAACTTTGGTAGTTGAAAATCCCTTATACTATTCTACAATGTTCAGTTTGAAGATTGTGATCAATGACAGAGGTAAGAAAACAGCAATTTAAGAATTACTCCAACCTTCCCATCAGGGGGTTTCTTTCGCTCCTACTCAAATAAGAAGCCAAAGTTTTCCATGGTTTTCTTTTTTCTCTAACAGAATCAGATTAGTCTTTCTCTTGTTTGGTATTTCATAAGCTTCAGTTACCATGTGAGTAACATGCACACATGAAAGCCTCATTTTTTAGAATGGAGAGTCTCATTTCAAAGCTATATGTAATGAGAAAATTGTTATTTATTTCTAAGATATCATGGATTTTGTAAAATACAGGAAGGTGAATCATTACAATAATTATTACATATTAGGATGTCACAGCCATTTTACTTGCCATGAAGGTGTCTAAACACTTCAATTCCTTTCCTCAGCTCATGGCAGTCATCCGTGGACCACACTTTGTGTAGCAACAAACCAGGGTGTGAATCAGGCCGTGCCCAACTGATCCCCCCCAGGTTGTAATACACTCTAGGATACGCTTTATTTCTTTTCATTGTCACTTTCCTAAAGATATGAGTTGAAGATGGATTCATTTAATCATCACTTAATCACAGTATAGTTATCATCAATGTAATGAAAGTCAAGAAGATATCAGCTTTTATAGGTATACAGAAAGTTAAAACCACCATTGATACTATACGTGGCCTCAGTTCACTCTTGTAATCTGAATCTTAAGTCCATCAACCATTTATTCACCCATTTTAAGAACTGAAATTAGTTCCCACAACTTGTATATTTTCCCAATGATTTTCCATATTCTATCCTAACAAATGCTATTTCTTTCATAGTGCTGTCATCTTCAGTTACTGCATTCCAGTCTAGGTTCACTCAACACTAACTTGATGGTGTCTTTGAATTATATTTACTTCTCTGCAATGTATATGTCACCTGAAGTAAAGGTAATACAGAAAAAGTAAACTTGAAGGTATGTGTCTATGTGTGTATGTGCTTTAATTAAGCATTTATAAAAAGATAGGAAACAGAGGCAAAAATACTATTTTAAATCCCTTTCTTAATTTTATAAAGTGATGTATTATGTTTTATTCTTCATATCCTCAGGTTTGCTATTCCTGATAGAACAGAAAGAATATACTAGTTAAGTGTGTTGTCTTTTTTCTTTGTTAGTGAATTTTTTTTTGTTTTGTTTTATTTTTGGTTTTGGGGTTTTTTTTTTTGTTAAGTAAGAACAGGTAACTTCTTTGAAAAAGCATGGTCTTCTACCTCTTCATGAGATTTGAGCCATTCTTAGGCTAATATAAAGCATGATTTGAAAATCATCTCATTCTCATTTTTCTCATAACTAACTGCTCTATCTTCAGATTTTTTTCTTGTTTCCAAAGCCCAAATAGTACATATAAATAGCCATTGTTACCAGGAAACTCTCATGTTCTTTCATTTTCACATCAAGTTTTCAGGGGCAGCGGCGCCTGGGTGGCTCAGTGGGTTAAGCCGCTGCCTTCGGCTCAGGTCATGATCTCAGGGTCCTGGGATCGAGTCCCACATTGGGCTCTTTGCTCAGCGGGGAGCCTGCTTCCTCCTCTCTCTCTCTGCCTGCCTCTCTGTCTATTTGTGATCTCTCTCTGTCAAATAAATAAATAAAATCTTTAAAAAAAAAAAAGTTTTCAGGGGCAGCCTTTCTTTGCCCAACTTTGTTCTACAGGACATAAAATGTATTCCTTAATCCACAGACTCCATGATTACATAACTTTGGTAAATTGTATCTGGTAATTTATTTTGGAAGTAATGTATCCTCTTAATCGACATGAGTCAACTGAGCATGTGAGATGCTGAGTCCATCACATAGTCAATATATTCTTGAAAACTCAGCCCACCTTCAAACTGACCATGTCTACTCGTATTTTTTTAAGTCAGCTGGTACAATACTTAATTGTCAATGAACATAAATAATTCCTGCATCAGGTCATGGCATATCAACTCTCCCTTTAACAGGCTGCTTTTTTTTTTTTTTTTTAAGATTTTATTTATTTATTTGACAGAGATCACAAGCAGGCAGAGAGAGAGAGAGGGAAGCAGGCTCCCTCTTGAGTAGAGAGCTCAATGTGGAGCTCAATCCCAGAACCCTGGGATCATACCTGAACCAAAGGAAGAGGCTTTAACACACTGAGCCACCCAGGTGCCCCAACAGGCTGCTTTTATATCCCTGAAATACATTTTTCTAGAGTCATGAAATTATCACGTGGCATAATTTTTTCTTCTATATATTTAGCATATGTTTGTACATGTTAATGTATATCTTTATGTATAATATTCTGCCGTTATATTTGTAATAATAAAAATACAATTTATAAACTACATTTGCTTTTCTCCCATCATGTTTAGCAGGAAGAATTTTAATTAAACTAAATGTTCTGATTCTATTTTAACTTGTACAGATGTCAATTTTTTAATTTATTGACTAAAATTTGCACACATTACATAAACTTCTACCAAATGGTGGTTAGTAATTCTAGCCCTTTACTGTAATCAAACACCAGAAACTTTTGACAGTATTCATCACAAAACCTGTAGAAAAATTTGCCATCTCCTGCCATTCTGACAAAAATTATGACAATGTACTAATGCTGAAATTTTAACAATTTCTAGATAGAAAATTAAATATAAATTCTGTTCAGCATTTTAAAAATGTATTCTGAATATGCATCTTTATCTTTGAAAAAAATACCTCTTACTATAATAGACGAGTTTGTGAAGACTGACACCATTAACTTCCACTGTCTGCTGCTTACGAATTCCACCCATCTTGAAAATCACAAAAAGAACTTTCAGTAAGTGTGCATTTTAGTTTGTGACAAACAGATATGGTTGTTCCCATGAAGGAAACTTGATGTAATCTAACTGATTAAGCTACACATACATGGAAGTGTTTAGTCAAGGGATAAATGAATGCTCAGTGATCGCCAGAAAAGGGCACCATATATCAGTACTGTTGTAATGTGCCTAGGCAGCTTTAGGGAGTAAATGGGACTTAAGGACATTTAATTTCAAACTTCATTTTATGCTGAATGATAAGGATCAGACCTAAAAAGCTGTAAGTCAAGTCTATATACTCAAGGATACCATTGTCTTGCCAGTATTCCATAATTCAATAGACCTCCAATTCAACAAGCACTCTTCCTTGATGGAATGTTGAATTTCACTTTGGAAATGAACTTTTACAACAAAATGGTCCTTTCAATCTATTTTACTGGTTGAGTAAGTACAAGCTGTATCAAGCCTCATTCTGTATTATGTTTGGTAGGGAATATGGTTACCTGTGAGGAGACACTGTCCTAAAAAGTATACACACTCTCTCCATCTCTCTGTCTTTTTCTCTGTCTCTCTCAAGCACACACACACACATACACACACACACACACACATACAAACACATATATTGCTCCTTGTCTTATACCTTAATCTCAATAGGTGAACATAAAAGACCAGATGTTCCTTTTTAAATTTGTGTGTGTGTGTGTGTGTGTGTGTGTGTGTGTTACCATTGTACGTGGAAAGGCTGGCAACTTAAAGGCTGGCAACTTATATTCCACTGGAGTAAATCTGTACTCAACTGCTCTGTTGCTAGAGGGAATTTTTAAATGCCATATAGCTGTAGTCTTAACCTTGACTGTCTTTCATTCTCAAATATCTATTCAGTTATATGTGCTGAATGACTTACAACGAAGTGAGAAAAAATTCAGTGACTTGACATTTACAGTTCCCAACTGATTCGTTTATTTATTCAACAGAGTAAATATTTAGGCAGCAGAATTAAATTGGAAAATGTTTATCAAGTTTGAGACCACCTTTCTTTCAATATATAAAACATAAACCCAGAGGCCTAAGCATAGGGAAATTTACCTATAAATGTGCCCTACAGAGAAGGGCACATTTAAAAGTCCCAGTAGGTTTTCATCAACCACTAGTTTGTTTGGGCTACTTCTGCCAATATTTTAGGACAGTGCCATTGACATGGCACCTAATAAAACATAAGTTACAATGCAATTGCACTTTATTACTCATTTTGTAAAATCTTACCATACGAGCAGTTCTCTGAATGTATTTCCTCACTCTATTTCAGGCCAAAGATCTAATCTAGTTAGTGCCACACCTGAAGTGTGTATATTTCTCTCAGCACATGTGACACCTTATATTTATCTCCACACTTGAGAGCAGATTAGCTAAAGAACTCCTATAACATAACCAGAAGACAGACTCTTAAAACAGTGTCTCAGCACAAAAGCATAATAAAAGTAACAAAAGCTTGAGGTTTCTGCTTATAACATCATTGTATGGATAAGCTAACTAAAGAATATTGTCCAAAAAATAGTTTCCAATGGTTCTTAGAATAATTTCACTGTCATTGATCAATAAAAATAATAACATCATGTAAATCACCTTTAAAATCTGAGAAATTAATGATATCACATTGTCATGATGGAGAAAAAATTATAAGCCTAATTTTTACATCAAAGTCAGGAAGCATATATCTGTAATTTCCATGGACATATTCAAGAAAAAGAATCATATATGCATATATACATATATATAAAACATAAAATATAACAAAAAATTACCATTTAATCATTTTTAAATGTATAATTCAATGGCATTAATTATATTTACAATGTTGTGTAATCATCATATCTGTTTCCAGACTTTTTCATCACCCCAAGCAGAACCTCTACAAGAATAACTCCCTATTTTCCAATTTCAGAACCTCTGAATTAAGATCTTCAACAGAACATGAAGGAATTTGCATTTTTCACAACACAGCAGAAAAGTCTTATGATTAAGCCAGTTTGGGAAACAAGGGAGGGTAGTGAGGTGTTGGTCTAAACTAATCTTAACAACTAATGTTTATATAATTCCCATGTCACAGACCTCAAAATTGAGAGTCCTGAAGATGAACTATTGTGCCCTGGAAACAGAATCTAGGCTTTTGTTTCAAATTTCGTGTTGGGAGGGAGACAAACCATAAGTGATTCTTAATCTCACAAAACAAACTGAGGGTTGCTGGGGGGAGGGGGGTTGGGAGAAGGGGGTGGGATTATGGACATTGGGGAGGGTATGTGCTTTGGTGAGTGCTGTGAAGTGTGTAAACCTGGTGATTCACAGACCTGTACCCTTGGGGATAAAAATATATGTTTATAAAAAATAAAAAATAAAAAATAAATAAAAAAATAAAAGTATGAAAAACAATACATCAAGAGATACAAAAAAAATTTTGTGTTTAAGCATATATATATATATATTCAATATCTAAATTTAAATACATTATCTTCTTTCAAAATATTGATACATTTGTGCATAAACTGTTGACATGTTTTAGTCTGTTGCTGTTTTTGTTTTTTGTTTGTTTGCTTCAAGTACTAGAAATAACAGCACATTTCTACCAGATAAACAGTAGAATAGTCTATCTGTATTCTGGATCTTATTTGCTTATTATGTCCACTTGGCTTCCAATATTCTCTTGTTTAGAAAAGAAAACTCAACTTACTTCCCTTAAATAGTCTTGTTTTAATTTTTTTAAGTTTTAATTTTTTTAATTTAAATCAGTTAGCCAACATATAATACATCATTAGTTTCAGAGGTAGTGTTCAACAATGTATCAGTTGCGTAAAACACCAGGTGTTCATCCCATCATGGGCCTTCCTTAATGCCTCTGCTTTGTCAAAGAGTAATCAACATTATGTTTCCAATCCTAAAAATAATTAAACATTAGAACACATCTTAGGTCTCTTACTTGGAATGTTTCTGTAATATTTGGATCAACAACATCTGTGAGTTTTTTCAACTAATTCACGAAGAATCAATAGTAGCTCATGCCTAGGAGTGTCTACTACCCTTGACAGAATTAACCATTTTTGTTAAGAAAGTAGTGGGGCATCTGGGTGGCTCAGTCATTAAGTATCTGTCTTCAGCTCAGTTCATGATCCCAGGGTCCTGGGTTTGAGCCCCGCATTGGGCTTTCTGCTCCGCGGGGAGCCTTCTTCTCCATCTCCCACTGCCCCTGCTTCTGTTCCCTCTCTCACTGTGTCCCTCTCTGTCAAATAAATAAATAAAATCCTTAAAAGGAAGAAAGTAGTAAAATTTAACTCTGGATAGACTTGAAATGAGGACACTGTGTTCACGACCAGATTTCCGTTTCCCCACATGGAAGTCTTCCGAGGAGCATTGACACCCAAGCGAAAGAGCTGCCTTTCCTGTTCATTTCTCCTCCTTTGTTTCTCCCTCCTTTCCTTCTCTTTCCTGAGAGCTTCCCTTCAAAAGTGGAATTATGGGTGGAATGTTGCCATTTAGAAAGTGAAAAAAACAGAAGAGGAAATATTCATCTCTTAACCGCAGTGAATGAAACATTTCAGACTAAATGCTTGTGATATGCTAAGCTTCCGAATTACAATTGCTTTTCTAAGTCAGTCAGTCCCTCCCAATATTAAACCAAATCATCTCTATTCAGAATATAGTTTGTGGTTTTTATCTGTTTGCTGTTGCCCTCTTAGCTCACGTTGAGACATCAAATTGCACTCCGTATACACATTTAAAATCCCAATCCAAATGACGAAACTCTGCCGTAATAGTTCAACCTGCAGTGCTTTGTTATACTTGTACCATATCATGGGTTGGAGGACTTCTTTTGCTCATGGAATCCCAACTGATTTCCAGGCTTTAAGAAGGGCATATTTTGCTAGAACTTTCTGATGTTGCATTTTATCACAGAACTAACATGACCCTCCAGTCATTGCCAAGTGCATATAGTTTACGCATTTGGAAGGATTTTTAAAGCTAGGTATCCAGTTTAGTGCCAGTTCACATTATAATCAAGTGGTCAGGTTTTATTTGCATGGTCGCTTGATGAAGCTAAAAATAAAACCAGTGCAAGAGGCTAAAACAACATCTATTTTGGTGTGTCTTTTGTTTACATATGTATTCTGAAAGTAGCTGGGGCTAAGATGTTTCCTTTTCACTCTATTTTCAATTACTGGCATAATTGATATTCTCCCTTCCTTTATGACAATTTTCTTCCCACCTCTTCTTGTAGGTCAGACTTTTACAGTTATCTCCATAGCAACGTCGCCATCTAATAGAAAGATACATCTTCTGAATGGCTGGCAATACAACATTCACTGTTAGAACACAACCTATTTTTCACGTTGGAAACATCCGGAATTCACAACCCATCAAGATATATAAAATGTCTGTGGCTCCCCAACAGTTACCCAAAGCTGAGCTTGCTAGCTTTGTCAGAATGCATTTATGAACAACTCTTACTAACCATTTCTGTAGAATAATAAAACAAGCCTTTACTTCAACATCAGAAAAGAAGTTTAATTTACAAGTGAAGTTGCTTATAAAGACTCAATTTGCCCTTTGTGGGAAAGAGTTTATGGTGGAGATGGGCTGTATTACCAACCTATTACTAGTGCACTAAGACCTCTATTTACTGGCTGATTATGTCCTCTGGCAAAATTCGGAACTGTCTACTACTCCGGTGCAAACTAATCAGTTTTCAAAATTAGTTATTGATCTCAGACCTATTGTGGAAGGACCAATTTAGTGGCTGGTTCATCGAGTACTGAAGTGACACCGTTTGCATAAGTAGCAAGAGAAAGAGTGAATATCGTGTTCAAAGACAGTGTTCAAAGGTAGTTTTCTAGTGCAGGGAACTGACAAATATGAGTATTCAAGGATGCTAAGTTTCTGTCATTAGAGATTAATGATACAGGCACATGCCTGCCAGTCACATGAACTTACGCTTTTCATATGTACATTTGTTATTCCTTTTCAATAAGTAATGGATGGCAAGTTATTTTTTAAGCCTTAAGAAAATATTTCTTTCTGTTTCTTCAAACGTAATTTTTTATTGAATTTAGGTGAAGGTGACTAAAGGAAGTTTTCATTTTATAAGTATAAAGTGATTATTTGCTGATCAGCGTATGAAGAGAAATGCTGGGCAAAATAACGTAGGAGTCCAAAATGCTTCTTCCATGCCCATGCCTAAATTCCACCTCACATTTCTCATAATTTAGCAGTCATTATTCTTTTTTGTTTTTTTAAAGATTTTATTTATTTATTTGACAGACAGAGATCACAAGTAGGCAGAGAGGCAGGCGGGGGTGGGGGTGGGGTGGGGTGGATGGGAAGCAGGCTCCCTGCGGACCAGAGAGCCTGATGCGGGGCTCTATCCCAGGACCCTGGGATCGTGACCTGAGCCGAAAGCAGAAGCTTTAACCCACTGAGCCACCCAGGCACCCCTAGTAGTCATTATTCTTTTACTGATTTTCTTTTTTCTTTTAGAAATAACTTCTTAATGGTTTGCTTTCTATGCTTTGCTTTAGGAAATGATAGAGAGAATTGGGATTTGACAGTTTTCTGAGTAACTCAGAGAAACAAAATTATGAGTTATATCACTGGGCTGTACATAGGTGAAAATTACTCAGAAGTTGTCCTTGAGTTATCCCATCAATTTGGCATTCCTGAGGAGAGGTTAATTTTAAAGGTTAAGGTGCAAAATTTATACAAACAACCCTGAATAAGATTTGCTTGTTTTTAGCGATAATTATTCTTAAAAATATATTCCATGTGAGCAATACACAAATTGACACCCACACGATGACCATAGGTCAATACTGGGAAGAAAATTCGAGAAAGTTACAGTAGAAATATCTTTGTATATTTCTTGTTGACGTAGGTTGCTAATCATTTTCTATTTACCTTGGCTCTCGGCAATACACTGATCTTTCTCTTTTCTCAAACCCCTTATAAATGTAGGTGTGCATACATATGTATATAACTTGTAAATATAAAATACAACTTTCAATAACTGTTTTAACTTAAAATATTTTTAAAATTTCCACTGAACTCTAGTATTAAGATCATTTTAAGTGAGAAAAATGAAAAACAATTTAAATAAATTCTTGGAGGTGAAACCTCACACCTAAATGAAGTCAACCTTCCATGGCATTCCTGTGAAATTAAGAAGGTATGAACAGCTCTTTAACTTGTAAAGGGGATGCAGATTCTGTTGGTTTATATGTTATCACAGAATTTCATAATTTGAGAAAGCCACTAAGAGCATTTTCATCATAATAACCTTTTTAATACCTGGCAAAAAGGTAGCACTATTTACATGATAAAAACATAAAGTAGTAGAATCCTGGGAGCAAAAGAGGATAACTAAGAAACGAAAGTTTAAAATTTTCAGAACTTCATATTATTAAAATTAAATCTCCTGCGTGATAAAAGGTGCATCACTTGTCAAGCAACTAGTAGTTTCTCTGAGATAGCACTTTGAACATCAAATGGCATAGTGCATGTGAGCTCTCTTATATAACTTGTCATTCTGCACAGTTAACAAGTCTAGGAGCATTAGTAAAAATCTGCCTTGGGCCAATGTTGGGCCCATATTCAATCAGATAATTTCTTTAGGACTGTGGTTTTTAACCTTGGCAAATCATCAGAATCTGCACTGAAGCTTGTTAAAAGACACAAACCCTACTGAATCAACAATTCCATCAATTGTTCTAAATATTTATATTTTTTTTATATGCCAATGTGCCACAGAGAAAAACCAGTTTAGATGTTCTCTGGACCACAAAGGAAAATGTAAAATAAATCCAAGTATGTGATAGCTAAAAAGGTACATGTATCCCAATGTTTCATGTTTTTCAAACATGCTTCCTAAAACCTTTTTGGTGCGTGGATCTAAGCATTATTATCTAAACATGCCAGCTATCAACTTATAAATTAGCAAATCATGTTCATATGTTTTTCCTCACATTAATTTAGGAGGACAAAGGAAAGATTAAGACAATTGTTTAAAACATTAAGCTCTGTATACTAGGGTCAAAGCAAAATGTTCTGGTCCTTTTAACACAGATTACTTGGAACCAGCCCTGAAATCTCTATTCTCAGTAATATGATCATAAAATACGTAAATGACATGATTATGTGAACATGATATTATTTGGATCATTTGTCTTAGTTTATATATTTCATCTTCAAAATATTTATTTTTATTATTTTACACTATAATTGTTTTATACTTTCAGTGTAAAATTTTTCAATGTAAATTTTTCACTTTTACACAAAAATACACTATAAGAGTTCTTATATAAAATAAATGCAGAATTAATTTTAAATGAAAATTTCAGGAAACAAATAGAACCATAATTGTGCACATGATTGATTAAAACTATACTTTTAGCACAAAGGAGCTATGACTAAACAGAGTGATTAAAGAAGGAAAGTTTTATGGAATGCAAGCTTCTTCTCCTAGATCTGTTACTGTTCAGATATTTCATAGAGAATTTGGCAAATTTGAGCACTGGACTTTTTATCTCTATTCCCATATTAGCACTACTTAAACTTTTACAGACAATAAAGCAGTAGACTGTATAAAAATAAGCAGCAATAAAACTGTCCGAATAACTTTTCCTCTATTCATATTTATTATCCTTTGTTTTTCCAAGTAGTCTCTGGAGAGACAGGCTGTAAATCAAAAAGACCTAAATTACAAAAGCTATTAGGACCTATATAGATTTAAAAACTAGAAAATTAAAGTTTTAAGCATAAAATCCATGAAGAACAGTCAAAGAAACAAAAAGTCAGGATGGGTTTCAGATTCCATCTCATTTATTTTATTCTCTCCCTGCTTCCAGGACCAATTGAACTCAAGGCTAATTATAACACAGACAAAAAGAACTAGTCATCTCACTGAGTGAAAAGAAAAGAAAATGAAAATACGGTTTTGAGTTCAACTTCAAGGTTGAATAGCAGATTAGAAAATTTCCCCAAAGAGGAACACGTTCAACAGTAAAGCATGACATTGTGGAAGGTTGTAAATGTTCTTTGGAAATGTTGAAACTCCGGGATTGCTTCTCCTATGTGTAGTCATTAAGGGAAAAAATGGATTGCACCGAGGCTGGCATCACATTGGTTTTAATTCACATTACATTTGAAATGATTGATCAAATTATTTGATGACCTTTTGAATTTCATCCAGCTCCTAATATACTCCAAATATATCATCTTCATTGCCTTAGTTGTCATCTAAATAAAATAATAAGGTTTGAATAGATGACCGATATAGGTTGTTCTCTCTTGGATTCAGATTCTGTTATTCCCTTTGCAATAGTAGTATTTCTTTTCTGTACTGTGTAATGGCATGTAGTTCTAGTATTCCAGATTGTTTGTTCGGTGCTCTAAGAAGTAACACACTGCATATCACCCATCATATCACCTATCACATATCAGCAAGCAGCTCAGATTTATTATTGTTGATGATTTATAATCATTATAATAACCTAGAAATCGACTAGTTACTCGCTTGTCTCTTTAATGGGCCACTTCGTAATGAATTGCTATAAAGATATCACATCTAAACATCTTTGATTCCTCAAATGGATTTTAAGCTGGCTTTTTTTGGGTGGGGGAATATTTCTCCAGGAGCTCCTACTGCTACACACAAATGCATATAAGTAAGTGGATGAGGATACAAGAGTAAGAAGTAGATACAGTCACTGAGCTAGCAAAAGGCTAGAGCTGACAGTGTGCTTGGATGAAAATGGTGGAATAGGAATGGAAAGAAGAATCTCCTTATTGGGCTGAAGACACACATCTTCTGGTTTATAGCAGAGGTCTCCATGCCAGCCAAATCCAGACATCTGAATATCGCTTCCAGGGGCAGGGTTGACCTGTGTGGTGGCAAGCTGACACTGGCATTGACATAGGACAAGATGTGTCTCCAGGACACTTCTTAGAGATCAGTAACCTCAGCCTTCCTGACCCTCCTTGCCTTCATGTTTGTGTGGGTTCCAAAAACATCTGCAGATGTTCCCACTCCTGTTCCTTGGTCCTGGCATAGCTATATCTCAGGGCCAGTTCTCCACCAAAGGGAAGTTGTGTGTACCCATACTGTGTGGGGAGAAAGTTGGCAAAGTGGGAAGCATATACACCTTAGAATCCAAATCCTTGTTTTGACATCTGATAGCTATATGACCTTAGACTAGAAGTTAAATTCTGAGTCTGCTCTTCCCTGTCTATAGGAGATGGAAAATAATACTTCGGTAAGTTGTTATAAGAATTAGACATATCTGTAAAGAAATTTCCACAATGCTGTTATTCAAAATGTAGCTGCTACACCATGATTATTTTAATGTTAATTATTCTTCCTTTGGTGGATACTGTTAAAGGAATATTCACATCAGTAAATTTTTCCTACTTGTCCTTTACTTTACATTTATTTAACTAGGCAAATCTTTTATTTGACTCATAAAGATGACTTGAATGCAGATGTTCATAGTTTATGTGCTATAAATGATACATATATAATATTTATTGAGGCCCTAACAGGTTCAAGGCATGGTGCTCAAGAGTTTTACCTATGTTATTCCTTTTTTTTTTTTTCCATTTTACTATGAGAAACTGAGTCATAGGATAGTTAAATAAAAATTTCCAAGGTCAGAAGCTAGTAAAAAGGAAAGCCAGAACTTGAGAGAAGGTATGCTTTAAATCTTTCTACTAGAATGCCTCTCTCTGTTGAGAATAAGAATTCAGAGAAGAGAGAATATGAGCAAATGTTTAACTGATGAATGGGAAGACAGGAAGTGGAAGAGGTCATGATTTACCTCATAAACCTATTAGTCACTGTTATTAGATGGGTCTCTAATCCTAACTTTTCACTTGCCAGCTATGTGACTTCAAGTGAGTCCACTCATCTGCCTTCAACCTTTGGTATTCCCAACTGTAAAATGAAGCTAACAATAGTGCCTCTATTTTGGTATTCTTGAGAAGATTCAATGCGTTAAAATAAAGGATACACAGTAAGCTTTCAAACTATCGCGATGTTAAGCATGGGTTCAAAAAGAGGAGGTTTAAGATGCAGAAGAAAATTTTCATCTATACAGCACAATTTTACTTGTAACAGCTTTGCATTAAGTGAAGAGCGCCCCACCACAGCAGTCAACACTCATTGATAGAGCAAACAGAATGAATATGTTACACTAAATGTACACTAAATATACCATTTATTAAATGTCTATCATAACCCAGACAGTTTTCTAGGCACTGTGTATACAACCCCTGTGATTCTCACATCAAATTAGTAAGTTAATTCCTATTGTGCCCATTTTACTGGTGGATGTAAAGGGAAAGCCACACATCCAGAGTTATACATACACACTTAGTAGATGACCAAAACACTAATGTGCTCCATTTTTTCTTTTTTAAAATATTTTATTTATTTATTTGAGAGACAGAGAGTGAGTGAGACAGAGAGCAGACAAGCCAGGGGAGGGGCAAAGAAACAGACTCCCCACCAAGCAGGGACCCCCCCTCCCAAATTGGGACTCGATTCCAGGACTCTGAGATCATGACCTGAGCCAAAGGCAGACGCTTAACCGACTGAGCCACCCAGGTGTTCACCAAAATACTAATACGTTTTAGAAAGAGACTGAGGACTTATTCTACTATGTACATTTCTTTTTCACAATACTATTTTCATATTATTAAAATTGCTTATTTACATTTTAGACCCTGACAGTTTAGCCACAGAAGGATCTCACAAGTCTTACATTGTTTGTGATATTAAAGAAGGGACAAAGATTTTTCCCTGTCTTGGCTTTGGAAGACTTACATTTTGTTTCCTTTGTTTGTTTGTTTCCTTGTTTATGTTTATATTTTTCCTGATATTTGGAGGGAATTAGAAGGTTCATGACATGACTTGAATATCCAAATTTCTTGTTGCCCTCAAGCATCATATATGAATTTTGATGTTTTTAATAATTTCTAATAGTCATCCAACAGTGATTGAGACAGAACTTGTCCATGGCAAACTGATCTAATTTAAATCTCTCTAGAATATATATGAGGCACAGTGTCTTGTACATTGGTCTTATAGATATGTCTTCTATTTATGAAATTTCTAATATCATTATATGTACCCATGTGTTCTGGAAACCATCTACAAATCTTTAATTTAACCCAAATGCATGCTAATAGCATATATTAACATGATAACATATATTAACATCTTATGGAAGTCTCACAATGATCTAATTAATGTCTCCTTTTAGAATAACATAATGTGAATATGCATAAAATCAATAGTTATTGTTTATCATATGCTATGAGTCACATATATATATGAAATTTGAACAAAAACATAACTGATATTCTGGTGAAATATCAGTGATTAAGAAGATTCAAACTTTTTATATGTTTCCTAGAAGTGTCTTACAATTTATTCTTTCTTGTTCTACTAGCTTCCAGTGAAGGTTAAATCTTGAATATTTCCATTTTTAAAATTGAGGAGGGTCTACTATTATATGCAAGTCTTCATCAGGTTTGTACTGTTTGCCAGAAAACCATCATAAATATTATAATTTCATCAATGATTGATGGATACTGTCAACCAACTATGCGACATTCCCTCTTGTTATGTACGTTCTCTTTTTTACAACAAGGTTTATATTTTAGAATGCTGTTTCAGTGGTTTACATTTTTCAAGACTTGGTATTTCCCTTTTAATCATCTTTAAAAGTTAATTCAGTGACAGCTGCATAACTGCGTGATCAGTCTCAGTTTTATTCTAGGCAGCATGGATAGCTTTTCATTAATTTATGTTTTAATCTAAGTAATGTGTGCCTTGATACTACAGCATTTGGAGACTTATACATTCATTAAATAAAGACTTGAGGCAAGTGAAAGCCATTTCTTTAACTGTTTGTAAGGTGGAGCTATCAACTGGTTCTATAAGCTTTGAAAATAAGTGAAAATCACAGAATTCAATAAGGTGGCTAGGAAATTTGACCTTACCTACTGCAGATTTCAGAATCAATACATAAACATGTGAATATAGAAAACAATGTTAAAGTATTCCTTCTGGAGAATAATGAAGCTTTAAAATTTAATGACTAATTGAAATACCAGGCCCCTTTTGTGTGGCCGTGGCTTCTCTCATTATACTAAACCAGAAATTGGACCGGACTGCAAAGCACATAGAGGGTCTTTGAGAGACTGATCTTTGTTGCAAGAGACTCTCTAAGCTCCAGTAAATTGTCCCAATAACCTAATTTTATTATTTTAGAGAATCTGATGTACTCTGACTCTAAGTACCAAAGAGCCACAAAACCCGAGACAGTACATTTGCTGAATCATATATCAAACCGAGAATGATTTGTTAAAAATAATTCTTTTGAAGAATATGTTCAGTTTCAGTTGTATATCCTCGGCTGGCCACATGCTGGCTTTTCTCTCTTGATTTCTACCCTTTTAGCTTTCCCTTTATGTCTTCTTCCTGGTTATAAAAAGAGTATTCCAGCCTCTGATAATGACTTACAAGCTTTATTATAAATTATTGGGGGGCTTTGGAGATTTAACAAAGAGAACTGTTTTTTCCTTAGACTGTGTTAGAACCAATCGTATCAGAAGGGCTTTGTGTATGTGTGTCTGTGTGCGAATGTTTGCTGGTTGTAGAATTTTTGAAGCAGACAATTTTTCTTTGAAAATCATTGTATCATTAATTTTTAAGAATATAATTATAGTGAGTGTTATAAGAGTACCTTGCAAATCTCTCCAAAGGGACAAGATAAAGCCAACATAGTTCAAAAGTTCAGAATTCAAAGCTTCAAAGTGTAAGCCTGGAAGAAAGGAAATCCCTCTGGGACCACTATCATTTTCTTACATTTCCACCAGTGCTTTGCTGGTTTGCTCTGAAGAACCATTCTCCACAGACCCCTCATTACAATTTCTGCTGTGACTGGCCACAGTTACTTGAAACTTGGGTTAAAAGACAAGGTATTTATCCACGTTGTCATTTTGCTTCTCTGTGGTCAGGGGATTCATCACTTTCTCAAGGGCCTAAGTCTACCATTTCCTTTACTTTCGGGAAAGGAGATTTTAAGAAAATGCCACAGTGTGACCACAACTTATTCTTTAAAAAGAAACACAATATATCATTTAAAGAGAGAAAATTACCAGGAGATAAATTTAGGCAGAATTCAGTTATTTAATTCATATTTGAGAGGTGACCTCCCATGGAGCCAAATCAGGACTAGAAGTCTTCTACCCTTCTAAACGTGGTGGAAAACTAATGTCTTCAAATGAGGGAGCCCTGTGGCCTGGCTGGGTGACAAGCACTTGGTCGGCTTCCATTTTCACCAGCTTAAAATCTACAAGCTGGAAAAGAGCTAAATGGAAAGTGACAGGCAAGTCTTTCCAGGAAACCAAACTGGTAGGATGCACGAGGACTGATGCCGGGCTCAGGCCATGAATCAAAGCAGTGAATCCAATCTCAGCATCATAAATGGCTCAGTTAGAATACTTAAGAAACCAATAACAGTTCACTAAAATAGACAAAGGGCAAATGGGTATTTAGGGTGTGATAGTTTCTAAAGAAGTTCATCTCATATGAACACCTCATGTGTTAGTTTCTTCAGATGTAATTATTTTTATTGAGTCTCTTCCATTGGCCACGTAATAGCGCATATATCATCTTGTTACTTTTCATAGCAAGTTTATGAAATATAAGTGGTTGTTATTTCCGTTGTATGGACAAGAAAAACTGAGTCAGAAAAGAATTAGGGAACTTCGGCTGACATTGCATATTTAATACACGAATGACCCAGAATTCAGGTTCTCAATCCAGGTGTTTCCCACTTTGCGTTTTTGAGAGTCACGTGTTTATTAATTAGATTCACATATTATATATATATAGTTTCTTATAGTAAGCAAAAACTCAAGAAAAAATGATATCAAGGAATATCTTTTCTGTGCCTTTAAAATAATTCCTTCATTCCCAATGTAATCTTACATGATGAACTGGTCATCATTTCCCTCAGGTATTCCTACCTCTCAAACTGTTATTGGCAGCAGCGTTTTGAATCCTTTAATATGGAGATGACTGCAATAAGATGAAAAGTCCTCCTGTAGGAGAAACATACTCCTAAATATTATAGAATTTTAAAATATATTGAAACTTAAAATATATGGCATTTGAAAACAGTCCAATTATCTAACATCAATATAAACTGAAGTCATATACCTAGGTGTACTATCAATTTAGACACAGCTGAATTAACATAAGTGAGATCTTATATCTGGGATGCATTAAAAAATGAAGGATAAACACGTATATTTGGCAGGAAGAAACAAATACGAGCAAAATAAAAGGCTGCACACTGGAAATGTATCACTTTTACTTTAGATGCCAAAAGAACGTTTCTTCACCTGTGTCATTTGCTTTAGATAGACACACAGTAGTTTAGAGAGCTTAAAGGAAAACCATAATGTTTACAATCTTGCATGCAGTTTACATATTGAAAGAACTCTCCTTTGAAGGCAAATGACTGAGCAAAGCTAAGAGATGCCAGATTCAGCAAAGAACCTATTAACTTGATTCAGCTCACCAAATGGTGGTGTTCTGGGCCCTCAGCGGTTGGTAGGTGTGCAGCAAAGGGAGTTCATGTGGTAGGCGGGTAGAGGTGAGCAGGATCTAACCTGGCAAGTCAAGCACAAGGCTGATTAAACCAGTTCAAAAAATACACTTAACTTCATTTTGATCGTATCTAAATGCAAACTCTGACAACTTCACTGTTATGCATTTGATACCTACTTTTCCCAAATACCTGGAGACTCTATGTTTCTCCTTTCCTTTTCTCCTTTCTCTTTTAGCCCAAGAACCCCCTGAGAATCATGGCTAACACATTAACAAATTCTTTAAAGGAAGTTTCTGCTAGAACTCTTTCTTACCCATTGATCTGTAAAACAAAAACTTGACAAGTTTCCAGTCTCCACGGATATCTCACCTGCTTGGTTGGGCCCTATCCCTACAAAGCATTTTATGTTTGGGAATGAATCATATTTCACTACCTGTCATTCAAGAAAAATATTTATGTGACTGTATTTCCTCTGTGGAAATCAGTTGTTTAAAAAAAAAAATTAATCTCTTCATTAACCTGGAAAGGTTAATGTTTGTTATTTGTGGCTGATTTTTTTTTTTTTAAGTATTTTTGGGTACATAGAACAGTGTTAATTGGATTTTATTTTTTCATTATATTTTATGAGTAGGAAAGAGCATGATTGAGGCTCTTTCTCTGTTCCCATTCATGAACATATGTCCATGTATGCATGCATATCTATTATATATAATGTACATAAGCATAACTGACATTTCTTATATTAAGGATAACTAACAGCAAAATAACATTATTAGCTGCTAACAAGTCAGATAAGGGAACTCATTGTTCTTTTCTTCTTTTTCTTTCTTTTCTTTAATTTTTCTAATTCTTAAAGGTTTAAAGTGCTATTCAGTTACTTAACATAGAAATTGTGTTTATATTTCACAAGTTATGAAACATATATTCAGCTGACATAACCATGGCCTGTGGTCCTCAGATGCCTCTGAGAACATGTTTATTTGCCACCTCCTACAACAAGATAAGCTGAGACCCAAGTTCAGCTGCATCAAAGCCTAAAATTTGTTTATCTTTTTAAGTTTAGGCTTCTTTTCCCCCTTTATTTTCCCATTTGTACCTAAACTCTGCCCAGTCCTAGTGCCAAAATCTTAGACCAAGTCCTAGAATCTCAATGAGCAATTTGCTTCAGTATTCTGCTGAAAAATTGGTACTTTATCTATTGCCTAACTCAGGTGATTATCTATAAAATTTTTGCCTCACTTCTCACTCTGAGAGAGGCAAAGGAGCACTAAAAATTTTTTTGAAAAAGAAATCATTACAGAATTCAAATCAGTATACAAAACATTATTTTAACAAGAATACCACAGAAATAATAGGTATACTATTCACATTATTATTAAACATAATCATTAATGTACAGCCCAAAGCCAAAACCTCTATTGTAAAGGTTAAAAAAAAGTGACCATGTCTTATACTCTATTATCAATGATATTGTCTTCATGTATGGGGGATACCATATTTCAATATGTCATGGACAGTTAACCAGAAACACAAGAGATAGGGCATGACTTTTTCTGAATTGAATTATAGCTTCCAAATTTCAGTGCGATAGTGACTGTTTACAAAGTTCTATGTATGTGACTTTACTTTCAAATAGGAGGAAAGTAAAAAAGTAATTAGACATTGTCCCACCCCACACTGTTATGAAAGGCTCCCAGTTTTGCTCAAAATGCAATAGACAATATCGTCTTGTACAAGGCTTTCACTGCATTTGACCAACTGTAGCTCTGAGTAAACTGGAGGGAAGGGATAGGACAAACCCAAGGAAAAGCAACATTCCAAAAATGATGAATTTAGGATGAGTTGAAGTGCGAGAAGTTTTAAGTCTCTCCATCTTAATAACAGACAGATAACATTTCATAACACTTTTTCTAATTTTGATGATTCTGTTAACAAGTCACACTATTTACATGTCTAAATGGGTCTTTCTTGCATATATTAGCCTTTTCACATTCAGAAAGCAAAAAGAAAATATTATTTAATATTTTATTTGAAAGACAACAATTTGCTGCAACACTGAAAAGACAAAAGCTATCATCAACTGCTTCTTTTGGTATACATTAACACTGGAGGCAAAGATTTTCGACCTATTTTGTAAGCCCTTCACAACCTCTTTTCTTGTGGGGTTGGGCTGTAATTCTGTTACTTGTGAGAAGGAAAACTGTTTGATGAACAGCTGGTCACCAACTGTCATAATCTGGTAAAGTTGTATGAATTGACTAATTTGATCTTCACAAAATAAATATTCTTTTCAATCGGGCTTCCACATGGAGCAAGTAACTTGCCCAAGGTTGATTACTTAGTAGGATGGAGAAGACTGAAGGCATGTAATGCAGGGGATCTAGTCACTGAGCTCAGGTTTCTCATAAGCATAGTAACTTATTTACTTATTTATTCTTCTCTGCTCCAGGAACCTCTCTGATGTGACATTTGCGTTTTCTGACTTTCATTGTCAATTTCTGTTTCTAAATTCCTACAAGATCTGTTTCTTGAAATGTGCTTTTTTCACTTAGTCTTTAAGATAATCTATTCTTAGAAATGTTTCTGGCCACTCTCCCAGCTACTGGTAGCCCTTCAAGGGCTTTGTGGGATGGTACTGGTTTGCTACAGTGGCGAAATAATACCATTCAGAAAAGCAAAAGTAGTGCAGCACTTGAAGCCAACTAAGATATATCTTCATTTTCCCATTTTTTATAATAGTCCGTCCTCACTCTGTACGAGGATTCATTTTTATTTTTCTTCAAAAATTTTTTAAAGATTCTATTTATTTATTTGAGAGAGAGAGTATGAACAGGGGCAATGGCAGAGGGAGAGGGAGAAGCAGGCTCCACATTGAGCAGGGAGCCCAACACAGGGCGGGATTCCAGGACCCTGGGATCATGACCTGAGCTGAAAGCAGATGCTTAACTGACTGAGCCACCCAGGCACCACAAAGGATTCCTTTTTAATTAAGAAAATTAAATGAACGCCCCTAATATGGTAATAGTACCTTATGGAAAATAGCGAGATGCTTAGAAGGCAGAATGCTTTAATGTGAACTTGTATCTTATTATGTAACATATGGAAGAAACCAGTAACATACACATGAAAAGTGCATTGTACTTTAGCGTGTTCTTGGGACTTGGCAACAATTCTCAGCACTGCTCTACAGCTCTACAGGGTGCTTCCATGCACAGGTTGGGAACGGTTGTTGTAGACCAATATAATTCCATCTCTAGTATCAGTTTGAGATTTCCTATAATAGCGACAATGATGTTGAAGTTGTTTCCTCTATTTTTCCCCAAGATTTCTTTCCTGATTTTCTTTTGGAAGACACTATTAGTTTTGGCCTTACAAAAGCATCTCTTGATTTATATTATTTTTAAATTCTGTCTTTAGCTGTAACCATAGTCATCTTATCACTGTAGTTGTGAAAACATCAATGGTTTTTGAAATCTGAGCATATTTTTAAATTAAGTCAGTTTTCTTAACAGTTAAAAAACAACAAAAAATTTTTTGAGCAGTGCTAATTAAAAAAAAAAAAAAACAGCTTTTTTATTATGTTATGCCACCATGGAATACATCATTAGTTTTTCATGTAGTATTCCGTGATTCATTGTCTGCATGTAACACCCAGTTCTCCATGCAATCCATGCCCTCCTTAATACCCATCACTGGACTAACCCATCCCCCCATACCCATCCCCTCCAAAAGCCTGTTAATTTCCTAGAATCCATAGTCTGTCATGGTTCTTCTCCCCCTCTAATGCCCCCCTTCATTTTTTCCTTTCCTTCTCCTAATGTCCTCCATGCTATTCCTTATGTTCCACAAATAAGTGAAACCATATGATAATTGCCTTTCTCTGCTTGACTTATTTCACTTAGCATAATCTCCAACATTTGCATCAACATGGATGGAACTGGAGGAGATTATGCTAAAAGAAAATGTTTTTAAGCTGTGTACCTCCAAATCTCTCTTTAGAAACATGCTTTAATTTATATACAGGGACGCTCAGATGGCTCAGTTGGTTGAGCACCCAGCTCTTGGTTTTGGCTCAGATCATGATCTCAGGGTCTTGAGATGGACCCCCGGGGCAGGCTCTGCGCTCAGTAGGGAGTCCACTTGAGGATTCTCTCCCTCTTCCTCTGCCCTCCCCCTACCCAAAATAAATGGATAAATCTTTTTTTTTTTTTTAAGTGATACACATATATTGGTTATGCAGATGAAGGCGGGATTTAACTGTGGTCTACATGTCACTAGAACTCAGATATGCTAGATTAATGACAATGGAATAGACATCCCTCAAGTGGATAGTTAGGAGGCACCTGGCTCACGCCGGTAGAGCATCCAACTCTTGATATCTGGGTGAAATCAAGCCCCATGTTGGTTGTAGAGATTACTTTAAAAAATAAACAAATAGAATGGGCAGATGGGAAGTGGAAATACAGAGTCCTGCCCACCACTGAATTCTAACTCTTTGAAAGAAAACTTAACCCTTCATCACGGTCAAAGTATGCTATTTTTTAAAAAAGATTTTATTTATTTATTTGACAGACAGAGGTCACAAGTAGGCAGAGAGGCAGGCAGAGAAGGAGGGGGAAGCATGCTTCCCGCTGAGCAGAGAGCCTGATGTGGGGCTTGATCCCAGAACCCTGAGATCATGACCTGAGCTGAAGGCAGAGGCTTTAACCCACTGAGCCACCCAGATGCCCCTCAAAGTATGCTATTTTTTCGTGGTGTTTTGGTTAGAAGTTCTTAGAGAATATGAAGTGGCAATACCTTAAATATTTAAACTGAAAGCTCACTTCATAGAATGTAAAGAGAAGAATAGAGATTTGAAATTCACTTTAATCAATGTGATAGAAAACATGCAGAACAGACATTTTCAGGTAGATGAAACATGGAAATGTATTGAACTAGAGAACTATCTACATGCTATTTTACAGCTTGTGCCTCAATATCCCATAAGACAAGGCTGCTATTATTTTGCAGTAATATAAAATAAAATTTTTGTAGGTTAGAAAAACACTTTCACATAAGCACACAGATATACATTGCTATTAACATAATTTTGTTTGTTAATTTGTTTTAATCATGTAGTGGGAAGTGTAGTACATTCCTAAATTGTGTAGAAATGACAGTGCAATGACTGGTATTTTCTGTTTAATCTTTAGATTGTGTTTTTAGTATGTCCATAGGAAACCTTACAAAGAATGACTGGTAAGCAAGTTTACATGTAACATGAACGGTGACATTTTATGACAATTTATGACCTTGTGTATTCAATAGAACACCCCTACCCCTTTACCACCAGTTCCAAACAGGACGCATAATGATTCTCTATATAGATTTCTTTTGAGTCGCATCTTGAAATCTGTTTAAATAAATGATTCATTGCAGAATATGGGGGAATGTTTAGAAA
Organism: Mustela nivalis; assembly: GCF_964662115.1. Lineage (NCBI taxonomy): Eukaryota > Metazoa > Chordata > Mammalia > Carnivora > Mustelidae > Mustela > Mustela nivalis. The sequence goes on from NC_139020.1 coordinate 29,605,384, forward strand.
AGTTAATACATGAAAACAAAACATTTCTTTAAACCCATTGCTAAAAAGAATTTCATATCAAGCAATGCTATGTGAACATCATGTTGAATTTGAGTGAAAAGTAATTAATAATTTCACCTTATGCTATTTCTGAAAAGCAAAGTATAACAAATAATTAAATCAGAGTATAAATTCTATGTTCACTTTAATAATATCTGATTCACTTTTGAATTGATTCACTTTTGAACATTTGCTGCTGAACAACAATTTCTTTTCCAGACTTTTGCTTTATAATTTTATGACTTCATTTGCTATTCATGCCTGTAATGGCATCCCTATGTAAATGCTTTCAGGCCAATTTGAAACTGAAACCAAATACTAGAAGGGAGAGCAGGCAGTGCAGGAATTATCAAGGGTTAAACTATCCTAGCTAATCTCATACAAGGAAGCTCTGTGTCATTGGACAATTTTGGCAGCTCACTATGTAGACATTAAATTTCCCCACCAGTTTCAAGATCACTGTCTATTATGGATTGCATTATAACAAAACTTTTAAGTGAAAACTTTACCAGAGGAAAGTATTTCAATATGGAGTAATAGTGAACATTTGTTATGATTTCTGAATATCCTATTGATCTTGTGAGAGGATAGATGACCAATGTCGTGTTTTTTATAATGTCTAAAAAGGTAAATAGATTGTTGATAATTAGGGTGTTTTTCATTATAGGCAGATGTAAACAGGAAAATTATTTTACAGAAAGCTATATACTAAATTTTATGCTGATGCAAAAAAAAAAAAACAATTCTGTCATGGATTATAAGATATTTTTTGAGAGTATTTAGAAATGGAAATAGTGCTCAGAGAGCAAGTTCTGGTTCTCCTAAGGCAAGACAACTAACTTTATATATTTTTAATTTGTTATTAAACTTATAATAAAAGAAAAGTGATAATGTAGCTAGATTTCAGCTAAACATTTGGTATCTTCTGCTTTGCTTTAACTACAGTTAAAGTTATTTGTGTCTAATGTGTCTTGTTTTCATGTAAAGCATTTGACAGTCACAGAGTATCCTTCAAAAATAGTAATTTGTAAATATAAGAAAATAATCTGTGAATTTAAAGTAATAATAGTATATACTCACCAGAAAATATATATGTAATATGACTGTGCTTAACATAGACCAATTTATATTTCAAAGTGATCTCCAGAGATCTTTGGTGATATTCTAAAAAATATGAATTTCTATGTAATCATTAAAAGCTCAAGATTCCAAACCTCAGTAGTCTTTCAAGTTTGAACTTTCAAGTTTGAATTATGTATGACCCTGAAAATATTCCTGGTGATTTCTATGGCCGTTTTTTTTTTTTTTTTGACTATGTTAAAATTAAAACACTAGTAAAGTGTTTGAAATTTCAAACCTAGATATAGCAAGTAATCTAGCTCAACCTAGCAATAGTACAGTTCAAGACCCTGATCCAGGGTCCATCTTACTTTATAAGCCTATTTTTGTTAAGTAGCAAATAAGTGCAATATACTAAAGATTACTTTATACATCATTCTTACAGTCTATCTCAGAATAAAAATACTTGTCCTACATGAGACAAAGCACTCTTTTCTATTTTTCCTGTCAAAATACATACTGATATATTTTTATTTGGAGGAAAGGATACCACAAGTTCTCTTAATGACGTGGGATTTATAGAAATGCATTTGAGTGTCTTGTAACAATGAATAAATGCGTATGGATTCTTCTAAATAGCTGAGTTTAGCTCTCTGTTGCCAGGTGGAAACTATATTGCCCACAAAATCAAAATGAATAACCAGAGAAATCAATACTGCTTGGATTTAAAAAAATGAAAGCAACATTATAGAGGATATTTTCAAGGTTCTCAAAAACTGAGCTGTCTATACCCGAGAAAAGTAAAATAGGTAACTAGATGCTTGACTAGTTTTGAGAAGAGAAACTGCTGCCTTATAATCAATAGTGGAAATAAAGTATGTTATCATCCTGCCCTGTGTGTCAGGTTCCACAAACAAACATACCAAATATATACTTAAGAATTTTTAAAAAGACTTGCCCATGGAAAGGCTGACAAAGGTATTGCAGAGTTCTAAGGGCTCTGTTCAGTTTCTGTTTCTTTTGTTTTTCACTGTGCTGGGAAAGTAAACGACTTCTTCCAATTAGTTTTTTGTGTATTTGCGCGCGCGCGCACACACACACACACTCACACACTTACACGCTTAAAAGTCTTCATTTCCTCATTTATTTTGTATTATCTTCCTGATATTCTCTTTTATTCAGTGAAAACTCACAGCATAGTAATTTGAGGAGATTCCCGACAACAAGATTGAGACACTTTCATAAGGTCAAGGACTAAACAGGAATCAGTTACAGTCATGGACAGTTGCAGAACTCTCTGCTCTGAACCTTCTGTGAAAACCCAGTAGAAAATTTCTCCACTGAATTGTTCCCCAAGGTTGTAACGAAAGTAAACTGCAATATTTGGAGATGATGCTAGAAAGACACACGTCTGGTCCCAAACACCAAGAAATAACTTAATTTTGATTCATGAGAAAGTGATAAAGCTTAAGAAAGATGATCCTGGGACCTGGGGATCAAGTTCCCCCATTGGGCTCCCTGCTTGGGGGGGAGCCTGCTTCTCCTTGTCCCTCTGCCTGCCACTCTGCCTACTTGTGCTCTCTCTCTCTCTCTCTTTCTTTCTCTCTCTCAATCTGTGGCAAGTAAATAGATAAAAATCTTAAAAAATAGTCCAAAATTGTAACTTAGAAAGCATCAGCTACTGTATGGTGTTAAGGGTATTTTGGATAGAAGGAAGATCAGCTTTTCTAGTCTTGCCTCTCATGCTAGGAGATTTAAAGAATGCCACAGATCATATTACTGTGAAAGCGTAGATAAGAAAAAAAATATTTTCAATATAAAGGGAAAATAAAATGCCTTTTCTTCAAGTGTTTATACAGTTTGAACTGGGCATTTTTAGAAGTGGATTTAACATTGTCATTGAAGTTCTTCTCTTTTTTCTATAGCAACACTGAATATAATTCATGTGCCATACAATTCATCCATTTAAAGGGTACAGTGCAATACTTTTTATTATATTCGGAGAAACGTCCAAATTTCTGTCCGAATGTCCAATTTCTTATCATTTTCATCACACCAGAAAGAAATCCATCTCACTTTCACCTTCAATGCACTCTTCCAACTCCCCAGCACTAGGTGACTACTCAAAATTTTCTCTTTGTCTCTCTCTGTCTGCATATCAGATAGATAGATGTTATGTGGTAAACATATGTATTTGTCTATTCTAAGACACTTCATATGAGTGAATTCCTGTATCATCCTTTGCAACTGGCTTCTTTCACTTAGCATATTTTTTCAGGAGTCATCCATATGCAAGACCTCATAGCACTATTTTCTTTCTTTTTATTGTCTAATAATATTCCATTGTATAGACATAACATATTTTATTATCTCATTACCAATTGATGGACACTTGGGTTGTTTCCACATTTTGGTTATTATGAATAATGCTGCTAGGAACCTTTATGTATAAAGTGGAAATGCTGGGTCCAATGGCATCTGGATGTTTAATCTTGTGAGGAACCGCCAGTCTGTTTTTCCGGAGTGATTGTACCATTTCACATTTCTATCAATAGTGCATGAGGATTCCTATTTCCTCACATCCTCAACAACACTTGTTATTTTCGCTGTCCTAGTAGGTGTGGAGCGGTATCTCATCAGGATTCTGATTTACATTAATTAATGAAGCTTTGTAGTAAGTTTTACAATTGGTAAGCATGAGTCCTTCAACTTTGTTCTTTTCTATCAAGAATTTTTTAGCCATTCTAGGTCCCTCGACTTTTCATATGAATTTTAAGATAAACTTATGAATTTTTGCTAAAGTATACTTTTATTACAGGAAGATCTATTGTGAAACAAACTTTGAGGGAGGGATATATCTTGTTGATTTATATCTGTTAGTTTCTAATTGCATGTGAATAATTGCAGATATAATTTTAGATATAATTGTTCCATGCAACATTGAAATATATTAGAAATTATATTGAAAGTGATGTTTCATATTGGAAGTATCAGTGAATGAATCTCTCTATATACATTTTTCCATTTCACAATGGTCCATTAGGAGAATATCTAAAAATCAATGCCCATTAGAAATCTTCTTATTTATTTGAATTAAAAGTCATACCCAAGCAACAAAATATCCAGTTTCAATAATTGCTAAGTATTAAAGAGAATTTAGCATTGCTTTTATCTCAATTCAGTATTTAATTATGAAACATACCTATTCAATATTTAGAAGAAAGGATAAGAATCACTAAGTCAACAATTTTCAAATTTTCTCAAGGATTTGAGAGGTATACGCTTCATTTTGTAGACAACATATAATGTAGTGAATACATTTACCTAAACCAATGAAAGTATAAAGTAAATGCAAAGGATAAATTATACATATTAATAAAATTCATCCATGAACTCAATTGATAATATCCATATTAATTGCTTTGATCCCTTTTTTCCACCAAATATTAGAGTCTGATCTTATGTGTGAAGGAATATCTGATGTACCTGAAGAAGAACACTGATTGTTTAAATAAATAGGTTTGCCCAGATCTTATTCAAATATTTAAAATATACACTTATTGAGAACCTAATATGTAGTAGACGATACAGAATATGACTTCATATTCATGATCATATTTAGTTACTCTGTCTAGATAATAACATGTCTTTTTCTTTTTTTTTTTTTTTTTTTTAGTGAGGAAACCAAATTCCTACAAGTGTAACTGACCAAGATCATAAGTAACTGGTAGAACAGGGAATTATATTCAGGTTATAAGATTCCAAAACTGTTTTTCTTTAGCCTTACCATGCTGCCTCTCTCTTCTTTACATTCCTTTCTCTTAATTTGAACTACTAAAAGGAAATTCAGACCAGCTATTTTGGCTCCCTACTTATTAGAGCTCAGCCTTCTTCTAAGACGCAATATGACAGATCAAACCATTTAAAAACAGAGGTTTTATAAATGAAGCAAAATCAGATCCATAGCCTGTCCTAAGCCTACCGTTTTCCAAGGGCTCAACCATACGATATCCATATTCAATTAGTCTCATGAGTGTAGCTTGGCTCCAGGGAAGATAGAAGCCTTTACTGAAATCCAGAAAGGGTTCGGACCTTTTTGCTTTAAGTTAACCATTCTGCTGGAAAAAGGTTAAAAGAAACACATGAAAAGGTTGTGGGAAGGTTACACCAAACAGCAAAAATGATATTCATCTAATATGAAAAGAAGGATAAATTTTGATTCACATAGAATAGATTGGATTAGGATCAGGATGATATAGGAGGAATAAAAAAGAAAATTGAGGGAGTGGGGTAATGAAGTAGAAAAAGGGAAAAAAAAGACCTAGAATTAGGAAAACTATTTTATACTAGTAAAATTTAATACAAAATTTATCTAACATAACTACTTGTATCCTTTCATTTTTAATTTGTCCAATTTTACACATACATACATGTATATAGGTTAAAAACATTTCCTGCCATAATAATACATATATGTATAATTTATCTTCAAACCAATCCAATGCATTCAGAATTATTAATAAATATAAAATTAATGTGAGCTGAATAATATAATTATTAATAAGATTGATGTGAGCAGTCTTTATTTATGTTGAAACATACCTTTCTACTTCTTTTATTTCTTCCCTCCTTTGTTCAAGTTCAGCCTCTTGCATAAATCTTAGTACACTGAATTTACTGGGCTCAGCATTTCCAATTTTAGACTTTTAATTAATAGTTATAATTAATCTGGACAGTATTTAACATTGGAGATCATTTAAAATGGATATGTTTATTACTAAATGAGTTTTAAATATCTGTTTCAGGAAAACATTAGCTAGGAAATCTGTAAAATGAAGATAATCTCTATTTGCACAGAAGTTGGAGTCGTTCATTTCTGTGGAGGGGGGACATAATCAATTTGATCATTATTGCTAGTAATAGCTAATGTCCTTCAGAGATTTTTCCATTGCATAGTCAACTTTGACTTAACAGGTGGGACATAACTCAAGCCACAACGAAGGATCAGAGTGGAAATCTTGGCTATATATAGTTTCAAAAATAACATCCAATGCCAGTATTTCCAGAGGATTAATGATCAACTGGACTGGAAGTGCCTGTGCTCCTAGGGCCATTAACTCTATGGGGCCATTAATTCTGTTGGAAATATCTTACAAGGACATTTGTAACACTTATCCCCCTTCTCTTAATACAATTTTTGGGCAGGACTTTTTTAATCTTCATTTTTGAAGGTGCTCTTTTATTCCACACTGACTACAAAAAAACAATGACTTCATGATTATGCATTTGGAAGCAGATTCCGTTATGATATTTTATAGATATTTTGGCACTGGTTTCCTATACCACCACCATGGCAAAGATGTCTGATATCCTCTTTAACAAATGGTTTCAAGTAATGGGAAGTCAAAGCAACTATTTTTTTTTTCCTCTCCCCACCCCCCAAAATACCTATTTAAATAATTTGCTATATAGTACTCATTGGCCAAAGATAAAATTTGTAGAAATCCAAGTGACAAAACATAGAGTGTCTATCTTCAGGGTTGTTTTGTATAGATTAAAATTCTGAGGGGTTGCCACGGCTTGCAAGATTTATATTACTGTTTTCAAGACACAGGTCAGATTTATGGCGAAGTTCTGGTACCTAGGTTTATGTGGGTTCTATAAAGAATGATTTCTTCCCAAAATGTATTTTTAGTTATTTAAAAAACAGAAAACAGTGTCTTACTTTTCTGTAACCCATTGCCATAACGACTGGAAAAGTACAAATATTCTCCTATAAATTGATTTTCTTCATTCTCATAGATTAAAAAAAATACTTTTTTGGTTATTACTGAGATAACAAAAGAATATTAGCAATTCTTTAAAAAGGAGATGCTTTTAACAATCACATTATAAAATCAATATGAACATGTATGTACATTTTAATCATCACCTAGAAAAATACAGCGTTAAAATGTATATAATTGCATGGTTATGCTATTTGCATAACTCAGGGTGTTATTATCAGTTCTTCTATTAGGCATGTATAGATAATTAACCTCCATCTTTAATTGATATATATATTGTTGAAACCAACAAGGAAACTCCTATCTGAAGCAAGATACAACAAGCAACTGAAAAGAACATGCCAAATTAAGGCAGGATGAATCCCACACTGCCTAAAATGAGCATGCAATTATAAAAAAAACTGATGTCTCGTCTTATTGACAATAAAAATGCCAAAAGCATACATGTTAGATTAGAGCTAACCTAATTGGAGGACATGGGACATTGGAAGTACAGTAATAGAAGCAGCCGCTAATCTCTGTCTTGATACGCCATGTCACCACTACTTGAAATTCCATTGGGCAATATTAATTCAAGCAGAGGTCTGAGCTACTAATAAATGAGGCAAATTGAGTCAATTACTAATTTCATGCTTTTATGATTTGGGGTTTAGCTAGATAATATCTGCAATTTAATACACTGCCCTCCAGAGATCTTGACCATTTACAAAGAACATGCATTTACAGACCTATTTGCTTTATGTTTATTTCATTTTGTTTAAGCTCCCCACCGCCATGGGGCATGTAGAGGAGGGGAAAGCCGAGGCCATGATGTTATTTTCTTTCTGAATGCTATAGTCTAGGTGTGGCTTCCCTTTGACTAAAATCTTCCTCAGGGTTTATAGCTGAATTCCTTGCCTTCAAACAGTATTTACTTGCTCCTATTTGTCTTTCGGGAATAGGCACAAAACATAAAGCAAAAACTATGTATTAACATATTTTACTGGGATGCTGCAAGCGAATTTATGCCATTAAGAATTCATGCACTTTTGAAAACTTAGCTTGATCTTTCTTTTTTTTTAGGGAGAGAGAACTCGTGTGTGCACACACAAGTCGGGGGGAGGGGGCAGTAGGGGAGGTTTGACCCAGGCCAGTCACAGAGCCCCATGCAGGGCTGGATGCCACCCTCACTTGAGCTGAGGGCAGATGCTTAGCCAACTGAGCTCCCGGGCACCCCGATCTTCTACTGCCTTAAAAACCCAGTTATATTTTATGTTCAAATCAATAATTCTAAATTTCTTTTTTCTACATCCCACCCCCCAATGGTATCACAGTTCTTATATGTTCTTTATATCAATGCTGATTACCAAATTAATCTGTGCATAAACAGGTATCCCCTTGGAAATAGTCCAAAGTTACCCCAAATATTTGTTTCATTTAGTTCACAAAAAAAATTTTTTTGCATGCAAACATCTAATCAATTAAGTGTATTTATTAACTATTTAAAGGTTTTAACTCTGGCACATATACAAAATGAAGATTTAAAAACAAAGCAGTATTAAAATAATCTATAAAGATCTTTGTCAGCATATATGCTTTTATTTTTGAAAATCCTACTTTTTTGCATCAAAAATGCATGTATATAAGCGATACTTTATTTGGTTGGAAGGTAATTGTAAGACAAACTCAAATGTTATGCAACGTATTTACTGATATGGTCATTACAGCATTGCTCACCTTATTTCCTGGTAGAAAATTGGATTTTTGAAATAATCCTACAAAGTACTCCTTCATACTAAATCTAAAGGTAGAGCTATAAATTTGTTTCCCAGTTTCACCAAGGACCAAATAAAACTATAGTTTAAATCAAGTATTTCCATCTGCGGTTAACCTGATTAGGAAGAGGTCAGCAGGGGCATGGACGGTGGCCAAAAGTCCTCTTTGGCCACATCCTCACCACCGAAGTGAAGTAGTAAATTGAGAATTGAGTCAATTATGTGAGTAAGTCAGGCTAAAAAGCACTTTCCAGAGAACTCTATCAATAATTTACCTAAGTTGTGTTGTGGGAGTTTGGGCCATGGTCAGGGTCAGAAATCTAGAAGATAATACTCTTTTCTTCTTCTTCCCCCCCCCCTTTTCCTTCCTTCCTTCCTTCCTTCCTTCCTTCCTTCCTTCCTTCCTTCCTTCCTTCCTTCCTTCCTTTTTTTTCTTAGAGTTATCTTGTTAAATTTCTTTATTTTCTGTTTCACTCTGCTGGTGTAGCCTTTACTTCCAATACCCTGTTTTTCCCAGCGGAGCAATTGTCTTTGTCACGTAGACCTGAGACTTGCACGCCTCTGATTCTTTGTTCGGACAACAAAACCTAAAAACAACTTCCTCTCTGAATCGCAGTTTGTGCTCTGAGATAAGTGGATAGAGATAGCCCCACCCACATTTCCGTAGAAGGAATCTAGGAAAGAAGTGGTTATCCCCAGTCCTCCCTGTCCTGATGCTACCCATTTAGAGACCCACGTCAACGAGAAGCTTCAAATTTCCCCACTGTGCTATTTAGAAAATTAACGTATATAGAGTAAAATATCATGTCATTATTCAGGATTTGTAGAAGAGATGTTAATCCTGTTTCTTCATATTTATTACCTCCTTAAAGTCCTGATTAACGTGATTCTTAAGTGCTAAATATCGACACTTTTCATCCTCATTTTCACTCACCAATGGAAGAACTGGTGGTTTAATAATTTCAAAGAGGAAAATCACTTAATGTGAAATTGCTAAAATAGGAAAACAAGTTGCATGGAGTAGATAATAATAGATAATATTTATGGAGGACTTATACCAACTTGTCGGATTTAAAGAACTTTACAAGAGGGACACCTGGGTGGCTCAGTCATTAAGCCTCTGCCTTGGGCTCAGGTCATGGTCCCAGGATCCTGGGATTGAGTCCCACATCGGGCTCCCTGCTCAGTGGGAAGCCTGCTTCTCCCTCTCCCACCTCCCCTGCTTGTACTCCCTCTCTCACTCTCTCTCTGCCAGAAAAATAAATAAATAAAACTCTTGAAAAGAGTAAAGAACTTTACAAGAGATACTATTATACCCATTTTATGAATTGGGAAACTGAGGCACAGAAAAATTAGGTAAACTGGCCGATGAAAAATTATAATAAATATAATAACCTTTTGAGTCTGTCTGTGAAGGCTGATCCCACTCTTAAGCACTCAGTGATGGTCTAGTGAGTATAAGCAACATATAACTCGATAAGACTAAAAAACACAATTTCTGTTACCCACTATTGTGAGAGTAAAGAGTTTGGGAATGATTTTGTTTTAAAGTTGGCCTGTATTTTAAGCAACATTTGGGTTGATAAGTGTGTTATAAACATACCACTTTTTCGTAAGATAATATTTGAAAAAAGATAATAGAAAAATAGAGTATTGTGCTATTGAAACAATATTTAATTTAAATTTTTAAATTAGTCCTTATTTTGAGAATATTTCCTCCTATATGCTCTGACTTTTCACCTTGCTGCAATCCTGGTATCTCAGTAAGACATAGCCTTTAGTGTTGGAACACTGATACAAGAGTGTGGAGAGAAATATGGCAGGATGTTTGGGACAAAACATTTCAAGTAGTTACAATGAGAGATGAAATAAAATTTTCTTACATGGTATATGTGTGTGCTTTGTGTACACATACACAGGCACGTGGGCACATGTGAACAAGGAAATGCTTGTGCTTCTTTTATACCTAACAGATTTATTATTCATCTTTCTTCTTCCTGAATCCTATCATTAGCATTAAAACTATGGATTTAAACTAATGAATGGTTTCAATTTATACATTTTTTTTTTTTTTTTTTGTGAGATCCAATAGATCTCAGAATGGTAAAACTATTGTTTTCCTTCCCAACCCCAGTAACTTACTTTAATGAGTCTTACTGAAAGACATTTTCTGTTTCAATTTCCCTCACTCTTCCCCTATTTATTTAAAAAATAAAATACAGAGGCACCTGAGTGGCTGAGTCAGTTAAGCGTCTACCTTTGGCTCAGGTCAAGATCCCAGGGTCCTGGGATGGACTCTCTCTGCTCAGTGGGCAGCCTGCTTCTCCCTCTCCTTTTGCCCCTCCCCTGCTCATGCTCTCACTCACTCTCTCTCTCTTTCAAATAAATAAATAAAATCTTCTAAAAAATAAAAGATACAATGTAAAAATGGAATAGGAAGGTTTAAACCTATTACCACCTTTAAAAAAATTAATCTTGATCTAGTTCCTTCACCTCTCTTAAAATTACTCTTCTGATAGCCTTAGCCGGAAGGTTTGCTTTCTTTCTTTCTTTTTTTTTTTTTAATTTATTTATTTGACAGAGATGACAAGTATGCAGAGAGGCAAGCAGAGAGAGAGAGGAGGAAGTAGGCTCGCCGCTGAGCAAGGAGCCGATGAGGGGCTCTCTGCTGGACTAGATCTCAGGGTCTCAGGGTCCTGAGATCGCGGACCTGAGCCGAAGGCAGAGGCTTTAACCCACTGAGCCACCCAGGCGCCCCAAAAACTTGCTTTCTTCAGCTGAACCAGGTAGCTTTCCCGCCCATGAATTTCTAGTGAGGACATACGGACACAAGAATACACGGCTTACACAAAATCATTAATGGTAGAAACACAGAACTTACGATAATGAAGTTGTTTCATGTTTCAAGTTTTTCATGGACATAACAATTTGGGAAATCAACATGTTAAAGTTAAAATAACACCTGCTCGACCTAAGTTGGTAATTTTTTATACAGTGTATAATTCAATATTATTAACATTGCCAAATAAAAGCCAGTGAAACTTGTCCGCACCATCACCACGATGGGAAATGATGGTTAAGAGTTAAATCAAACCATTGCTGTATTAAATCAAACCATTGCAATATGCTGTATTGCAACATTCTAAGTCATATAAGTAATTAATCTAAGTGCAATATCATCTCACAATATACATTGTTTTCTAGTTTTCACTTTCTCTATGCAGTTTGAAGTCATCAATAACAATTACAATGAAATGTAGCTCATATTTTCTCAACCACCATCAGCTAGAATCTCTGTGTTTGTTCAAGGGAGCTGTATAAATCATGGTTCCACATTGCTGTTTTGTTTTGTTTTGTTTTTGTCATAGTATTTATTTATTGAGTTTCGGGGATTTTGAAGAGATAATAAATTGGCAATCCAAAGAAGAGAAAAAAAAATTCTTTACCCTAGGAAATATAGTTAAAACCCCAAATGTTAGATTAACATACAATGCTTTTAGTGTATTAATATGCACAGCGTGAATATCTTGACACTTATTGATTTGCAATAAGAAACCAAGTGAATAGATCTTTAGTGGGAGTAGAAAGGCTTTAACTGTTAGAGAAAATAGAGTATGGCAGAGTTCAAAAAGCTCTGAATTCGTGTTTTTCATTCCAGTAAGGCTATTGACCCCAGCTTGGAGGATATATATCCTCAAAAGGAGGGTTATTTGAAAAGCTTTTAATCAGATATTCACTCTGCTGTACATATGGAAAACTATATAAATTCCAAGGGGTTGCCCCTTATAAATTTCCATGACCAAATAGAACTTCCAGGTCTCCCATGCTGATGTGTGTTTTTATTATGAATGTGAAATTTATGCCATCCAGAACACAGACCTTCTTGTCCTCCCCAAAATTACTTACTATCCTGTAGCATAAGCAAAATACATTATTAGAAATAGACTTACCCTCCCGCAGGATTATTCATCCTATGCTAAAAGTAAGGGAGATAAGGGGCATATAATATAGTAGAGGCATGGCAATAATGTGTTTTCACTCCTAGGTCATTGTCTCCACAGACTCTTGGATACCTTATCAGTCAGTCTGGAGAAACTATCTATATCCATATAATAGTAAATATGCATTTTAATTTTAACTTTAGGAAAAAAAAAAAATCGTAAACAAATTGAAAGCTCTGCTCCCTAAGCGACAGATACACATTACCATTGCTGACATGCGTCAAAGAGGACTTAGCCCCACCCTCATGGAAAGAGCTGTAGGTTACTGAAGCTCACACATTCTGAGACACACGGTAAGAAGAAAAAAACAAATGTAGTTGGACCAATATTTCATGAGAGAAGCTTATTTGAAATCTTGGCATAACATTAAGTCTTCCCTAAAAATAAGGGAATTTGTTGGTTTGTTCCGGTACACAAGGACTGATGTCTCTGTCGCTGAATAGGAATCTTCCTCCCCCAGCCAGGAGTAGTACTGAGTCCCAAAAAACTTTAGAGGGCATAGGTTTAGTTTTGTGTTTTTAAGGAGACTTACTTTCTACTGTGATCATTCTAAAAAATAAGAACTCAAACGTTATTTTGACTAGAAAAAAAAAAGTTTTGAGAAAAATCAAAGCATTCCTTAATTTCAACACTTCTGACTTCATAGCTAATCTTCTATTCAACTATTTTTGTTCTATCTACTCTATAATAAGAGCTACTGATATCATGTTAGTGAGAAGTATTATTTCTTAAAAATTATAAAATTAGATAAATTTACAACTTGCAGCTTTTAGTGACTCTGTCTTGAAAAATGGAGGAATAAAGAATTTGTGAAATTCAAAGCTATCTTAGAGAAAATGATCCTAAAAATTGCATACAAATCATTAAAAATAAACCTATATTTGTTCTAGCTAACTGCTCCCCAAAGTCTTCATTTATATCGACTATTTCTTTTTTTTAACATTACTTTGAAATAGTGCTTGAAATCCTTTCAACTAAAGTTTAGTTGGTTTAATGACCTACTTTAAAAAAAAAAAAAACAAATGCAAATATCTCTCTTGAATCTTGTTAAAAGGCTTTCAGTCATTCATGCTTCAGTGTGAATTGGTTTAATTAGCATGTTTCCACCCTAATTGCTCTATTTAAACAGGAAGAGGAAAGAAAGGTAAGTTACTTGCCACACTTTGATGGGTAGGGGTTCTTGAGACTTTGGGGGGCCTGAAGTAGGAAAAAGTTAAAAAAAAAACAAAAAACCTGGCAAATGAACTCAATAGACAATCTATAAATATTTTGAAATATTAGCATTGGACAACTCTGTAATAAGAAAAGAAGGAAAAGGTCTTTTTTTTTTTTCTCTGTGCTGTATGACCATCAACCATTAGAACTTTGAATTTAGACTTGTTCCAATAGTAATATAATTTAGCTACATTAATGATTAAATAGGAATTTGTCTTGTGACCTGGGAATCTATTTATAAGGTTGTTTCTAAGGAAAGGCAATTTTTTGAGTTCCCAAATAAAAACTATAAACCTTTTAAATGTGTTGTGTAACTTGGAAACTTTTATTCATCATCCTTTTCTTTCCTAATTATCAATAATTGACTGGAACATGATTGTAGTGAGCAAACAGAATTATAACTGTATAATAATAAAAAAAAGTCTTATTACTTCTCCTGAAATTCTAATCTGAAGCCTGATTAATGATGGAATCAAGATAGCTAGTAAGAAATCTTTTATTCTGTCTTTCAGTCCATCTTTATTGAGGACATACTAGGGGCCAGATAGTGTGCAAGGATTTGTAGATATGCTGTTAAGATCTAGGTAGCTTGACACCTGCCCTTAGAGAGATTGCACTCTTATGAAATTATATCCTATTTTCCTAGAGAAGCCCATGTTAATATTTTGTCCTCACCATTCCATAAACTACAAAAATATACTAAAAATTTCTACATTTCATCAAAAACTAAAAAAAGTATTACAGTGAGCAATATAATAGAAACATAACCTCATTTGACAAAACCTTATTTTAATTAATAAGTCCCATATTTTAAATTTGAAAATGCTATTGTCAAATCTTTCCCAGATAGGTAGAGTTTTCATTAATTTATAATTAGGAATATTTTGACCTTAAGGTCAATGTTTATATTTACATTAGATGTAAATAAATGAGCACAATAAGTAATTAATATGATAACTATTTACAACAATCTTTTTTTTTTAAGATTTTATTTATTTATTTGACAGAGAGAGATCACAAGTAGGCAGAGAGGAAGGCAGAGAGAGGAGGAAGCAGGCTCCCTGCTGAGCAGAGAGCCTGATGTGGGACTCCATCCCAGGACCTTGAGATCATGACCTGAGCTGAAGGCAGCGGCTCAACCCACTGAGCCACCCAGGTGCCCCGTATTTACAACAATCTTTAAAGGAGGCTCCAGAAGATATATTTGGCCACATTCTGAATGGCCCTGTGCAAGAATGAAAGTAGGAAGAAAGGGAAGGAGGAAGGGAAAGAAAGAAAGTAGGAAACAGAAGGACTCAGCTGCATTGTGTGACATTAACCCAGGATGAGAGGGAGAGCAAGAGAAATTAAAGGTATTTTCAAGAAATCTGGATGACTGAAAATGTAAATTCAAAGAATGCAGTCTCAGACCATATGAACAATGCTTAGCTTACATCTGGTACTTCACAGAGTTTCAAAAGGAAACTTACACACACATTTGATCCTTGTGTGACAAAAAATAATATATATGTCATCCTCACAGTAATCAGTAGGACAAATATTAATCACAATTCATAGGTATGGAAACTGAGATTCGTAACATAGTTATTTTAAATAAATCGTTTTTCCTTTTAGGGAAAAAGTTAGACACTGAGCATTAAGAACCCTTCACATGTTGATATTCTCTAGCGAGCGCGCAACGAGCCTATGACTAATTTTCACGCCTGGGGGAGTTTGGTGATTAATGAAGCCAACATACTGGCAATTCTCTAGAAGGTTTGAATTAAGTGCACCTTCTCACACGCTGCAGAAAGATTTGCCAAGAATATTGAGGGTGTAAGCCTGATTATAGGAAACATTTTTATTTGCTTAATAAAAGTTTTCAAATGACCTTAATAAACGTATTCTATTTATTGAAGCAGTCCCAGCAAGATTTCAACTTATAAGTATTTAATTAGCTTTTAGCTCAAATTAATATTTATGTTCAAAATCAATGACACTGTGTTAAAGTTAGTACTGGCCTCCCTCCAAATTAGTCCACATCCACAAGGTTTTCTGTGTTTTGCTCTTCATAGTACGGCTCCGAGTGATAATGTTGCATATGGGGTACGTTTATAATCATCTACTAATGGAACAGAAAAGGTTTTTAACTGCAGAATGAGCGATGATCCCAAGCACCTATTCATTTGTTGTGAAATGTAGTTCCAGTCTCTGCTCAAACTTGAGATTGGCACTATCACCTATGGGGGAGGTTAGGGTTCTCCATCTGATCACGTGTGAGTCTAAGTGTACACTTGAGGTTATCACTAATAAAGTCAGTAACCCTCTTGGAGATGACTGGGGGCACCTAGAAAACCCTTACTCCAGATAACAGTATCCTTTAGCTTAAAATGAAAACTGTGTCCACTGTTACTTACACTTTCTTTTTAAACCTCTGTCTTTACAACTCAGCAGAGCCAAATGCTTTTGTCAAATGACTCCTCGTTAAAATAACATCACATTAGTTTAGAAATGTCATTCCTGTTTTATTCCCTGGAGAAACTGTATTCTAGTTAATGGTATTCCCTCTAGTAATAATTACAGGAATTCCAGTTCTTGACTAAAAACAGAAAAGACCCACATTTTAGCAAGAAATGTGTGTCAAGACTGATAACATACATGAGGAGCCCCTGAGACTTGTATGAAATACATTTTTGAAGAGTTAGACGCGTTCTGCCAGTGTGAAGGCTTCTAATCCAGGCCTCGCTTGTCCTGACCTTCAGCATTTTGAGGATGTGCTTTCTAATTCATTATCAAAACACATATCCCTGTGTGTTCTGTGTCATACACTATTTTCCTTTATGTATTGTTAAACTTGAAGTTACAGATAAATTTCACTCTTTTGTATCCTCTGCTGGACTAGCACAAAACAGAGTAGGCTCAAAATAGAATGCCTGGCAGATTTCTGGCAATCTATACTCTACATAACTCCCAACATGTCCAGACTTATCTTATTCTTCCTCTAGGCTATGCATCTACCTGAGACAAGGTGGCCTTATTAATGTCCACTGAGAGAGACAGAGAGAGAGAGAGAGAGAAGGAAAAGTATCCATCCTTGATTTTGGCTAAAAATACTACCCCCAATCTATAAGAACCCTCCTATAGAAATAGGCCACTGAGAAAGAGTTATTTCACGCATGAACTACAGTCAGATATGGATGGACTTTCTCAACTATTGTCTCACTGTCAAATATATGACATGTTCCTGCTAGGTCACTAAAGTTCTTTGGGCCCAATAAGAATTATTAAAACAGCAAATATTAAATGCCAAAGACCCACCCTATACACACCCTATCTCCAGAGTCCACTCCCCCACCCCCATGCTTTGTTGGTGTTCCAGTCTGAACATGTTTTCCTCTATGTCTGTATTTATTCAAGGTCCTGCCTCTCACTTAAGCTATGCCTTTGCTGGTCATTTCAAGCCAGAGTGGTCATTCCTTCTTCTGAAACCTTTCAGTATTTATGTTTGCAAACACTCATTAGAAACTTATTTATGGGGGGGGGGGGTACCTGGGTGACTCAGTTGGTTAAGCCTCTGCCTTCAGCTCAGGTCATGATTCCAGGGTTCTGGGATCGGGTCCCACATCGGACTCTCTGCTCACAGAGTGCCTGCTTCTCCTTCTCCCTCTGCCTGCTGTTCTGCCTAGTTGTTCTCTCTCTCTCTCTCTGTCAAATAAATAAAATCTTTAAAAAAAAAAGAAAAGAAACTTATTTATAGATTGCTAATATTCTTAGCTACTTTTCCCTCTATGATTGGCCTCTTTAGATATTTTAAAATTCCCCCAGGCAGGTGTTTGAGGGAATGGAAGGATGACTAGGCTGGTACAAAGGCTTTTTCGGGCAGCAAAAAATACTCTGTATATTACTACAGTGGGAACTATAAGTCCTTATACCTTTGTAGTCTCATAGCATGTACAGAACCAAGAATGAGCCCAAATATAAACATGAACTCTAGGTGATAATAAAAAAAAAGAGCTTGAGGATAGGGATCATGTCTTACAAATTTTTATATGTACAGTTATTAAAACAGAACTTTGAATATGGTCGATAACCGACAGACATTTGTTAACGATCGCACTGATCTGCTGAGAAAGTTATCTTGAATGTAGAGAAGTGGAATGAGGGATGAAAACTGCAAAACAGTTTACCAAAGCGTGATATTAAAATAATGATGTTAAAATAAATATCACTCAAATGGACATGCTTTTTAGATTCAGTGTACATTTGCAGATACTATCTCATTTGTTATATACATTTGTAATTTATGAATAATGAATGGCTTTGGATACAGAGGTACTTTCCAAGACCTGAGTTGACATGCTATCAGTGTTAATCTATCCATTTCAGCACCATAGATTCGAAAGCCAGGATGAAGTTTGACAAGTTTACCCAATAGACACTGTGTGCCTGCTAACTTTCTAGAATAAGCACAAAATCTAAAACAGAGAATGCTGGTTTCACCCAAGAACAAAGAAGCAACAGTGCGGCCCCACTTCTTTTTCTTCCTAAAATTCCATTCCATAAATGAAATCTGATACTACTTTGAGCAAAAGTAGGGCAAGAACAGAGCTATTACTTTAGAACAGATTCATTTTCAAGCAGAATCAAAATTGGAATGTCAGCTAATGCCAGTAGTAGCAGAGTTTTGGCTACAAAACAATCAGTTTACGGACTTATTAACAGTTCATAAAATGTATGGTATTCTTCTGTTTCTTGTCACTGGTGAACATATGCTCTGAATTTGCAACAGATTGAAGCACCATTCCATAAATATTAAAAAGAATTGTGAGCATCACAATGGAAATATCTCTAACCACAGTATAAACATGATTCATATTCTAAGATCAGGAGATCTTTCCAGACATGGTCAGTGATGGATACCACTGGCAAACCAAGCAGAGGGGGTTTTGAGAGGGGATTTTCAAAGGGGATTTTCGAGGTCTTCTAACTGCTGAAACGTATAACTTCTGAATTTCATAAGGACATGATAAACCCCATCCTGTGTCAAATTTATGATTCTTCTCCACCAGAGTATCAAACTGGCTACTGGCACCAAGATTCTTCATGCGTGGGCAAAGGGGTCCCTCGTAACAGGGGTCAAACTCAAACAGTAATGTCATTATGAGCATATTTCTAGTCCTGAATGAGCTAAAAGTTATCAAACTATAAAATTACTGCTGTCTTTTTGCTCCCAAAACACTGGTGCTTAATTGGTTTGGTGTACACACGTGTGTGACCATCTTCCTGCTTCCTACTCACTGTTAGCAATCCTGTCTTCTTTGTGTGTTCTTCCCATCTACTTCATTCTAGCATAATGTCCCACACAAAACTAAACATCTGTGAGAATTTTGTAAACGAATGATAGCATTTCAAATACATTATGTCATTGAGTTGAGTACAGTAAATATATCTGCAGAAATACATATGAATCCTGTATTACTAATTATTATGCATGAATTTATTTTCTTAAAATGAATTTTATCTCTCAACCACACTAACATTAGAGGTTCTAAGCTTCTTACTGTTCAAATTAATGCTTTATTTTATATGTCCTTAGATTATCACTTTCAGCTCTTGGAATGACCTTTATATTACATATTATGGGACTTGACAAACTAAATCTGAATTTTATTAATGTAATTAGCATAGGCATTAATCTACATATCAAATAAAACATTTCTTTCTTTGAACATCTTATCCTAACACTTATATAGTTCCAAAATCCAAATCTTAAGGACTATAGCTCTATTTAAAGATGTGAATTAGGGGCACCTGGGCAGCTCACTTGGTGAAGCATCTACCTTCACCAAGGTAGGTCAGGTAGATCAGGTCATGATCTCAGGGTCCTGGAGTCGAGTCCCTCATTGGGCTCCCTGCTCAGAGGGGAGCATGCTTCTCCCTCTTCCACCCCCCCCCCCTGCTTGTGGGCACTCTCTCTCTCTGTCAAATAAATAAAAGGAATCTTTTTTAAAAATATGTGAATTATATTGATAATGCATTATTTTATATTAAAATATTTGTCATATTCTGGATCATCTATTTTATAATCACAAATAATTATTGAAATTCCAGAATTAATGCTTTATTAAAGTAGCTAAAAATATTCAAAAGCCCATTAATACTAGAATAATAAGATAGTCATGATTCTGTTTATAATAGTATGTTGAAAGAGGACATCTTTAGTTTCTAAGAAGACTAACATAAATATAAGACTTCATTTCAACTTTGAAGTTTTGAGTCTTGTCTAAACACTGGCAAAGGACTTCAATTTGGATTTTAGTCTTCAGTGATATCTTTTTGTCTCGGTCTCTAAGTCCAACCCATAGATAATTATTAGTTTAGTTGCGGTTTATGTTACCTTTTAATGTTTTTCTTTTTGATCTGGCACACCCATGAAAGCCAGGGAAATAGTACAATAATATTTACTTAGAACATGTCCAGAATAACTCTTAGAGGGGGAGGTAGGGGCCCCTGGCTGACTCAGTCATTGGAGCATGCAACTCTTGATCTAGAGGTTGTGAGTTCAAGCCCTATGTTGGGCAAAGAGCTTACTTTAAGAAAAAGAAAAAAAAAAAAAAGGAGGAGGGGAAATACCTACTCAAACATTTATGTTTAATGACAAGATCAAGGCATTCTGACAAATGCCTGTGTGTCCTGAAATACACTGCAATTAAGAGAGATGAATGGAAACATCCCCTATGGATCTTGTATTGTGTAAGCACAAAGAAAAGTCAAAGGAGAACATAACCTCACTCTTGAGTATAACTATATTACTCTCTACTTTTCATCTCCACGTAGAGAGCGCCTAATATCTTTCTCTATGAACCTTGAATATGGTAGATGCCAAAAATGTTCTTTGTTCCATGGCACCTCTATAGTTCCTTACTTGGCTTAGAAGCGATTTCCTCTACGAAATAACAATCAGCACATCACTTCTACAGTTCCAGGAACACTTCAATCCTGTGATAATTGCTGTCTCTACAGCTGGGGAAACATGGGACCAAGAGACGTCCATATCCAGGAATAATCCAGAGGGACAATAAAATAAGAAATTTCTTTCGGAGGAACACTTTAATGATGTTACGTAACTCATAGTGCTCTGAGAATAGATGAGCTAGAACTTGTTAAACAGTTAGAGACATATGTTGCAAATACTAAATGCTCAACAACAACAGAACAATTATTAATTACCAACATTCTTTGTTCTTTTCCAAGCCATTTTTTTACCCCATTAGATTAACTTCAGAGCACGCGTTCTGGAGATGGGGATTCTTTAGTCAGATCTAGAGGATCTTCCCTGGGGACATTGCGAAACTTGTCTTTTCTCTCTTAGCCTAGAATTTGTCTAATTAGCTGGTCCCCTTAGTCACTCATTATGAACTTGGCAGCCTCCCAGAATATATAGCCACACTTAAAAATGAATTTTCACGTACAAATTCATGTTCACTTCTTTAACTGTATTTCAGTTGACAACTCAGCTTTTAAAAAAGCTTTGTAAAATGTAAATTCTTACCTGAGTCAAAGATAATTAACTTTGAATATGTATATTCCTATGTAATAAACTCTGGCCACTTTAAAAATGTGCCTCACTAACAGGATTATATTGTTGTCATGTTAAACTTTTCAGAAACCTTGGGACTTAACGGCAACTGACATTAATAAAATCTTCATAGCTCTTTGGCTTGGCTTCTTAAATATAGGAACAAGCTTTGTGGCTTGTAATTCAGCCAGTGATATAAAATAAAGAAAAGGATATAAAGAAAATCTATAGGCAACAATGGTTTCAGATTTTTGTTCTTTGTTCCTTGCTGACATCTAGTTGAGTAATAGTTTGGGATTGAAAGTAGGAGAGACTGTAATTGAAGGTATACTTACTTCCACATTTTACTCCCTCTGAAAATAGGAACCCTGGTTAGGTCAGTCACTAGCCTGGAGCTATACAATGTCTATGGTATTTCTAACTTATCCAGGGAACCAATCTAAACCAAATGTCTCAATTCAGTTGAAAGCTGCTTATCATCAAAGTTCTCATTCACTCTTTTGGGACCAGACTGATTATTGAGAGAACGGTGGCAAAAGTCAGTAGAAAGCCCCATTTATAGACTTTTTGCCTTCGGTAAAATGTTTTGATGCTGGTATTTGTTTCTTCGGATATTTTGCAGATGGATTGTCTAATGTATATCATGGTGATGACATAAACTTTTCTTTTTATAGATTTTACCTACCTTAGTAGCTTTTCCAGCCCTCTTACCCTGCAATCATCATCTTGTACATTTCAGGGGCAATATTTCCCCCAAATATCATGCCTTTTGCATAGGTTGTTCCCATTAACAGCAAGTTCCTTTCTATGGCCCAGATCTTGTCAAACCTTGCTCCGTTCAAATGGTATCCCCACTGGGAAGCACCCCCCAACTGCCCTTCTTTGGTGTCTGACACTGCCTTTTAAGTATTTCACAAGAGAACTTGCTTCCAACCTCTCCAGGAGCTTCTTAAAGACAGAGCCCATGTCTTCTTTACATTTCTAGTGAGAGCACTAAGCATAGATTCTGGGACAGATTTGACACACTCCCTTGAGAGTAGTGTACTGTTTGTTGACATAAATTCCTTATATTTGTTAATTGATATATTTTAAAAGTAAAATGGGTTTATGCTGGGGAACCTGGGTGGCTCAGTCAGTTGAGGGTCTGACTCTTCGTTTCGGCCCAGGTTATGATCTCAGGATCCTGGGATGGAGCCACACAGCAGGCTCCCTTTTCAGTGAGGAGTCTGCTTGTCGCTCTCTCCTTCTGCTCCTCCCTTCACTCATGCTTTCTCTCTCTCTCATGAATAAAGAAATCCTTAAAGAGACTGTGGATTCCAGAGAAGCAAACTGAGGGTTTCAGAGGGGAGGGGGTGAGAGGATGGGTTAGCCCTGTGATGGGTGTTAAGGAGGACACGTATTGCATGGGGCACCGGGTGTTATACGCAAACAATGAATCATGGAACACTACATCAAAAAGTAATGATGTACTGTATGGTGACTAACATAACACAATAATAATAAAAAAAAAAAACGTTACCTGCTGTAAAGGCAGATATCATTCAGTACTGATTAATTTTATGTGTTGTTCAAATAGATTTTACATTTTGACAATGTCGATAAGCTAGGTGGAAAAAAAAAGAGCTTTGCTGAAAGCATGTGTACGGATATGTATCCTCTCTGAGGACTAATAAAAAAAATGTACTTTATAGGGTTAAGGAAACAAAAGAAGGAGGACATAAATGACAGCAGAAGGCTAAAAGGAGGCGAGGCTAGCAACTGATGGATTAGTCATCTGATGTTGTTGATTTTATCATGATAGTAGATTATTTATGGTTTGTATATATGATTCTGAGGAATTTTGACCAAGAATGTGAATGTGCTTTCCATGGCTGTCATAACCTCAGATTCTTAAAGAAGATTATACCCAAAAAGGAAAGAAGCCTTTCTCTTCTAGTTGAAACCTTGTTTACATCAAAACTCGAATATTTGCAAATATTCTTTTTGTCTTTCAAACAACTCAAATTTTAATTTTTTAATGAGTCAATTATTAGATTAAGTGCTTTTTCTTGAAAACTAATTTAGTGCTGACCTTCTACGATATATTATGTAAGAAAATCAGAATAGCTTTACTTGGATTATAAATATATTTGCTTGTAAACTTTTGTCAGGTTCTTTTCACTATTAGTTAATCTTTAACCATATAAAAGGCGAGAACAGTCACTTCCATAGTCACCCAAACATGAGCAACCTGAGAACTCTGTTAACGGTTACAACCAAAGATGAGCCAGGAATATTTCTAGCCACTAAAGTTATAGTAATTAAGAAAACAGATAAAATCTCTACTCATGATCTCTAAGGATATAAACCACAAGGAAGCTTATTTTGGAAGTAGTAATAGCAGAACTTAACCTACACCATTGAAACTTGCTCATGGTTTCAGAAAAGTGTTTGTTAAATGTCAGGCACCATATCACATCGTAGTTTCAACAGTGGGTATAGACAGTTGGGTCCAGCAGTGCTAAGAGAGCACGTCAGTTTAAAAAGAAAAAGGTCGGGTACCTGGGTGCCTCAGTGGGTTAAGCCTCTGCCTTCGGCTCAGGTCGTGATCTCAGAGTCCTGGGATTGAGTCCCACCTCGGGCTCTCTGCTTAGCAGGGAGCCTGCTTCCCCCTCTCTCTCCACCTGCCTCTCTGCCTACTTGTGATTTCTCTCTCTTTGTGTCAAATAAATAAATAAAATATTTTTTTAAAAAATAAGTAAATAAAAAAGAAAAAGAAAAAGGTCATCACAAAAAGATGGCTACCACCCTAAAGAAGATAAACTAGGAAGGCTAATTTGCATAATCAGTCATCCTGGCCCCTCACGTAAATATATAAGGAAGCTCTTTTTAGATACAAAGGAGGCATGGATACTACTTAAATACCACAAAGGAGATTATGAGAATTAAGGTGTGATTAAAAATGAGATTGTTCAGATGTCTTCCCTTTGCTACAAAAACAACTCGTCATAAGATATGGCTCATAGGAAAACAATCTTAAGAAGAGAAAGTTCAGGTTCCTGTAGAGAGGACAGGATTGCTGGACACAATAGCTTGTTCTGTTATGATGGTCAAGGATTCACTATACCTTTAAAATTCGAGTATTATCCAATAAGGACTATGTATGGAACTGAGAGAAATACAGAAATCAAAGAGGGACACCAGTGATGTACACAATGGCCAAATAATGATGGAAAATGAATAGCAGAATATATGTGCCTGTGTGTGTATGTGCAAAGTATAGGTTCAAGAAGGCTGTGCAATTTATCTTTTAAAGATCTTATTTATTTATTTGACAGACAGAGATCACAAGTAGGCAGAGAGGAGGGCAGGGTCGGGGAGGGAAGCAGGCTCCCTGCTGAGTAGAGAGGCTGATGCGGGGCTCGATCCCAGGACCCTGAGATCATGACCTGAGCAGAAGGCAGACGCTTAACCCACTGAGCCACCCAGGCACCCGGAAGCCTGTGTAATCTGAAAATCTCACTGAAAAGTTCTGACAGGAATCCAAGTTTGAGGAGAACTAAAGGAAAGATGAGGAAAGTAGGAGAAATGCGACAGTATGTAAGACTTTTAAAGTTATTTTAGAAAAATACCTGTGAAAGTGACAACAAGAGGAAATCAGGAAGAAAAAAAGGTCACACAGTGTGATGGGGAAAAAAAGAAATGAAGAGGGATATCTGGGTGGCTCAGTCAGTGTCTGACTCTTGATTTCAGCTCGGATCATGAGATCAGGGTGCAGAGATGGAGCCCTAAGGATTCTTCCTGAAATTCTCTCTCTTCCTCTCTCCCTCACCGCGTCTCTAAAATAAATCAATAGATCTTTTTTAAAAATGGAGAAAGTGATTTAGATTAAAATAATCCCAATTTGCTACTTATTGACTATAATCAAGTTCATTTATAATGATTTATCTGAATCTGAGTCTTAGTTTTCTTTTTGTAAATTGTACACAAGTCTCTTGATTTCCCTCAAAATTAGTGTTTTATTGTGTTTTTTGTTGTGGTGGCGATGGTTTTTTTGTTTGTTTTGCTTTGTTTTGTTTTTGTTTTTAAGAATACTATTTGATAGGACTAGTAGTTTTATCCCATGACAATGTCTAAGAATGTACCTTATAAATGATAAAGCACTCTTAAAATATTTATTACCATTGCTCTATAGTGAGGGAAAAAAATGAAATGTAAAGAAGCTACTTTGGAGGTTTAAATCTTAGACATAAGAGAATAAAAACTAAAGGAGGTATAGAGTTTTAAAGTAAAATCATAAAACTAATATGAAAGAAAATTCTAAAAATCAAAAGGTAGATTTTAATAAATATAATAAGTGTAGTTAATAATTGTTGTAAGATCTTCTTTAGTTAAGAAACAGATCAAAAAAGATAGTACAGCTTGCTTAGGAACAATGAAAAGAATATATGGAGATTAAGTAAAGGGTCAAAGGGAATTTATACCTTAATCTATTGAAACTTCAAAGCAATAGTCTCAAGCAAGGTAATAAGAATTAACTCAAGATCCAAAAATAGAAACAATACTTTCTTTAGTCAACATGTAAGGCTTTTATGGGGCGACAGAATTTATAGTCAGTGACTTGAAGCACCATGCTGATGGAAGTAGGGATAGTTTTCTTTCAGGGGATGCAGTAGCCCCCTCTTATCTGCAGGGGATATGTTCCAAGACCCCTGGGGGATGCCCAAAAGCATGGATAGTACCAAAATCTATACATACTGCTTTTTTCCTATATATACATCTATATATCAACTAGGCATAGCAGGAGATTAACAACAATAACAATAAAATAGAACAATTATAACATATTATAATAAGCGTTACGTGAATGTGGTCTCTCTCTTCTCTTAAAATATCTTTTTGTACAATACTCACCCTGACAATGTCAGAGGGAGAATCATCTACTTCCAAACTACAGTTGACCTTGGGTAAAAAACTGTGGGAGGTGAACGGCAAATGAGAGGGGCTACTGTCCTCGAAAAGCTGGGATGAGGAAATCTACTCCGATGCAAATTCTTTGCTAAAATATGTGATTTTTATAACTCAATATTTTATATAAGTTATCACTCATGAATTTATTAAATTCAGGTGATGATTATGAATTCATTAAAAAAATCAATACATGTCCGTGTTTATTTTAATTTCATTATACTTTTCTTTTTCCCCACCAAATTTTCATTGTATAAGATATTAAAATTCTGATCATCTATCTTCATATCATCCATCATTCCAACTACATTTCTCAGAGACTGTGCATCTGTCCGTATTTTGATAGCTCTCCTTTTTGTCTGTGTTCTCTGCATGTACTTACACATACAGAAACACAACTTATTTTATTAAACAAATTGGGATTTTACTAAAGATAATATGCTGAAAGTTGATTTTTTATTTTTTATTTTTTTATTTTTTTTAAGATTTTATTTATTTATTTGACAGACAGAGATCACAAGTAGACAGAGAGGCAGGCAGAGAGAGAGAGGGAAGCAGGCTCCCTGCTGAGCAGAGAGCCCGACGTGGGACTCGATTCCAGGACCCCGAGATCATGACCCGAGCCGAAGGCAGCGGCTTAACCCACTGAGCCACCCAGGCGCCCCTGAAAGTTGATATTTTAAAATACCCTTCAAAATATTTTCATGCTAATATATAAATCTGTTGCATTTTAAGTAGCTGCAGAGTATTCCATGCTCTAAATATATCATAACTTAACCCATTTCTATACCTCTGGATTTTAAGTTGGATCTAATTTTCTTTATTGCAAAAAAATCCTGCAGCATTTTTGTATGTACATCTTCAAGCATATATGTGAGATATATTTCTATATCCCTCAGAGGAAAACTGCTGGGTCCAAGTAAATACATTTTTTAAACAATTTTAATCAGTTCTAAAGTTACTCTCCAAAATGGCTTTGCTAATTTACGTTTGAACGCTAACATTTTACTAAGAAATTATGCAAAACATTTTTATTTTAAATGAATTTGAACACTGCATTTAATCCAGTCTGATATATATTATTATCAGAATATATGGTTTATGCTAAAATTACAGATTTCTAAAAATTTTTTTCATGGTTCATTTTTTCTCATCTGGAAACTATTAGCAAAATTAAGTTCAAGTTCCTGGTGCTGCAAGTACACTGTATCAAAATTATTAGCATCATTGTGTTTTAAGAATATCACTTTATGATTTTTTTTTCCAAAAATAAAAATAGTGGGAAAGTTTGGCTTGCTATAATGTGTAGAATGTGTAATCTAAAACTAATCTAAATCTAATGTTTAGAATATGTAATCTAAAACAAACCCCAAATCCAAATTAAATGAAACATAGTCTTGGTACAACTGGTGTTACAAAAACAAAAACAAAAACTGAGACCACAAATATAGGAAAGAGGGAGAGCAATATCTTTTTATTCGAGAACAGTATCCATATATAGTAATTGATTTTCTTTCTGAGTGAAATCCTTTATAGCATCCGTATGATTATTCTCATTGTTACATGTATGTGTGTAACTGATGTATATTCTCAAGGAATCATAGGTAAAAGTGGTAAAATGTACGTAGTTGTTGACTAATTAGGTCATAACCTAATTGTTACATGAGGTGAGGGAGAATTATATGTCAATTCTAATTACAAACTTCTTTCTATTGCAATTGGGAGAATGATGATTCTATTGATTGAACCACATAAACTTTATAACATTTGATTATAACTTTAGCCACTTCGTATCTGATAAGCTGGTGAGTCACATATGCAGAAAACACAGAGGTGTCTAGAAAAAAAACTGTTAGCAGTTATTACCGAAGATGAGCTAAGAACATCTCTAGGTGCTGACATTATAGTAATTAATAAACCAGATAAATCCCCTCCCCAAGATTTCTGAGCATAGGAAAGCCTACTCTGGAAACTAACGACAAAAGAATAGTTTAAACAACATAAACCAGAGAAAGTTGCTCATCATTTATGAAAAAACACTTGTTCTTTTATTTTTAGGTCTCTTAGATCTAGGCTAGAGGTATAGAATTGGAAAAATCTGTTGAGATATGAATCTCAGAGGCTTGCTTCAGATTTGCTTAACATCATCCAGAACGAAAGCACAATAATAACTAAACAGAAAGTATAAAGGCCTAAATGGGGAAGCTTCACATAAGTTGACACTTAATTTTCTCATTTTGTTCACTACTTCATCACTAGTGCCTGAAATTATGTATGACATGAAATAAAAGCTCAAAAAATATTTGCTGAGTAGATGTGTAAACAATTGTTCATTTACTATTTTCCTACCCTGACGATGTTAGCCACTGAAAAGCAAGGATAAATGCATTATAATAAAATGAGCAGTAGGGGTGTGGAAGCATATTTCTGTGCACTCAGCTTCCTCATCTGTCCAATGGGAATAAATTAATACTTACTTCAAAAAATGGAATTAAGCCATGTAACCCGTTTAAAGGACTTAGCACAATAACTGAGTCATGATAAACACTATAATGGTTACTATTGCTATCACCATTAATGTTAAATTGTGGACTAAGAATTAAGAGTTTATGAATACTTGTCCTCACCCTACCAATAACTCATTTAAATACTGAGAAAAATTCAATGAGGGTCTGAGTTGATTTTTTTTTCCTTTGAGTAAATTACAGGCTAACTTATTTAAAAGTCAAGGTAAATTTTTTTTTTTAATAATGACTCAAATCCAATTTTTAAACAATTAAAAAAAAAGTGAAATTCCAATCCAATGTTGTTTATGTTCCTGGTAATTCTAAATTATTCACTGCACAAGAATTATAGTTAAAGAGTTATTTCATGAACAATGTTTAAGTGAAATATGATGGAAATGACATTTGGTCGCTACTGGTCTTCACAGATTTTTACGTTGTTTGGTTAGAGAACTCCAAAGGATAAAATCATTTTTGAAAGGGTTATTCTAAAGATTTTTTAAAAAAATTTATTTATTTGACAGACAGAGATCACAAGTAGGCAGAGAGGCAGGCAGAGAGAGGAGGAAGCAGGCTCCCCGCTGAGCAGAGAGCCCGATGCAGGGCTCCATCCCAGGACCCTGAAATCATGATCTGAGCTGAAGGCAAAGGCTTTAACCCACTGAGCCCCTGGAGAGGGTTATTCTAAAGTTATACTTCTTTACCAAAGAATTACTAATGAAAAAAATCACCTTTATAACTAAGTTAGATCTTGGCTTACAGATATATTCAGCTTTTAAGTTTAATTGGTATAAATTCAGAATTCTATTAATTTAATTGAAAGACTATGAAAGCATAATCAGAAAGCTGACTTAAAGGATCAGTTATTACGTTTAATTTTATGTCATTTTCACTGACTTTGGTTGATTTCAGAAACCGGAGGTGAGAGAGTTTGACCATTCAGAAGTCGTATTAGTTGTTTGATTTCAATAAAATTAAACTACACATGTAGGAACGGCCTTCAGCCCACAGCCTGAATCTGATTCTCCTCACTTGCTCTACCTACCACCAGTCCGTTCCACCAAAATCTTTAGCCTGGGCTTTTGCAATAGTTCTGTAACCTGCTTTCTGCTTCTCTTGAAGGATGAATAGCCAGAGCAATCTTTTAAAAAACTAAAATCAGGGGCGCCTGGGTGGCTCAGGGGGTTAAAGACTCTGCCTTTAGCTCAGGTCATGATGTCAGGGTCTTGGGATCCATGCTCAGCGGGGAGCCTGCTTCCCTCCCTACCCCCTGCCTGCCTCTCTGCCTACTTGTGATCTCTGTCTGTCAAATAAATAAATAAAATCTTAAAAAAAAAAAAAACCTAAACTAAAATCATAATTCTCCTACTGAGAACTCTCCAAAGACATCTATTCTTATAATGAAAGAAACACTTTTCATAATAATCCACAATTCCCCACATTAGCAGGCGGTATCTTGCCACTCCTGCCTCAGCTCCCATCAGAGTCCACCATTTTCTTGGCCCTTCGTTTTTTTCCGTATACACACTAAACCTGTTCCGGTCTCAGGACCTTTCCTCTTGCCCTTTCTTCTTCCTGAGAGGTCCTTCCTCAGGCTATCCTAAGGCTGGCTGCTTGCCATTCTTGCTGCCCTTGAACTATTAACTAAAACACCTCTGCATTATACTTCATAAAACCCATCACACTTAAAAGTTTCTTTCTGTCTTTAGCTCTTTATATACAGAAAGCCCTATGAATGTAAGAACATTGTGTGTTTGCTTCACTATAAGGTCTTTCATGCCTAGCACAGAGCCTTGCCCACAATAGATACTCGTTAAATATTTGTCAGATGAATGAAAGGCTATCTGTACATGCCGATCAAAATAGGTATACACGTTAGTAGCATCAAAATGATCTGTTCCCTGGGTTGGGTATTTTCTTGCTTGCTTCTCTACCCTTCATCCTGTTCAATGCCCTGGGAGACTAATCCATTCAGACATCAACAGCTTAGTTTCTACATGAGTTTGGCCAGTGGTAGGCATTTGCAAGTGATAGTATAAAGAGAGAGGATGAACTTGGGAATTTTTTCCAATTTTTCCTTTTCAGACTTAATGACCCAAGTTGGCTGGACCTCTTCAGCCCTCTACAAAAGGCCACAGTCCTGTCGGAGGAACATCTACATATAGCTATCCTTCTTAGGACTAGAGGTGGTAATAGCTCCTTCTTTGTGACTAGCCCCAGGGCAATTTTCTTTAAACCTTGCATAAACTTTAGTAAATAATCCCTTTATTAAAGTATCCTCAAAATACTAGCCAGAGTATGCCATCTGTTTTCTGCTAGGTCCCTTATTTGAAAAATTCATTCAAAAGATTTTTCACCTAGATTTTTAAAAATAATGGATTGATTTATCATTTAGGTATGTTATTTCAAAAAAAAAAAGAGAGAGAGAGAGATGAGCACCTAACTTAAAGCAATTTTATGTAAGCTCATAATTTCTTTGAACTGTATTATTCTCCCTCTCTAAGCACAAATATGTAAGATACACACACACACGTATGTATGAGAAACATATGAATATGGAAAATGTTTTAGTTTTAGTTCATAATATATTCGTGTCTATTATAATATAAAAAAATAAATAAATTTGATACTTCAGGAGTATGCACATTTTATGCTGGTTTTCGGTATACCTTGATCACCACTGTATATCTTAGAATTAGTCATTGTCCATGTTAAGGACTTCAGAGCAGAGAGATACCAAACAATTGCAAGATTTGCAATTTTGTCTTTGGGAACTTACTCTTTTGTTGGCTTTCCATTTCCAGACATGGTGAAACTTCCTTATGAACTTGGGGAAGTTTATGTCAATATACAACAAATGTTCCATGATACTGTGACACTATCCAACAAATTAGAATAACATTTGTGAATTTAGTCTCCTGGAAACAGTATGTATGTCTTGTTGGAAACTGAAAAGTCACCTGATAATAGAAGTTTTAGTTATGTGGGTAGATTAGAAAGATAAGATAACCACTGGATGAGAAGCTTTTATTGTTAAAATTGGTCTTACAGAAACTCAAAAGTCAGTGATTTGTCTGAGTATCAGAATTCCATAATAAAACTTTTAAAATATAGATTCTCAGGCTAAGGCCCAGAAATACTGAATTAAGATGCCCTTGAGTTGGCCTGGTAATCTTTATTTCAATTAACTCAAGTTCTCCTGATGGTCAGCCACTGTGATTACTTCCCATAGAATCTTCCTAAATCCATTTCAGTTATATTTCTCTTTACATGGGCAGATTTTTATTAATTGAACTTTTGCATTTGCAGATTTCTGTTTCTAATACCTTTTCACTACCTCATTTCAGTTTCTTTAACAGCACCATATTTTTTTTAAGAAGTGTTTCTATTTTTATCTCAGATGTTAAATAAGAATTAGAAAATACAGTTGACTGGAGGACTAGTCATTTATGAAAAAGAAATAGAAATTTCTATAAAAATCCTTTTATCTTTAAGCATTAGCCAATATTAGTGTCATAATACAATTTGCAATCACTAGGCATCACATCACTAATCTAATAAGAATTGAAATATTTTTAAAGGAAAGTAGAAAAATAATGACAAAATAAATTAGATTATAGGTACACCTTAATTTATAAGATAGATGTGTTTCTGAAAGATTAGCCATAGAGGTAATTTCTATTAACTAAATTATATTTTCCCATTGACTTGGGCTTGTAATTGCAAAGGCATGGCTCTTATAGTGGGATACAAAGAAGAATGTGGTCTAGAAAGCAAATATAACTTTGATGTAAAATTATTTTATAAATCATGTATTTAAATATAAATTCTAGACATTGATTAAAATAATACAGTTGACCATAGAACACGTGTGAGTTTCATGGGTCCACTCATATGCATATTTTTTCAATAAATATGGTATAGTACTTAAATGCATCAAGAAATAGTGCATCTCAATCTCCATGCATTTAAGGGTGTAGACGTAAGTGGAAAATATGAAATGGGTAGGGAGAAACAGACTAGCTAAAGCATATTGATGTTTCCTTTCTTTTGGGGTAAGGTAGTATCTCTGTATCCTTAGTAAATACAGCTTTTTCTAAGATCC
The DNA here is from genome assembly GCF_964662115.1 of Mustela nivalis. NCBI lineage: Eukaryota > Metazoa > Chordata > Mammalia > Carnivora > Mustelidae > Mustela > Mustela nivalis. Next base: position 29,638,352 of record NC_139020.1, read on the forward strand.
TAAAAATAAAAAAAAATTTTAATTAGCACAGATGCCTCAATTATTTTCTTATCCTAGGATATGAAAAGCTATGGGGATTAACCAAACATAGTTAGGAACAGTGTCTCTAAAATTGGAAAATTTTTATGCATTTCCACTAACCTAGAACATTCTGGAATATAATTTACTCGAATTTAGTATTTTGATAAACATTAGTTTCTCTATGGTTACTTTTTTGCAGGGACATCTGCCCAAATACTTTTAAGATGATTACCATTGTGTGAAATCTCATTTTCCTTATTTTTGAGCCTGAATCTGAGAGAGCATAAACATTTGGTGCGACAGACTCTAAAGCATTAAAAAGTTTTTTAAGGGTTGCTAAACTGGCCTTGTCTCTTATTCAAGATTCCCTACCCAAACACCTAATGGATTTCTTTTTCATTTGACATTCTTCTTTCCCAAGCAACTTAGGTAATTTGTCCACTGGAAGAAAAGGGTGAAACTCTGATTAAGCTCACAATAGCAATGGGGGGCATGGGTGAGGGGGAGTGTTCATTCTTTCCCCAGCTACAGCTGTGCTTAAATAGGGAATGGCCAGAGCTACTCACAAGGTGAACTGCACACAAGTGTGTGACTCCAAATGGGGCTGCCCTGTGACACAGATCCCAGCAGTTTTCACACTCACTTTCTAAGGTGTGAAACCCCTAGAACATGACATGGCGGTGTTGGAAGTTTTACTATCAGACTCTTCCATTTTTACTTAAACCGTGGAGTCACCAGCTCAATAAAAATGCGAGGTGCTGGATTAGAAAAAGACCTGGTTTTGTTAAGGAAGGAACAATCAGGCCAGCTGGAGCCTGGGGGTGGTCAAAAGACCACCTAAGTTTTGTTCTATTATCACAGACAAGAGAAGGAGTTGTGGATTGATGCTGGCCATTAAAGAGAGAGAGAAAGAGTGCACTCACCTAAATGAATCAGCAGAACCTTATTCAACATTTGTGTTCCTGTGTCTTCCTTTTGCTGAATAATGGATCTTTCACTCTATTAATTATGTTTTTATTGTTAACTTTGTCACATTTATATTATCGCAAATCATAGATTATACTCACAAAGGAATTCTAATGAACTTTAGATATTTGCTTTCAAAATGGTATTCTTCCTACCCGCTAAAAGTTCAGCTTACAAAAGCCTTCTAAAAAAGAAAGTACTCATTTAAGAGAAAAAAAAAAAAAAAACATATTTCTAGCCAGCATTTCAGGAGAAACCTTGTCATTTCCCCCCAGTGCAGCTCATCATAAAAGCTCTAAGGAAATAGTGTTTAAAATCAATTAACCAAGGAGGCCAAAATCAATTTAACAAGAGTTAGCTAATGTTTTACTAAAGCAAAATCTCTTTTCTTTTAACATGATTAATATCATTTAGGGGTTGTTATTAGTGCTGTCACTTCTAAAAACTGTGACCGGTTTGTAATGAAAAGGCCTTTGTGTACACGTAAGGGATTTATAAGAAGCACAGAAATGTAACATGGTATTAGTGATTCTATCTTTTCCTTGCCTTTGATATTTTAAGAGAACACTCCATTTTTACTCTGTCTTCTTGGAATGCCTCCTAAAAGGTCACTGAAGGATCAAGAAATACTTAACCTATAACCACCGACGATTAAAACAACTCTATGCAAATTACATTCTAGGATGACATTTAGCACTGTTGATATTGGGTAGAGTTATAAAAATCAATGGATTTTAGAGTTAGAAGGGGCTAAACATATAGGCCGGTAATTTCCACATTTTTAACAGCTTATTACATACAATGCTAAGGCTGGTCCTAGATGGGTTTCTCCCTCTTCATTCCCCTATCCCCAGCCCACAACCCACAGTTTGAAAAACAGACAATGACCCCTTACCTTAAACATAACAGGAAAGGAAAACCTGTTGAAGAGACATGTCACCTTAGCACAACATATTCCTACATTGGAAACATAACTTGATCCATATCCGATATTAATATTTGGTTTGGTTTGGTTTGGTTTTAAAGTGTATTTATTTATTTATTTGACAGACAGAGATCACAAGTAGGCAGAGAAGCAGGCACAGAGAGAGGAAGGGAAGCCGACTCCCCGCTGAGCAGAGAGCCCCATGCAGCCCGATCATGACCTGAGCCCAAGGCAGAGGCTTTAACCCACTGAGCCACGCAGGCGCCCTTAATATTTGGTTTTATTAACTTATTTATTTTGCCTCTCACTATCCTTGTCCTCCTATGTAATTTTCACCTGCAGTTTTACACTTGATATGAATTTGCTTTGTCAGATCATGGTGCCACTGTGAATTAGACCCCCACATAAATCTTCATCTTTTCTCTAAAACAAGAACAAAGAAACAAAAACCCCAAAATGCTTTACTATGGCTTGTGAACAGCACATTTTTGTTATCTTAATATGCATATAAGATTCTCAAGCCACCAAAAATGACATCATATCCATTTATCTTTGTAAGTCCAGCTCCTGGCAATATAATGTTAATACCATGTAACTGAGACATTACCTTTACATGCTTTAAGTCGAACCATAGGAAATAACCAATATTTGAACTTTTTAGTCTACAAAGACATGTTCATATAGCTTGATCTAATACAACCTCTAATACTTACGATAGCCCCACAATGCAGTTGCTATCTTGCTTCTCTCCGTGAAGACTCTCAGATTCCCAGACAAGAGTTTTGTCCAAGGCCACACTGCCAGGAATGTTAGGGTGGGATCTGGCCATAGACATCTCTCCAAATTTCATGTCATTTCTCTTGCACTGAGCTACCCTATATGCTCAGAACTTTTGAATGTAAAGAGAGCAAGTTTATTCAAAGAGTAAGTTAGGTTCCATAGCAGCATGAAAGTGCGAAACCATCCACCTCAGAGAGAATATACTTCTTTATAAAGTGAACTTCATATATTAAAACAATATTGACTACGTTTTTGATCAGAAATCAGCAGCATAGATTGTCTAAGATTTTACAGCTACCTCTAAAGCCCGTAACTACATCTGCTGTCAATCTTATTTAATTTACTCTATAGCCCATGTGCACAATAATCTTACCTCAAGTAATTATCAAACCAGGAGATCTTTATTTTGTCTAGAATTCTGAACTAAAATAAAAGCACATTAGACCAAAAAAAAAGGCCCACAAAAGAAGGCTATTAAAATATGAGAATGTTGCCTTGGAATTTGCACCTAATTCTAGAAACCATTAGGTGGAAAAATAATCAGACTTTGTGTCTATGACCTTTCATCTTTTAAATTCAAAGAAAATGAGTTAAGAATAAGACAACCACAAGAGAAAATCTTCTACTGTAAAAGGAATACAGAGTAAATAAATGGGGAAGTCACACTGATTTACAAAATGATTGTTCGAACCCCATCAGGGATAACATCAAATAGCTATCAGAACCCAAGAAATTAAAGTGTATATGAAGTAGATTGGACATGGTTTTCTTGCACAATCTTCCTAGAGTATTAGTTTAATAAAACTAGTTCTTTAAGTTACTTAAACAGAAGCATATTGAAAAAAATTTCACATTTTATTATTTTTCATCCCATCCTTAGAAAAAGACTTTTAAGTCTCTTCAATGAATCATTTACTTAAAAAGAGGCAAAATTAAAAATGAGACACATGAGGAAGAGCCATAAACCCATGAAGATTCTAATATTATTTACTATAGTATTTGCATAATTTTATTTATTTCACTTGTTTTGTGGACATGGATCTGAAGATTCCAATTTTATTTTAAAATATATGTTGTGATTCACACAAGTTTTAATAAATATTCAATAAATATTCAGTTTCTTTTTTGACTTGCACTGTACCTGATAATCAAAAATACTATGGACATAAGGTTGAATCTTCTAACTTCGTTTTTTTTTTTTTTAAGATTTTATTTATTTATTTGACAGAAATCACAAGAAGGCAGAGAGGCAGGCAGAGAGAGAGGAGGAAGCAGGCTCCTGCGGGGCTCAATCCCAGCACCCTGGGATCATGACCTGAGCCGAAGGCAGAGTCTTTAACCCACTGAGCCACCCAGGAACCCCTAACTTTGTTTTTATATTTTATTTATATTAATAAAATATTGAATGCCCAGCCCAAGCCCTGTGTATTGCTTTCATATAGAAAAGCTTCTGACCATGAAGTATGCAGTAAGGGAAAGCGCTTATCAGTTCAGAGCAATATTTTAGATTTATTCTAACATGTATAAACTCAATATAGATATTTTTAAAATACAAATTAATGGAAGATAAGGATAACCTGATGGCATTTCCAATTATTGTCACAGTTGATTCTACCATTCTGGATTACCAAGAAAAAGCAGCACTCCCTCTTCATCTCTGGTCCAAGGGCATCCTTTCCCATGTTGGTGGTTGGCCGAGAAGGTCATCCTTCTAAAATAGAACATCTTTCTTTCTTTCTTTTTTAATTTTACTTACGTATCTGACAGAGAGTGAGATCACAAGTAGGCAGAGAGGCAGGCAGAGAGAGAGGAGGAGGAAGCAGGCTCCCTGCTGAGAGAGCCCGATGTGGGGCTCCATCCCGGGACCCTGAGACCATGACCTGAGCTGAAGGCAGAGGCTTTAACCCACTGAGCCACCCAGGCGCCCCAGACCATCTTTCTTCTACCACTGATCTAACAGAACAATGGTTCCTACTAGACCCTCAAAGAGCTTAGGATAAATTTTAAATGAGTGTTCCCCAAAATAACTATTACAAAGGAAGAATAGTTCTCTGTGGCCTAAAGATATTAGGAAATTCCTCATAAACAGAGGGGCCTTGAAGGGAATGGAGGAAAGTAAAGAGACATGGTAAGCGGGAAATTTAGGGGGAAAATGTTACTTGCGAAGGAAACAGAGAGGCCCAAACAGACCCTTTGTTTTGAGGTTTTCATCACTTTAAACAATTTTTGAGTTACTCTTTCATCTGTAAGTATTTGTAACTTTGCTAATAGACTGTTTCAAATTTCTGTGGAAATTTTTGAAGAACAAGAGATGAGTTGGTTTTGATAAGGTGATGTTTCTGTATTGTCTCTCAAAGTTAAGATTTTGGACCCTAGATTCAGACAGATTTGGATTTGAACCACAGTTCTACCACTTCCACTGGTTGATCTAATGAAGAGGATTTACAGTAACAAGGACTTGGCAATAAGAATCCAAAGATAATAATCAAGTTCATTTACGTAAAATGCTTAGCATAGCCAACATAAAGCACAATCATTGATTCTAGTCATTATCATTTTTGATATATTGTTAGAACTATTAAAAGAGACTTTGATGTTTTTAAAAGTAAGGAGAGGAAGAATTATAAATAAATAAAACTTGAAAAGATTTCAGGAAACATAGTAAAATTGAAAACCCCATTTTGATTTTTATAGTTAAATGTAAAAATAAAACCACAAATAAAGCAGTAAAAACTGAGAACTCAGTAATATATTAAATATTTGGATTGGGAGAACTTTCTATATATAAAAGCATTATTGAAGCAGACACTCTTATTCATGGCTAGTGAGAGTGTAAGTTTTTCCTGTTTTTCTCAGATCTTTGCAATGCATATTAAAAACCTTAAAAAGTTCACATCCTTTGAGTCAGTAAGTCAATCTATGTAAGAAAACACTTAGAGTCTAATGAAGAAATGAAAAATGTGCACAATGGCTTATAGAAAATATGTTCAAGTCAGTGTTGTTCCTTAAAGGAAACAAAGAATAATCCTGGAAATAACCTAAATGTCAAATAATAAGGGAATATTAAATAAATAGGGTGTATCCATATTATATGGTATAAACCATATAAAGTGGTGGTTACAAGTTTAATAACATTAACACTATGTGGAAAAAAAGCAGGATACAGAATAATAAATATTAAACACAACTGGAAAACAATATGCAGAGAAAAATGGAAATCTATGAAAACCTTGTTTATTTCTTGAATGGTAAGATGGTGAGTTGTATAAAATTTTATCTTTATACTTGTTAGTATTTAAACATTTTCTATACATAAGCAGTGGAAAAATCTACTTACCAAAGAAGACATGCAAAATCATACATTTTTTTTCAATTGTGGAAAAACATACCATAAAATTAAATCATTTTAACAAAACATAAAATTTACCATTTTAGTGATTTTTAGTGCTAAATACATTTAGATTGTTGTGCAACCATCATAACCATCCATCTCTGGCATTTTTTCCATTTTCAAAACCAAAACTCTGTACCTATTAATTAACAACTCATTCTTCCCTTCCCTCAGACTCCAGCAACCAACATTGTACTTTCTGTCTTTATGGATTTGACTATCTAGGAACCTCATACAGTGAAATCATACAATGTTTGTCCTTCTGTGACTGGCTTAAGAAATAATATTTTTACAAACCATTTTTTTTTTTCTCTCCAGGAAAGTACTAGAAAGTAAGCCAAATAGTGGATAAGAAATAAAGTCATAAAAGGTCAAACAGCCTCCAAAAGATTATAAAAAATAGTTGAGATATATTATGATTGGATTTAAAATGTCATGATGTACAATAATTTTAATAACCATTTTTATGTCAAAGGTTTCCGTATTTTTAGAGTTCAAGAAATTTAGACACTGTGTTGAAGGGATACAGCCTCTTAGAGACCAGTATTGAAAAAACTCTAATTACCCCCTTATCAACACAGAACTATTTCAAAACACTTCTTTCAAACCTATAACTTGTCAGAAAAAATTAAAATCTTTATATACTAGTGAAATTCTCATGCCAATGTATTAGCTTCTCATTTTAATGTTAGTCCATAACATCTATAGCTAAAGAAGTGTTTAGAAATATTTTGATTATAAATTACAAAATATGCATAAAATGACAGGATAAAGGGCATCTCTATTTTTGAAAATTAAAAATATCTACAGTATGTTTTATAGTTACAATTAGACACCTTAATTTAACTTCTTAAAATACAAAAATGTGGTGTTTCATATGACTTTTTTCAGGACTAATAATTTGGATTATCTCTATATCATGTACATGGATGACAGATATTTGCACAGAAGGTTAATTCTATGTTGAGGGAACACATAGACCAATAGGGTTCACTTAGTTACTATAAGTTCTCAACCTTATCCCCAAAACACCCCTCTACAGATGGATTTAGCATGTCCCTACCCAGTTAAATTTCTGAATTTAAGGTCGGTGAACATTCAATATTCCAACATCGATCGAATTATTATCTCAGAAATCTTTGAGTGGAGATGAGATGGGAGAAGATGCAGGGACATCGGATGGAAAGACTTTAAGCCCTATGTGTTTATTGTTCTGAATATCAGTGTCAGTGCAGAAACAGGTCTGACACTGAGCGCAACTGTTTGGAAAGCGAGGCAGTCAAATGGGCAGCTTGAGGTGCTGATGGAAAGGGACAGGGACCAGCAAAACAGGGACTCATCCCAGCCACAAAACAAAATTGTCTGTGTATTGCATGGACATAAACATACATGGTTCTTCTATGATCCAGTGTTTAGAGAGAATGGGGTACTTAGAGTAGAAGCTAATGTTGGATTCGTAGCCACTTACCGTACTGAGAGAAATAACGAAGGGCTGTAAGTCCCAGTTATGGATTGCATTTTGAAGAATAATAAAGCAAAAGAAGAGAAAATGAAATTCAGTTGTGCTTTTATTAAGCTTACTCTTCATATCACCATTTTGGAGCATTTTCCTGTGTTAACTATTGTTCCAGAAATCTATTTTTATTTTGAATTTGTGACTGAGTACCATATTGGAAGAGGAAGACATGATTTAGAATATATGAATACCATAAAGTGAAGACATTGACACATTAGTGAAATGACCACTAGTTTGACCTTTTCCTGTTTTGTTTTGTTTTTTCTCTTGGACTTTTTTGAAAAGACAGAAGGTCGGTCCTCTCTCTGGCAGTAAATTAATTTAGTATGCCCTCTTTTGAAGACAGGAGACTGGGTGGCTAGCTCCTCCCTTTAGAATGTGTGATGGTTATGTTGAAAGGAAGTGGTTATAAACCTCTAACCAAATATTTTACTATAATGAAAAAAAAAACTATTTCTTTTAGTTTTTGTTACTAGATGTTCTTGATCAGTGGATGTCATTTGCATTCCAACCCTTAATTATTATTTTGGACTTGTCTTTACTAATGACTTCTTAAACCTGCCATCAGCTCATAAGACGCCTCCAAAATTGTTGCTCTTTATTTACGGTTCTGCTACGATGTTACGTCTTAAGATATAAGCAAACGTGTCCCAAGTGACGCCAATAATTAAATTTGTGGGAGCTTTTCAGTTCTCCCGGTGTAACAAATTCAGATATAAATTTATTGCTAAGGTCAAAACCAGAGTAATGTCCTGTAGTGACTCGCAAATTTAGTTAACATGATAACTAACAAAAGTTTCTGAAAGAACAGACAAATTGCTCCCAACTGAACATAAAAGGGGATGACATAAGGTTAGACAAAAGATGCATGATTTAAGTGAATTTCTTTTGAAATGCAAACAACCTCAAGAATCTTTACAACTCTCTTAGGGAAAGTCTCCTGGGTGGTATCATTTGTGCCGAGGGGTGTTAGAATGGGCTGGTAGGGTGCTAATGGAAAGTATTACAGTCTTAGTGTTTAGGGATTAACATATAAGAATCCCTGGAGCATTTACTGAAGATGCCCGCTGAAAACTCCGCATCACTCATAGAGACGAATTTTCCTTGTTGCTGCTCTTTAACTGGACGTTTTATAAAATTTTATGCTCTAAGTGTTATCTGATAAGGGAACAGCCTTCAGGAGGGTCTACAGGCAGATGTAATTCTGCCATAAGCCCCCCAATGTTTCGATGTATTTATTTTAAAAATTTCCTTCACTGCAACCGCCACAATCAAATCAACAGTCAAAACTAAATGTTCAAACAAACTGAGGGTTGCTGGGGGGAGGGGGGTTGGCGAAGGGGGGTGGGGTTAGGACATTGGGGAGGGTATGTGCTTTGGTGAGTGCTGTGAAGTGTGTAAACCTGGCGATTCACAGACCTGTACCCCTGGGGATAAAAATATATGTTTATAAAAAATAAAAAATTAAAAAAAAAAACAGAGAAGATAGCTTTTCAGGGTTATTTTTAGCCTTTAGATTTTGAATCCACTTTATTTTACTTACGATTATGAAATTCTTGAATTGTATGCTCAGATAATACTCTGTATTTTTTCATTAGCCTAATAAAATAAAACTTTGTGTTTCTTAAAAAAAAAAAAAACACTAATGTTCACTGCAAGTAGATAGGCAAATGACAGAAGTGTGTATATGCTCACGCGTGGTCTTGAGTGTTTCGCATTCTAATCATGAGAGTTTACTGTAATTTTCTTCCATCCTATAGGCTTTAATAATGTAACTCAGTGGAATCCCTAGAGACCACTTCACAACAACGGCAAATTCTGACCCTTACGGCACGATATATGTATCATTATAAGCTGTGTTAGATCAAGAATGCTCATATCCTCTTTTACTTTAATAGACGGTTGTGATATTAGTATAAGGCAGGTACATTATGCGCATATAATGTAACAGATGAACCACCAAGCAGGGTTGACCACACTTTCCAGTCTACACCTGGCGCTGAAGAAAAACTGCTAACATCCCGACAGCTGCTCGTGAATACAAGCAGAAAGGATTGGACCAGACTGGCCAATGAAACACTATCAAAATAAACACTGACCCTTATCACAGCTTTCAAAGTAATCTTATTTCACAGAATCTGACACTTGAAGCCATGATTCTTTATCTTCTGCAAAGGGCTCAAGCCCGATTATTAATACAAAAGCTGAAATCCTTGGAAATACCTTCTACGTGAGCAAAATAAAGTAATGGGAAATCTGTTCTTAGGAGGGACTTGTCTTTGGACGTCACTTGTCCAGATCTCTCATTTACAGGGGAAGGAACTAAAAAAAGCAATGTATGTTTATGGGGCCGACCTTACTTTTGTTTTAGCCTGGCACGTAGTAAGAGCACACAATAAAAATTTGTTGAGTGAATTGAATTCAATTCAATTGGGGATTCTTCCCCCAATCTTCTTTATTCCAACCACTGAAGTTTCTCATGCCTTAGAGATTTATCCAGGAATGGGTACAGGCATTTTGACTAAGATAATGCATTCTGGTGTTTGTCTTTGGCATAAAAGCTACTGTTGTAAAGCAACAGCTTTTTAAGGGGAGGGGGATGGTTAATGGATTTGTAACTAGAAGAATAGAGTCATAGAGTCATACTGCTACTTATCAAACATTCAGATAAAAAAATCTAAATTACATCAGCAGTGAAAAGTCATGTAGCTCAAACATCAATTCTAATTTAAAAGTATTTCTGGAGACAAGGCAAAATATAATTCTATTCTTCAGTTGAGACACTATTTCAAGGAAAATGAATATAGAAGTCTGACAATAATGTTAATAACCCCCTTATATGTCTTTCTGACGACAACGGTGATGATAAGATCATATTACAAAAAGAAATCGCAGTCTGAGCGAAACAGGTAGGAAGAAACCCCCTAAATCTCCTACTCCAGTTAGGTCTCTTGTCAGACTGATGGCCCAAGAAAGTGACATCTTCCTGAAGCCGACAGACATTGCATGTGTGAAAGGGGCTGAGACTAAATTGGTCACCTATTGCTTCCAAAGTTCATGCAAAAGCACACACAGACATCACCAGTTTGGACACCCCGGAGAGCTCACATTGCAGCAAAAGTAAATTGGACAATCCAACATAAGACCAAATACTGACCAGGAAATTGCTACATGGCACTCACTAAGTTGTTTTAACTCTTTCACTATCATGATAGGAGGAACGGCAAGGAAGATCTTTGACACATTTATGTCAGCATAATACTTGATAGAACTATAGCAATTAATGTAATCTTCTAAGCAGTGAGAGCTCCCTTGAAGACCATGGCGAGTCAGGCTCAGATCTCTGGTAAGGGTAGGAGTCAAGGATGTCCCCCTGACCCACTAGCAGATTTAATTTAGAGGGTGGGGGAGGGGGATGGCAGCTAAACTGGCTCAAAGTCCTGTGATGTAAGCTAAGGAGGCCACATCTCAGTTTTCTTATAAGACAAAAGGTAGAAGAAATCAAGAAGAATACTCACTAAGCTGAGAAGTGAAATTGGGAGCCCAAGGAATATGGAATCATGTCTTTCTCTTGCTTTTTTCTTAGAGAAACCATGCTGATCCAACATTCCCTCTCCTGCTTCATTTTCCTGCCTCTCTGGCCCCCTCACATATATTTCCCTTTTATTCTGTTTTATTTCCTTACCCTTTTTCATAACTGATCGAGACCAGTAAACAAGGAACCCCTCTGAAATCCCTGAGTTTGCTAACCGCCAGTGATTTTCCTCAAATTAAAAATATTCAAGAAAAAAAATATTTGACACACCCTCTTTATAGCTGGAGAAAAATGATCAGCCTTAAATTAGCACAATTTAGTGGAAATGAGATGGATTTGGATGTCAGTCAGGACTCAGCACTCCTGTTTTTGCACTCTTTTGTTGACATTACTTAATTTCTCAGAACCTCAGTGTTTTGTCATTCTTAAGAGTCTTTTTCCCTGTTGCTGATCTGTTTTAGGTCCTCCAAAAACTTAAAAAAAACACCTGATATCTCTTGTCCATGTTTTTTTTTTTTTTTTTTTTTTTTTCCTCCCTGGTTCTATGAATGTGAGGTTTTGCACTTCCCTCTAACTCTGCTCCATGACCCCATGTATGGAGCTGAATATTTGTGGAATGTATCACACTTTTCCAGAAACTTCTAACACCAATCTTTTCTGTTCTTGTTTTGTTTTGTTTTGTTTTTTACTTCAGTGACTGTAAGACAACTGATAAATTCTTTCTTCTTTCCACCACCTCCCTTTCATACTGAAGTTTTGGTGCAAGGCAGAGCATTAAGTACTGTACAATGTATCAGTGAATGGCATATCTATGAAGTTGGTTCAGATTTTTGCTGGATTCCATGTACCTTTCTCTGTATAAAATAGCTTGTGGTACATTTCAGTCCTTGTTATTATGGATGTTACTTTAGACTGAAAGAAACAGACTGATGAGAGACTACGTTCCTTCAACTCAGTAAGAGGCTCCATATCTTTTTTCCTTTGGGGAGTATGTGTATTTATTGCTACTTGTTAATGATCAGGGTGATTGGCAGAGGTCAGAGCTACAGTGCATATGAAAAAAGTTGCCAGGATAGGTCACGTGTTTGGTAATTTCAGGAGCTTCTAAATTTGGAGAATACTTTGTTTCTCAGAACATAGAAGAAAACTGATGGAGGAAATGAACTAGTGATGTGGAAGCTGAGATCTGGCTAATTCTTTTCCTTAAAATGAGAGCTGCAAAATGATGAGAGTGAAGGCTTCTCCCTCTTTCAAACTACATTCCAGAAATCAACAGAGGAAATGACTTAAGTCTTCTATTCATTGCCATGGGCATTTGTCCAGATCTGGACCTGGGATAACCTTTGCTATATTTTGTAGAGGCATTCAGTAACAAACATCACTAAAACCAGGACCAAATATTGTTATTTATATTTCTGCATAGAGACTATAGAATAGACTTTACTATTTCTTCTAATATTTTCATTATATAAAGTTACTTTTTTATTTTGAAAATTCTAATTAGACAAAGAATTTTAAAATGTGCTAATATGTATATAATGGATTTTAATCAGAAACCACTGGCAATTACAATAACAATTAACAAAAGACAATATCTAAGTTCTAAAATTGACTTGGTTAAATTAATATACATTTTAAAAGACCAATCTATGAATAAGATGTCTATTATTAAATTAAATTGCCCTCTTATCCTTGAGCTGTATAATGAGATTATGATAGATGATCTTTAAGATTACCATTCCGTTATGAAATTCTAAAATGGATCTTTTCAAATGAACTCTTTAAATTTAAATTTTTCTTTAATTTAGTTTCCTTTGAATTTAGATATATATGTGTCCATTTGTGTACATATACATGCAGAATGAACTTGTGATTTAAATAGATATATAATGCATATCACCATTATTTTCAAAGGCCTCTACTAATTTGCCATCTATCCACTTGGCTTTATTTTTAAAGATTTTATATATCGGGGCACCTGGGTGGCTCCCAGTTGGTTAAGTATCTGACTCTTGATTTCTGCTCAGGTCATGATCTCAGTGTCCTGAGATCCAGCCCGGAATGGGGCTCCTGGCTCAGTGGGGAGTCTGCTTCTCTCCCTCTCTCTCTGCCCCTCCCCCCTGTAAGATAGATAAAGAAAATCTTTTTCTTAAAGATTTTATTTTTCTATTTTGAGAGAGAGAGAGAGAGAGAGTGCTTGCGGATGAAAGAGGTCATGTGGTAGGGGGACTGGGGGGAGGGCAGAAGGGGAAAATCTCCAGCAAACTCCCCACTGAGCACAGAGCCAGACCTGGGGCTCAATCTCAGGACCCTGAGATCATGACCTTAGTTAAAACCAAGAGTTGGCTACTTAACAACTGAGCCAGACCGGTACCTCTTCACTTGGCTCTAGTAACTAAAAAGCTATGTTCCCATTTTGAATTGATTAAAACAGGTAATGGCTATATCGATTTTTTAAGGCTGCTGTAAGGCAGTACCACAAATTTGGTGGCTTATGACAACAGAAATTTCCTCTTACAGTTCTAGAGGCTAGATAATCAAAGTGTGGCAAAACCATATTCCTCTGAGGCTCTGGTGAAGAATCCTTTCCGGCTTCTTCCAGGGTCCGAAAGCCACAGGCATTTCTTTTCAACTAGCAGCCTGACACCAATCTCTGCCATTGTCTTCACAGAGCTATCTGCTCCCTGCTATGTGCTCCCTGCTCCTCCTCCTCCTCATGCTTCTTCTCCTTCTCTTCCTGCTTCTCCTCCTCCTCCTTCTTCTTCTTTTAGAGGGAGGAAGTGGGAGAGAGAAAAATCTTTTTTTTTTTTAAGATTTATTATTTGATAAACAGAGATCACAAGTAGGCAGAGAGGCAGGCAGAGAGAGAGAGGGAAAGCAGGCTCCCCACTGAGCAGAGAGACCGATGTGGGGCTTGATCCTAAGACCCTGGGATCATGACCTGAGCGAAAGGCAGAGGCTTTAACCCACTGAGCCACCCAAGTGCTCCAGAGAGAGGAAATCTTAAGCAGGCTCCATGCCCAGTGCAGAGCCCAAAGCAGGGCTCAGTCTGACAACCCTGAGATCATGATCTGAGCAGAAACAAGGGTCAGATGCTTAATGCACTGAACCACCCAAGTGCCTAACGCTTTTCTCGTAAGGACACTAGTCATTAGATTAGGGCTTTCACCCTAATGCACTATAAACTCATTTTAATTTGACTACACTTGCAAAGACTTTATTTCCAAATAAGAGTACATTCTGAGGTTCTAAGTGTACATGAATTTGGGGACTACTTCTCAGCCCAGTCCAGAATCATATGGTAGTCAAACAGAGTTTCTCTTCAATCTGTGATGACGCATATTGCTATAATAAATTTACATAATTCCTTTCAAAAGCAAATACATCTATAGGAGATGGATATGTGTGATAGTAAATAGAGCAGCTCAACAAATATTTCCAGCTTTCTGCCATTCATGAAGGGTGAATGGCTGGGTCTTGTGCCTTTCTTTGGCAACAAAACATAAAATATAAGAAATAGTGCCATCTGTTTCCAGCCAGAGGATTTAACAGCCATATTCTGCCTTTCCATTTGTTTAGAAAATGGGTTCTCCCAGCAAACTAGGCTTTGGTCTGAGAATGATGTAGGGCAGAGCCCCCAGTAGATTCACAATACAGCAAGAAACAATCTTTGTTGTTTGAGATTTGGGAATTGTCTGTATGTGTAGAATATGCATTCTCAATGGGAGTAATGTAAAATCGGTTCTTGGTGACAAAATAAGATCTCACTTTTTAATGTATAAAGTGCATACATGTATATAATACATAAACAAATATACAGTGTCTGGTATTAAAATTCCATGGAGAGGTGATTAGAAAACAAAATGTCTAAACATGCTCCGTAAGGGAGTAACAATGAAAAAAAGGTGAGAAAACTGTAATAGAATAACCTAAAGGATTCTCAGTGATATTACAAGTTTGGTTGACACCATCTAGGTTTCAAATTCTGACAGACACTTTCAAAATTTCTTCATCCATTTGTGGTTATATTAACTACTCTGAATTATGGGACTAAAAATAATATCACTCTCATATGCTCTGTGATAATTTAGACAATCGACATAAAAGATTATAGTGCTTGCCACATAGTAATTATTTTTTAAAACTTAGGTATTATTATAATTTAATTGTTATAACATTAATCATGGTTTAATGCCCTGTGAAGAAATATATTGCATTTCCATTTATACTTTAGTCAAAATTCAAAGGAGCTGATCGCATTCAAAGGAGCTTGTTAGTACAAGCTACGTGCTAAAACAAAGAATACTAAAACCTCGATAATTTAACACATTATCAGTTATTCATTGTTCAGTTCATAGTCTCAAGTGTTGAAAGAAAGTGAGATAGACTGTGCTGTACCATCATTCCGGGATTCATTTCTTCCCTCTGGTCACTCAGTGTTTTCTCCAGGATTTGACATTAAGTAAATGACAGAATAGTCAGAGAGCACTGAGGATGGTGTGGGAGGTATCTTACAGGCCAGACCTAGAAATCCCTATTTTCCAATGGCTAGAATTCAATCACATGATCTCCTTTAAGTGCAAGGGAGGCTGGGGCATGTGGGAAATTTGGCCAAGCTCTGAGTGAAAGAAGAGAAGATGATTCTGGATTAACACCAGCATTGTCTCTGTCACGGTGACACAGAGATCCGTTAGTACACTCTAATGACCGAAGTGTCGGAAACCAGATGTATTTTGTGCCAAGGCCTTTCAACGCATCATCCGAATGCTCTTCTGAGTGGACAGTTATCATCTTCGTTTCAGTTGAGGCGGTTGTTATGATCACATTGTGGGTGGGAGAACCAAGATTAGAATCCAGATCTGCTTGATCCAGAGCACGAGCTATTAGCCAGCACGCTCTATCTTTTCACAGGTAGGTACCCAGTCAATATCCCTTTTAGCAGAGATAATGGAGTAGAAAGGCTACTTCAGATTTAGATTAGAGAAAACTAAAATTTTCCTGATGACAAGTTTACTTGAGAATATTGTAAAATCTCTGGAAGTCTTTTTTTTTCTTTTTTTCAAGATTTTATTGATGTATTTGGCAGACAGAGATCTCAAGTAGGCAGAGAGGCAGGCAGAGAGAAAGATGGGGAAGCAGGCTCCCTGCTGAGCAGAGAGCCTGATGCAGGGCTCCATCCCAGGACCCTGGGATCACGACCCGAGCGGAAGGCAGAGACTTTAACCAACCGAGCCACCCAGGTGCCGCTCGGGAAGTCTTTAAAATAAATTTCCATGTCTCTTGGATAGTTTAAACGTGATTTAGAATGAAGGCTGGAAAACAAGTAACCAGAGACTTGTAAATGTTCATCCAGCCTTGTGATAGAACTTCTTTTTTCCTTTCTTTAGGATTTATTTCTTTATTCATTCCAAAGAAAGAGAGGGAGAGAGCAGGATGGGGGGAAAAGGGACAGGGAGAGAGAATTTTTCAAGGAGACTCTGGGCTGTATGCAGAGCCTGCCAGGGATTCAATCTCACGACCTTATCACACCCTGAGCCGAAACCAAGAGTGGGGCGCCCATCCAACTGTGCTACCGAGGTGCCCTGATATAACGTCTTTTTAATGTGTGTGTTTGGTGGGAAGTGGAGAAGGAAGAAACTGAATAATAGAGAAGTAATAACCTGGGCTTAAGCCAACTACAGAGACAAGCTTATCCCTCTCAGTGATCATCATGCCACATAATTTTCACTGGCCCCGTCTGTAACAATCAGTACTTCAAACACTCATGTTTGCCAGATCACTGAAGGAAAGGATCCTAAATGAGCAATCTTTGAAAAAAAAAAAAAAAAAAGGCAGTGATTAAAGGACAGAGATTTGGTGAAAATTTTCATTGTTAAAAACCATGAATTAATGTAGATGCCCAACATATCTTATATTAGATAAAATTTAAATTTCATATTCCTATTAAATGTAAGGAACTAGTTATTGGAAATAAAGACAAAATATTAGAAATGTAAACAACCTTTGCAATAGGGAACTATACAACTTGTATTAAGCTGTCAAAACTTGTACTAACATTTTTCAATCTGAATCATTTAGTCCATTGGTCCCTTGACAACAGTATTTGTATACAACAGAAAAGCTGAAATTATGAATATTTTGTATTTCTATACTCCTTTTTATTAAGTAAAAGAGAATCAGTAGAAACTGGTTAGAAGACTTTTCATCCAAATTCAAATATTTTGACATGGAGTGATTTATGTGCCCTATTATTCTTTCATTTGCAGGTTTGTCTGTAAAGCTGGACCATGACGATTTCATCCATATATTTCATTTGATCACTTAAGGAAGACATGGAGGGGTTTCCGTAGTGTAGTGGTTATCACATCTACCTGACACTTAAGGAAGACAATGTGTATTTACATCTCTCAGGTTTTTAAGCAAAACAATATTATCTAGACTTCCTGATGGTATTTAACAACTAAAAACCTAGTATTTGTTGCAATAAAAGGACTTCAAGTACTCCATAAGCAATCAGAAGTTATTTTATCAGGCAGAAATAAGATAATTTGGATATTGGAAGAAAACCAGAATCTGCTCCCAAACAGATTAGTTCTTCTGTATGATAGAAACATAGGCAGTTCAATTGGATTACATGTGCCCTTGGATTAATTCCACGGTATTATTGTGAAAGGGAATACGCAACTTCTTTTGCATTTGAAGAATCCATTATTAAATATATCTGAAAGACACTCAGTGAGCAGATAAGTGTAAAAATCTGAGACCTATAGATAGGAGAAGCATCTTCTCACATCTTTGACGATCCCTTCTTTTTAAGAACAACAGGAATTCTCTTTCAGATTTTTAAAAGTCTTCCTTATTAGGATTACAGTTATGCATTGCTAAAATTCAATTATACAAAGCCCAGATTGGAGCAGATGGACTTGAAATAGTTTGGCAAAGAATCAAAGGGATTTTCTTTGGTTCACGATTTTGTGATGTAAAAATAGCAAAAAGTGTATTACTTCACGTCATTGAAATTAGGCTATATACTAAAATAAGAACTCAAAAGCTTTAAATAGAGATAATAAAATATGAAGCAAAAAAACCAAAAACCAAAAAACAAAACAAAACAAAACGACCACGTATACGTGCAAATCCTAGCCTGTCACAGTTAGAGGATGGAGTTGTGCTTGTAGCTTGTGAGGTTGACAACTTTGCTTATTTTATAAAAACACTGTTTTAATCTAGGTGAGAGGTTATCATCTCTGCTACCAGAGAGCTAATTTTAAACTTTGGCAGGGTTTCGGGGTTCACAGATGACTCAAATGAAGGCAGGGCAGTGGGATGGACAACTGTGGAATGAGGAGTACTAACATCATGAAGATACGATATTTTCAAGGAACTCGGGGATGTTTCTATGTGTTTTTTAAAAATTCCAGATTTTAAGGTGAACACACTTAGACAAATTATGCCTCGATATTACACATTACTCTAATATTTTATTGATTCTAAAACGATGTTAAGTTTGAAAGTATCACTCGAATTTTCAATCAATATAGAAAATGGTTTTCCAATTTGACATTAATTCTAAAGAAAGAAAACTCTTCTTCTTGATCACAATGATGGTATTTGGGAGGAAACATGCTATTTTTATGAAAGATTGCTATATATTAGTCAGCTTAAATTCCAGATTTCTAAAAGTAGAATATTTTAATAATTACAGGTAACGTACCCAAAGTATGAGAATCATCAATAGATACATAGGTAGGCAAACTTACTATATATGTAAAAGTATTGATGAAGACTTGAAAGTGAATTAATTGAAATTAGATACTTGAAACATATTTCAGAAGAAAAGTAATTTATTTTGGCTCCCTCAAATCACTTTTAAAATAAGGTGGAGGGTAATAAAAAATAACATAGAATGGAATGACTCATCCTTCTTTGCTCTGGATTTTTAATACTCTGGATATTTTAATTGTCTACTATCCTTTTGTAGATTACAACCCATACCTTTCATCCAAACATGGTGTTTCTGTATGGTATGCTAAGACAATCTTATACAGAAGAATTGAAACTGAACAGATAACACATGGTGATCTCTTGGCTTTAAAAAATTCTTCGATTTTGAAAACAAAGACTATATATTTCTGTATTTTTGGTGCATCAGGGATTTTTTAAAACCTATCAATCAAAGCAATTTATTAAAGTGTTTCTATAATGTGGAGGGTATCTCCAATAAATCCTGGGAAACAGAGCCTAACACTTAGCATAGATTCTGTGGTCATATCTGGATTCAAAGAAATACTACACCTTTTATTAACTTGGGTGAGTTCTCCAATCTTCAGTATTCTCATCTGCACAATAGGAAGGATATCACCCACATAATGAAACTTTTCCAAGAATTAAACACTGTGGCGAATTTTTTAAAAACTATAAAAATCCCTGACACAGAGACCTGCTTAGTGTGTGGTGACAGATATTAAAATTATCATCCTGGATCAACCCTTTGATTTGCCTGTATATACTCTCTTACAGTCGTCATAACAAGAATGTATTGGAAAGAGTGGGGGGAAAAATGGATGGAGTTTTTCTATTTATACCACATTTTTGAAGAATCTGGTATGAAAAAGAAGTATTTACTATTTTCCATCCTATATTGTGCAGATTGCCTTCAGATGAGTGTTTGTTTTATGGTTTTCCATGAATGCCAACTTAGAGGTACAATCACAAAGAAGGCCATTTGATCACCTTACCCAAATTAGGGTTAATTATAGTCTCTTACACACAGTTGTCTTTGGATGTATTAAAATATATATTTATCTGGTAGGCACATTTTGAGTACATAATAATACCATTCCAAGTTTTACATAAAAGGAGCCTAGATTTCTATGTACATTTCTCTATTCAGCTGCTTGTTTGGAGAAGAAAAAGCAATTTGAATTTGGAAAGATATTGAAACCAACAGGCCACTTAATTTTCTGTGTCTTCCACTCTCTGATTTAATGGTGGTGGGGCTTCATTGTTTGAAGTTATTTCTAGCTTTCTGTCTTACTGAAAACCTTAAAAAAATGTTTTTGAAGCGAAAGCACTGATAAAATTGAATTTCCAACTTCTAGTCACATGTTCAGGTTTTAAAGATTTTCCTTTACTTTAAGAAAAAAAAAAAATAGGGTGAGACATCAATTTTTTACACAGTGCTCACCAGAAGTATGCTAAATTTAATTGAAATATACACATTTCTCTAATATGGATCTTATCAAATCTTCCAGAAGGAGATGTCTATGTTCCCCTTGGACTTAACATTGTCCGTATTACATTTCTGTCTGCTGACTCTCACTGTTGCTGACAGTGTAAGAGTTTTGCTCATAATCTTAAACCATCACTTGGTATGAGATTCTTAAAAAAAAAAAACACATGAGTTTTCCTGAGTCACATTTAATATCAAATAAGATACTGACAATACATTCTTTTAAAATATCACTTATGAACTTATCTTGGAGAAAAGCAAAAAAACATGGAGTCCAAAATTCCTTTGTTATAGACATTACTACATAAGGTAGGTAATGTCTAGCAAAAAGTGGCACCAGACAGAAATCACTGGCTTTCTTTGCCATTTTCAGTACATAAAAGTATTATGAATGCAAAATGATGATGCATGGCTCAAAATGCCAAGGAAATATAACCACAGAGATTTCCTTTAAATAAGCCTTTTCTCCCCATGAGTTCATTCGTCATATTCTACAGAAGGACAACTCTCTGTAAGATATGAAGCAACACTTTTCTGCCCTAGAGGACAATAGTAAATGGTAGGTCATTCTCCTCCAACCTAGCCCCCTTCTTCCCACACACAACCTTTCCACCTCTGAGTGATTTTATAAGATCACTTAAGGAAAAGCATCTATAGATAGTGGGTCTATCAAGTATAAAATGAAATCTATCTTTTGTCCTATAAATTAATAGCCATAAGAAAAGTCTTACAGGTAAAATGTTCTAATATCTTCCTTTCTGATATCTATGTTGAAGTTTAAGGGCTTAAAATCCATATCATTTTAATTCCTGCATTCTTTATTAGGGAGATTCTAGTGTCAGAGTATTTTTATTGAATACATGTAAGGAAATTTGACTGAGATAGAGATTGCATGTGTATGTGTCGAGGGGGGTACATTATTTAGAGGAATGGGGTTCCTTACTTGAAATCTTAGTCCTTACTTGAAATCTTAGTCCAAACATTTAAAATACATGTTTAAAGAATCATCAGTCATTTTTCAGTATTACAGATAGATAAGAGGGATGCTACTCCAAAGAATTTTGGGGTTTTTTCCCGACCACGGTATTAATTTAGATTTGGCCATTTGGGGAAAAAAAAAAACAAAAACAAAAATAAAAAACACAAGAACATGTTTAGTCTTACTTTCACAGAGTGGCAAACAGTAACGCAGGTCAGAAACATTACTGTGAGGATTCAAGTGATTTAACTTCAGCACATTAATGGACTTTTTAAATTTTACAACTAAATAATGTAGATCAAAAGTGTGCTGAAATTACTCTTAATGCTTCACAAGAAAAGTGGTTTTATTCTTTTGCAAGACTGTTTCATCACCATATTTTTCCAGCATGCTGAGATACCATAAGAACTCTCCTAATTGCTTAAGCGTCGCTGACCATCTCAGTCTTTCTCTCTCTCTCTCTCTCTCTCTCTTTTTTTTTTTTGGAAACACACAATATCACCTCCATAATGGCCAAGGGAGAGCTAAATTAAGTGGCAACACCAAAACATATCCACCAAACAAAAGGCTCTAACTGCAGCCACCACAAACGGAGGGCCTCGTTCCTAATATTTTCCAGTAGGGGGAACTAAAGACTCACTATCCAGCATTTAGCGGGGCTCGGGGGACCTGCGTGAGTTCCCATAACCCGCCTTCTAATCACCGGAACAAGCATCAAACAGCTACCAGTGAGCCTGTGATCACACGTGGGCCTGGCCACGCCGGCCACACCGGGGGCACCGCAGACACTGGCATCCCTTTGATCTAACGTGGCTCTCCATAATCATCCCTGGTCCTGATGGCATTCACTTGGTGGTTTTTGCCTTTATTTTCAGGGTTTGTCATCTTTGGGCTGGAATTCGGCTCTTTCTGAGCTTCTTTTAGCTCGCTGGGGTTTCAGCTTTCCTCCATCCTGTGTTTTCCGAATTTCCTTTCAGAGGTGCTAGTCTCTGTAGGATAAGGGCTTCGCATGCACCCCTCACCCCCCCAAGTCTCTGATCCTCTCTCCCCAACCTAAGCATTTTCTCCCGAACTCCTTGCATCCATCCCACAATCCCGCGTCAAACTCATCTCTGAGGGATCATAAGGCAACTGAGTAACGTAAGAGGGGATGCCACCCCTTCACCACCCTCCTCTCCCCGGGATTCCTCAGGGGGCCATAGATCTTGGCGAAAACGATCCCCTAGATGCTAGAGATTTCTCTACAACACCCCCCCCCCCTTTTTCTTGTGCCTTTTTAACGACCTAGGAAGCACCCCCACACAACCTTTCCGCTCCAAAAGGTGGTTATATGTTGTTTCCTTTCCTTTTCTCCCTCCCGCTCAGCTTCTCATTTTGCTAAAAGGTGAAGAGTGAGTGTTTGTGTGATTTTAACGGGTAATGAGGCTGCGCCCCGGGTCCTGGAGGATGATCTTCTTCCAGAAAGCGCGTGCATCTCGGCCAGACGGAGGGATGAATAATTAGGAAGGGCTTCCATGAAATCACTCACCGAGAAAATTACCTGCCCATTAAACGGGACGCCGCGAGGAGCAGGAGCCTGGAGCCCACCTATCGCTTCCCAGCGCTGGAAGGAGGGTGGGGGGCGGGGGCGGGGGCGGGACCCGGAGGCGCGCCGAGGGGGCAGGAGTGGACCCGCGGCTCGGGCTCCCAATTTGTTAATTTCCGTCCCCCTAGGAGTCTCGGCCCCCCGCCCCTCCGCCCCCCGACTGCCCAGCGGGCTGGCGTCCCCTGCACGTGCGGGCGGCGGGCTCCGGTGGTGGAAAGCTCAGCGCACCCCCGCCTCACCCCCGCCCCCCTCCCCGGGGCCGACTCCGAGCAGCTTTCGTTCCTCCCCACCCCTCCCGCCTCCTCGCCTTCCCTCCTCTCTAAGTCCTTCCACTCTCGGCAGCTGCAGGAGGAGGCGGACGCTCTGCTGCGGGGCCGCGGGAGCAGCGGCGGCGGCGGCGGCGGCGGCGGAGGGACCGGCGGCTGCGACCCCGGCCGGCGGCCGGACCGCGCCAGGCGGCTGCACCGCGCGCTCCCTTCCGCGCCCGCTCCCCGGGCTCCGGGGCTCGGCTCGCCCGGCTCGGCAGCCGCCCGTAGCCGCCGGGCTTTCCCAGCCGCTGGGAGGCGGCACCGCGGGGGTGGCCGCTGCCTCAGCCCTGCCCCTCGTTCCCTCCCTCCCCGAGCGGCCCCTCCTCGCAGGAGTTCGGATTCTCCACCCGAGTCGTCCTGATTGCTCTTTGCCTCTCTTTCGGAAGCCGGAGTGGTGGCGGGAGGCAACGAGGCTGCCACGGAGAGGCCCGCCAAGTCGGCCCGCCTGCAAAGTGTTGCTTTGACACGTCCTTATTATGGAAGTTAAGTGAAAAAAAAAAAAAAAAAAAAAAAAGATAATAATAATAAAATAACTCTGGACGTGGAGCTGCTACCGAGAAGGAGACGGGGCAAAGAACACCCGTAGGCAGGCCAATGGTTTTTCGGCAGCGCGCTGGCAAGTTTGTGGAACACTTTCTAGGAATTAGGTCTTTTTCCTCCCCCTTCATCTTCTTGACTTCTGAAGAAAGAACTTGGCTTTGGATGGCAATGGAGCCTGAGGAGAGAGGGTTAGACACACTTGAATAATCCCTCCGGCTGGGCTGAATTTGTGGGAATTTAGGAAGCCAGAGGGTGGAAATACAGCATCTTTTGGAGTGCCCTCTGTTAATTTGGATGGATCTAAACGTGCCCCATTCAAGACCTCTCCACTAACCCCTTCTCATCTTGGCGATTTGCTCTTCCTGACTTTAATTAGCATCTAGGAAAGTCTAAACTTCGGACCTACCTCTTTTTTTGATACTTATTTTTGTACTTTTGCTCTCTGGGATCGGTTTCTTAAACAATCTGGATCCTTTTTAATATGTCAAAATGAGTCGGCTGATGTTTACACAACTACTGCTCTGTGGATTTTTATACGTTCGGGTTGACGGTAAGTTGAAAATACTTTTCTCCTCCCCCCCACCCCCAAAACCATTTCTTTCCGAGTGCGTTGTGGGCTATAAATAAAATGACATTATGTCTGTTAGTCCCTTTTGAACAGGCACGGGGGCTTCTGGGGGGCAGAGGTTTTAAGTCTTTGTTTCTAAACTGCTGCAGGTGGAACGTGTTAGTAGTCACCTATTGTTGTTATTGTTGTAATTTACTTAATTAATTGAGGAGTTGGATCATAAATAGTAGGTTCTCAGTCTTGTTCGAAAAAGGAATATTTAAGCAAATCTCTCGGATACGCTTGTGCCTACTCCCTTTTGGTGTTTGTTTCTGTATCTGAACTTTGGCTTAGAAATTCAAGTGAAGAAAAATAGTAATAGACACTTCAGCGAAGGTTCAGTGGGTTAGGAATTCGAGGCAGGGTGTCTCAGGGATCAATGGGTGTCACTTGTGTGTGGCTGAGTGCTCTTCTAGTGTGAAATCAGAATCAAGCATTCAGATCCTAGGGAGAAAACTGTCAAAAGTAAGACTGGGCGAGGCTCCAAGAAGGGGGAAACATAAGCTTTGGGCCGGCTGTGGGCACAGAACACTCAGCTCAGTCCCCAGTGGCGAACACAATGGGGATCTGAAAAGGGTGCCTAGGTGTCTCCCTCTAGGTTGAGCCAGTCTTTCAAGCAGATAGCATTCTACCTCCGATTCTCCTGTCTTTTGTTCAGCTATGGTTTCCTGGGATACTTTCACAGGATGTCAGTTTCTGGTGTGAGGATTGCAAAATCTTTTTTTTTTTTTTTTTTTTAAACGTAGCCCTTTTGAATGATGTGCGGAAGTAATCATTAACATGCTTTTTTGTTTGTTTATAACAAGAAAGTCAAAAGAACATTTGGTATTAACCTTCTAGAGACCTTAATTTTTAAATCAATGGAAAGAATAAGTATAAAGAGAAGAGTAGAGCATGTTGTTATTGTTGTTGTTCTTCCTGAGAATGTGGATTGTCGGACTTTAGATCTGTAACTATTGTACTTGTAAAGAATACATGTTTCGGTCCAAATATTTGAGCCACCATAGTAGCTTGTTGCTACATAAACTTTCCTTCAGCGGTTGCATTGTGGATGAATTCATTTTTTGGGACACTGCCTATTTTTGCCCGCCTGTAGGAGCTAACTTTGTTCCTGGCAGCTGCTGTTGCACAGAACCCAATCTATCGGAAGATACAAACAGGAAGACTTTCTATAAACATGAAGCAGTACAGATGAGTTTACCTACTGTCACGTGGCTGTTTTCAATCAGGGACTACAGGAGTACCTTTGCCCCCAGCAATAGGAGGCAAAGCATTCATGTGGGCACACTGCTTTTTCTTTTTCCCTTCTAAGTAGTAGATGTTTAGGAATTAATCACTGTGACTCACACTGTGACAATATCCATAGTCATACCTAATCAGTCACCATACATTTTCTTCAGCAATACCTTTACCTTTACAGTACATTTACGTTGCCCCAACCAAAAGGCTTACATATTTCTCCTAAGTGTGTTTGATTATCATGATAAGAAGACTTTGATAGAACTTTTTTGGATAATATAGCCTCATAAGCCATGAATTTACATATTTCCATACCGGGAATGCATGTATAAATTATGTATTATATTACAGAATTATCGCCAAGTTGTTTTTTCTTTCCTTTCTTTCTTTCTTTTCCTTTTTTTTGAATTAGTGTGTAGCTAAGAGGAATACAATTAAATTGCTCAGTGGAAGTGACAGAGGGAATCGGAAAAGCTTGGTGTTACAGAATGTAATTAATGTACCAGGGTGTTTGGAGATGTATGAAACAAATGCAATTAACCAGCTTGCTGGAACAGCAGTAGAAAGACATCATCTCTCCTTCCCTCTCTCCCTTCTTCCTTCTCGCCCTATCTCACTCCTCCTGCCCCCGAGACACACCTCGGACCTTTGTTTTGATTTAACATTATAGGATAAGGGGGAAGTTTATGTCTGAATCAAAATTGTGCTGCAAAATTCATGGCAATGTAGTGAGAATGCCCAATAAAAGGGAATGGTAAATTTGTGTGTGCGTGAAACTAGTTTTTGTATTAGCTTCTACTACTTCTAAAGCAAAGGAAGCTGTGGACACTTACTGAACGAGTGCATAAAGCATACATTTGACATTGGACTGCCTTTGGTTTACTCCAGAATGATGACAGCCTCTCCGTGGGGATTGTTGAAAATTTGGGATGTAGACAACACTGCCCTCTAGGCTATTTCAACACTGGGACGGAGCGTTCACATATATAATGAGGGGGTTGGTTTGTAGGATCTCTAAGCTCTTTCTCTTCCAGGATTCTGTGATTTCTATTTACTTATTATCCTTCTTAGAAGTGTGTGCTTATTCTCCCCATGAATTTCAAATTTAGAGAAGCTTGTACCATTTCAAAGATATACTGACTATCCTTGTGCTAGACAGAGAAATTAATTTTATTCAGTGACAAATGATACATAGATTTGCATTGAAATTTGCTTGGTGGGTTATTTATATGTGCATTTTTATAGTATATGAAAAATGTTGGAGTTTTGCCTCCTCCTAGGAGATATGTGCTAATATTATTTATGATTTTTCAGTATCTTATGTCTGTAGGAATCCGTAGAGAATAAACATTAAGTTAGTTGGGAACTACAGACAAACTTTTCTATTTGGGATATAAATAAAGATTTTCTCATTTAATACAGATTCATGAACCACATGCATATTTTTCTGTACTGTTCCATGGGAGAATACATGTTGAGTTTAGTTTTTGTTCTCCAGATTTTCTTTATTTTTAGGTGATACTATGTTTTTACAGTCATTTACAGGGAACTAAAAATAAATTACTACAATGCTTTTTAATTACATCAACTTCCTGTGTATTGTGTCAATTTAGTAATTTTGCAGTAATTGTGAAAAGATGTTTTTAAAATGAGAATACTGTTCTTATCTTTAATTTTTAACTATTCTTAAATGAAAATGGCCCACATGATATTTGGGGAGATAACAATAATGTGTGTGCATAGTGTAGATGCATAATCTCATACAGGTTTATACATTTTGCTAAAGTGTTTCTTTTAGTAATGGGCTCATTATCATAGCCATATGTAGTCCATTTCAGAACTTAAATTGCATATAAGTAACCTGAAATTTGTTCTTGCAACTATGTAGTAATATCACTTCCAGTTGGCTTTGTTTAAATAACCTTTGATTCTAGGCAACATGAGGATCATAAACCAAAAGGATTCCTTAGAACGTAAAAAAGAATATATTAAAGGAAGAAAAAAGGTCAAGATTATAGAAAATAATAATAATAACAAATCTGATTATCTCATCCCAGAGCAGTTGTATAAAATAGCATCTTTGACAATCAAAATATTGCTATGATGCACAGTGCATATACTGAGATACATATATAGTAATGAAAGGAACTTAGTTATGTGAGAGAGTCTAGTGATAGCTGCTTCAGGAGTTCCCACAGTCTGTACGAGACACGTTGACTTCTGATGTGCAATCTTTTTTTTTGAGTTTTAGGGAAAAAAAATTTCTCTTTTACTTATTTCTCCTCTTCCTCTTCCCCTTTTTCCTCCTCTTCCTCTTTCTCCTTCATTTCTTTCTTCTCCTCCTCCTTTTTTGGGGGAAGGGAGGACCATGGTGGAAAGAATTAGAGGAACAGTTGAAGAGTGGAGAAGATATGTTTCTTGAACAACAATTTAGAAAATATGCCTTTAAAGGAGAAACGTTAATAATGTTCTACCCTTGGATATATTCAAATATATCCATGAAGTTATAATACTATACAACTTTATGAAAACTTATTTAGCATAGATCCTGTCTTTTACCAGTTAGGCAAACAGAAGTCTACTAATCTGAGTTCAGACAGACAATGGAAATTCACAGAGTGCAATTTTATAGATTTATTTCTAAAGAAAAATACTGTTAGCTTCTTACAGTGTTGCCAGGTATAGACCTATCAATCTAAATTAGTACATTAATGTTGATATTGATTTTCTTTTTTAAAAATTATTGAATAAAGCATGAATGAGTGATTATGTAAAGTCTTTTAAGGGGGAATTCCCATCAATTCTTTCAATGTTTTAAGTGTATGTTTTACCATCACAGAGCTCTAATATATCATCTGATGTTTAGTATACTCACCCCAAATACCTATTTCTTTTTTTTTTTTTAAGATTTATTTATTTATTTGGCAGATGGAGTTCACATATTTGACAGACAGAGATCACAAGTAGGCAGAGAGGCAGGCAGAGAGAGAGGAGGAAGCAGGCTCCCCACAGGGTGGGGGGGGTGGGGGGGTGGGGGGGGGCTTGATCCCAGGACCCTGGGATCATGACCTGAGCCGAAGGCAGAGGCTTTAACCCACTGAGCCACCCAGGCGCCCCTCAAATACCTCTTCCTAACTCAAAACTGTTGTGGGATAACCTAGCCTCAATTCTTAGTGTTTTCTTCTCCATTTGCATCTAATCCTTAAGAATTCTTACCTAATCACATGGATTTTAAATCCATCCTAATGCTAATGATTCTCACCTTCCTGTAAATCCTTGTGTGGGGGGATATAGCTTCCATGAGACTGCATCTTGGCTCTAATATGTACTGTTGTATCTCCAGTGCCTGGAATAGTGTTTCGCACATCCAGCTGACTACTGGACATTTTATCCTAATCTAAGAAGACTATATCAAACATGGATGGTAATTGGACATACTGTGATGATAATTTTGCAATCTATACAGATTATCACATCACTATGTTGCATATCTAAAGCCAATACAATATGTCAACTATATGTCATTTAAAAAAAAAAAAAAGGAAAAATACCAAACCCAAGCTGAGGATAGAATCTTCTTCTCTTTCTAGTCATTTCCAGCTCAGTAAGTGAATCATTATTTACAGAGCTTTTCATGATCCAAAAGTAGAAATCATTCTTGACTTATTCTCATAGTCCATATCCAACTTGTGAGTAAACACTTTGAAATATATCTTGATACCAATGATCTTATGTGCATATTTGTGATTTCCCAACATTTTATTTTAAACATTTTCAAACATACAGCAAAGCTGAAAGCACAGTGCAGTGAACACTCATGTATCCTCTCCTACTTTCTAGCATTATTTTACTGTACCTGATTACCTCATAGATATCCATTTATCCATTCTTCTAAGCATGGAGTTTTTATTTTAATTCCAGTGAGTTATCACGTGTTATATTAGTTTCAGGTGTAGAATATAATGATTCAGCACTTCCGTACATCCCCTGTGCTCATCACGAGGGCCGTCCTAATCACCAACCCCTATTTAATCCATCTCCCATCCCATCCATTACATTGTTTGACACATTTTCAAATAATAAGATACCAAACATTTCTTACTATTTTACCACTATCATCCTGGTAAAAAACTGGACTATTACAATAGCCTGAGAAATGATTATCTAGCTTCCACTTTTTGCTCCTCCAATACCTGCATAAATCTCCATCCCCCTTAGTTTTCCACAATAGCCATAGAGACCTTTTTAAAAGCATAGAAGTAAGATAACGGCAGCTTCCTGCCCAGAATCGTGTAAAGGCATCTACTCAGAACTCTTCACAATGGTTTACAAGACTATTCAGGCCCCTTTCTGCCTCTTTGACTTCATTTGCTCACACCCCACACCTAAATTTAAAACTTTCTGGGTTTTTTTGATGTTCTGTTTCTGACTTAGGGCTTTTGCATTTGTTCTTTCTGTTAACTGAAACGTGCTTCCTCAGATTTTTCCGTGGGCAAATCTTTCAATTGATTTAACAAGTCCCTATCTAATAACATCTCTTCAGAAATATGGGCATCCCAAACTAAAATTACGTCCCTTGAAACAGTATTGGGCTGCCTCCTTTACCTGTCTCAGTGTTTTCTTGTAGCACTTATCACCGCCTGGAAGTGTGTGTGTGTGTGTGTGTGTGTGTGACCAGCAATGAAGGGGCTGGCACCTTACTCTGCTTGTAAGCTAAGAAATTAAGAGTGCCACAACTTCATGAATGCTGGGAGGAGAAATGAGATATCTGGATCAGAGATGATGGGCTTCATTAGTCATGTCAGAGCAAGGAGCATGATGTTATGGTCATTTCAATCTACTTGCCCCTGAAGTGGTTTGGTGGCAGTGTAGTGTGGCCAAGGGAGATGACACACACATAGTGGGTTAGTCACACGGCCAAGGAAGCCAGATCTTGGGAACCTGAATGTTTTATAACAGGCAATAAGGAAACTGCCTAACCTTTGTCCCAGAGGAAGACATTGCCTTGACTATATTGGATAATAAGCAAATCTGCCTTCTGCTCTCAAGAGAGCTCACCACCAATTTTAGAAGACTATTTGGTATGTAAATATACTTGAAAAGTTAGCAAGATGTGCAGAAACATGAAACACCCATGGAAAAATTTCTCCCAACAATAGGCAGGTAGAAATGTTTGTTTATTGTCTGACTCTTCCACTGGGCTCCTAGGGCAGAGACTTAGTTTTGTTTGTCATGCTTAAGAATGTTCCTCTAGTGCCTAGAGCACAGGATGACACATAGTAGATATTCAAATATTTATTGAGTAAATTAAAATGTGCTCATGGGGTGTTTTTGAGATGTTTATATTCATGCTCTTCTCAACACATGAGACATTTACCATCTGAACAAGGTTTATTTATTTATTTTGAGGTCTGTGTGTGGGCATCTGTGTTTGTGAGCCTAGTGAGAGACAGAGAGGATTCTCAAACGTGTATTTTGACACAAGGGACATCATGAATTTTGGTGATTTAATGTTCTGCTTTTCACATGGCAGAAGATAGAGAATTGACCATTTGCTCTGTTAGGCTCTTTTTCCATCAAACCAAGAATATTTTCTGTCATGGTGGTTTTCATGATCATTCTTCCCCCACACCCTACACTAACACTGCTGTGTTTTTAACACATTATTGAACGGTGTGTATATAAATGGAGAACTCCTTTAAATGGTTCTGTTGCACCTTATTAGGGGCATACATGTTCCCTCCCCACTAAGGAGTGTTGACTTATATAATGACTTATATAATGGTTTAGAAGTTGAGACTTCTGTGTATATTTAGGGCAGCTTTCCATGTGTGCATTAGCAACAGAAAAGTGAGTTTTTAGATATACAATTAAGTGGATTACTTCTATTATTAGTATCCAAATAGATGTCTCAATAATAGTTGAAAAAGAGGAGGAAGATTAAAAGTAATACCTCATTAGTGGACAGTGGCCTACCCTATCTGTTGTTGCAATCATCATATCCAAGGCCCCGTTGATCGCCATTGACACTAAACTGATGTATAGTCAGGAATTAGGCATGTTTGACCGTCTTTATAGACCCACTTTTGGTTTTAAGAATAAAATTCAGAGGGGTCTTAACTGGAAAATTCATTTTTTTTTTTTTAAACTCAGATAAGGGCCAACACAGACATGGCTCAGTTTTACTAATTAAATTTTTTTTCTCCAACAAGTTTATTGAGATGTAGCTCATATACCATACACTTCACCTACATACAGTATACAAGTCAGTGGTTTTTCGCTTATTCACAGAATTGTGCAACTATTACTACAATCTAATTTTATAACTTTTTGTTCTCTAGCAAAAAAAAACCTATATCTTACTCCTCATCTAACACCCCTCTGCCAGTGCTGGGAGGCCACTAGTCTGCTTTCTGTCTCTGTACATGTGTCTATTTTGGACATTTCATGTGATAGAACCATGTACTATCTGTCTTTTGTGACTAGCTTCTTTTCCCTAGTCTAATGTTTTCAAGGCTCACCCACATTGCAGGACGTATCCATACTTCATTACTTTTCTTGCAGCGCACTATTCCTTATCATTTATCCTGTGAATTAATCAATTCATGGACATTTGAGTTGTTTCCAGTTTTTGTCTATTATAAATAATACTGCTGTGAGCATTTGAGTATTAATATTTATGCGCACCTATATTTTCATTTCTTTTGATGTTTACGTGGAGTAGAGTTGGTGGGTCATATGGTGAGCCCATGTATAACATTTTGAGGAACTGCAAGGCCGTTTTCCAAAACAACTGTGCCATTTTACTTTCCTACTGGCAAAGTATGAGGTGAATGTATTTTAATTCACTTTGAAAAGGAAACATTGGGTGGCCTTTATGAGTTGGATATGGTGTTTTATAGTGAAACAACTTTATATTGTAATAATACACCTTACATTTTCATCGGTGCTGGTTTCTAATCCCATCAGTGATTGTCTTCTAAGTCTTCTCCAATCACCCTATAAAGTCTTACAAATGAAATTAACTCAAACTGAACTTTTCACTTTTAGTAGAGACTTCAATAATACTCAATATATATGATATCACCTCAGAGCTAGAAGTTTTTGCAGCTATGCAGTACAGCTCTGCCATTGGTTGGACACATGGAGAACTGAAGCTCAGTGATTTTATGTGTCTTGTCACAGATTCCTTTGCTACGAAATGGTAGAGCTGTAGCTAGGGTTGAGAGATGTCTATCTCTCTACGATGCTTCTCTGGAGAGACTCTTTCCAACTTCTCAGCTCTTAAACTCTTGTAGAAGAGTTCCAGACTCTTGTTCCTGAAATGGCTAGCTATTTTCTGAGCATGTCAACAGGAGAAATAGCTTGAGATGTGTTGAGGTTATTTATTTGACTTAGCACATGCTTACTGAGCATCGCTTATAAACAAGGCAACTGGCTATAGGCCCTGTGAGGAACATAATGACCTGTGAAATGGTTCCCACCTTCAACGAGATCACCCTTTAGAAGAGAAGATAACACCTGTTTGAGTCCCTAAAGCAAAAGTAGTGTCTGATAAATGGTTGAAGATATACACAACCTAGTGTGAGAACTCAGAGAAGGAATAGATGATTTCCAGCTGGTGCAATCTGAGGGCAGTCAAGATCAAACAGTCACTTATAGGAAGAGTGGGACTTTAGTAGGCAGAAAGATTGGAAATTGCATTAAAGGAAAAGGAATAATAGGAGGAGTGGCACAGCGATGACAAAGGTGTGCTAAGGCAAAGGCAAGGAATCTAGTGGAATTGTAACATAGTTTGTCCATAAGGCGCAGAGTGTAAGAGTATTGAGTCAGTCAATAAACACTACTGAGTGAGTCTGAATAAATATTTTAAACTTTTTATGCCTTTTTATCTGTAAAATCGGCATGTTGATAATATGTATGTCATGACTTGGTGTGAGGAATAAATGTGTATATATATATAAGAAAACACACACATATATCTGTGCAGAGAAATTATATGTGAAGCGTTCTGAAGAGTGCCTGGTACTTAATAAGCACCATTTAGGTGTTACTAATTATTTTTATTATATCATTATTCCCTTTCCAGTATCATCTACAAGTAATTTTAAGAGGACTTTGGCTATCAAATTGAGTATGAACTTGGAGATGCATTTCATAATTTTCAGATAATCTTTCAAGCATGGGTCTTCAGGTGACTGATTAAGAACTTCTGTTGCCTCTTAAGGGCAATCATCTGTGGCCACACCTATGCAACTGTGACAAACGTGCTATGACAGGTGCGTTTCCATTGCATCATATGCTGATTACAGAACAAATGGGATTCCCAAGAGAGTGGCATTATGAATGAAAGGAATAAGCAAGAGAGGCTTACTATAAATAGCAATTTAACAAATAGAGCATGTTCATATAAACCTGCATTTTTGGTTCATGTTGACTGATTTTCATATTATCCAAAATATTTTTTACTTGGTGCTTTTGGTGCAGAGTACCGTGAAGATCTATATTATATAAGACAAACTTACCTTGTTCTAAGTAAACATTCCTAGTGAAGAAAATATTTTTTAAAAATCAACATTCAGTCAGCTCTCATATTTTTTTCTCCAGTTCACTTCTCTTTCTTTCAGTTAGTATACACGTTGATTCTAATAATTTTGACAATTACCCATTAATGAGGTTTCCATATTGAGTGGTTGTATATATCGGAAGGGATAATCTGAGTAAAACAGTATCATTACTACTGTGGAAGACCACACACTTTCGGGTGGCCAGAAGCTCTAGACTGCATCTTTTGCTTTCCTGCTAATTAATTGAATGACTTTGTAATCTCCAGAATCCACTTAGCCTTAAATTCTGTTATTGTAAGTAATTTAGTTTCATGTTTTATCATTTATGATTATGTTTGAGTACAATTAGAGGAGAAAATTTAGCCTGAAAAAAAATTATCCCAAATCATACACATCCATCTTTGGGGAAAATAATCCTTTATTGTCCATTCCACATAGGGTATAACCCTGTATTTTGGTGTGGTCTTCATGATGTGAGTGTGGATGTTAAACCAAATTCCCTAGCCTTAACGATTTATATCCACTTTTATCCATTAACGACCAGTGGAACCCCTGGTTTCTTTATTAATAAATTGAATTAAAAATAGTAATATTGAGAAAACAATAGTCTTAAGCCAATGTACTTACATTATGACCACTGTAACTAGAACCATATGCAACCCAGCAGTTTCAGCTCAGGAGGCAGAGTTAATAACCACTTTTTAATTTCCATTGTAAGGATTGATGTGGGATCATTTGTCCTAGTTTTTGGTTCCAAGTCTTTTTGGAAATGAACTGGAGAACATGGAATATAACTCAACTATGCCATTGCATATCTTTTCAAGTTTAAACAAGGAACCCCCAGTTGAAACCATTTTTTGTTTAGAAGATTTGTCTAAAACCTATGCAAGTTACAAACAATTAAAATGTTCAGAGATTATCATAAATAATGAACCTTGGAACACCATATAAAAAACTAATGACATAGGGCATGGTAACTGACATAACATAATAAAATAAAATTAAAAATTAAAAATGTTCATAGGTATGATCAAAAAAGGAATTTTTGATCTTCAAAAAAAAGATTAAATGAAGAAGTTTTCTTTATAAGAAAAGGTTATAGGGGCACCTGGGTCGCTTAGTCATTAAGCGGCTGCCTTCAGCTCAGGTCATGATCCCAGAGTCCTGGGCTCCCACTCAGCGGGAAGCCTGCTTCTCCCTCTCCCACGCCCCGTGCTTGCGTTCCCTCTCTGTCTGTGGCTCTTTCTGTCAAATAAACTAATACAAATCTTTTTAAAAAGTTATAAATTTTATAAATCGAGGTTATGGGCACACTTTAAAGTTTTATAATATTTATTTCCAAATACTAGCAAATGCTAAAATACAGTTAAACTAAATCATTTAGGCGTATCTGATAATTTTAGAATATAGTTTTCAGGGTAACCTTAAATTAAGGGAAATTTGGTATGAACCTGGCAACAGGCATTCTAAGATGTGTTTATATCTTTAAAGTGAACTTTAAGGTATTGTCAAATAATAGTGTAGTTATTGATGAAGTACATTGTTGATCTTTTAAACTAGGGAAGGCTTTTTACCTTCCCCTCCTTAAATATGCAGCAGCTTGTCTATTCTAAAATACCTTCGAATGTCAACAACTACAGCAAGAAGCCATCACTCAATGCCAATCACGTGAACCCCTCCCCACCTGGTTCATAGATTGGAAGAGAAACTGAGTAAGAAGGATGTAACCTTTGAAAAAGAAAATGCCAGGCAATTGAGCAATTCCCCGGTACTTTTATCTTCATGCAGAATGGGCTGTAAAGAGTTAGAACATGAATCTGATTGTTCCAGTACTACCTTTTTCACTGCTCAAGAGTTAAGAGATATTCTTTTATTCTCAAGAGTTAAGAGCTAACAGTGAACGAGTATTTCCAGGGTACCTGAGCCCTCTACTCGCAGATCTTCAGCCATCATTCAGTTGATTTTTCAGCTTCCTTTTCTCCTCACAAATGCAGTTTAATAATTTCCCCAGAAAAGAAGTGCTAACAGATTTAACTGGGGAGTTCCTCGCTCACCGTCATGAAAACATGTAGGTGATTTTGTAGCTAAGTATGGTTTTAAGTGTTTCAATCCGCCTTTGTGATTTGAAAGCCTGGATAATGTCAACTTCTCATACAAAATGAAAGAGAAAAAGAATGAGAAAAATATGTACAACATGTGGGTACAGGGTTTGGGCAAAGATCCCTCCCCTCCTCCTGCCCCATACACACATGGTTGTAAGATATGAATAAACTTGAGTTGTTTGATGCCTGCCCTCTACTCACAATCCCACAGACAACTTTTATTTTAAGAAGAACATTTTCCAGGCTATAAATTATTATTGTTCTTTTCAGTTAAACTGTAACACCTGTGATGTTCCTCAGTTGGATGTTATGAAATTCTCTCCAGATTTTTGAGGCTCCCAGTAAATGTGTCTCGTTGTGTTGAGCTTTGATTCCAAGTTGGTTCAACTTTTCTTTTCAGAAAGTGGTTTTTACCTTCCTAAGCCCCGCTAAAGATGGCCTGTGCCATCAGACAACCAGGCACTTGTTTTTATAGTCTGTCTTAGGATTCAGTTTAAGTGCACTGAACATGGGGTCCTACAGGAGTTATTATACGTAATCTTTATATTAGAACTAGGCCATGAGGTGCAAGGATGTATCTGAGAAGGACAATCTCTGTGAAGCATAAGAGGCTGGGGAAGTGGTATGTGTGTGTGGGGGGCAGGGGGAATGTTGAAAAAGTGAAAAACTGAACATTTGAATGAAATGAATTGGACCAGCATTTGAAACTCTACTATCTAGCAAGTGGACAAGCTGATATTTAGTTCTATGGATTGTTAACATTCACATAAAACAGAATTATTTAGCATTTACTGAATCCTTTTTGATAATCAATTTGGGATCAAATGCAAAAGAACATGTGTCTGGCTTTGTATGACCCCAAATTCTTCCGTTTTCCCTTTGAGCAGATGACATGCCTTCTTTGCCTACTGATATTGGTTGCTAGGAGAAGTGCACTGGGCTGGTCTCCTCTTATCCAGCAGTAAAACTAAAGAGAGCATTGAGTAAGAGAAAGAGAGGCAGAACACAGCACAGGCCATGAATCATGACTTGTCTCCAATATGTCCACTTTGCTCCCATTTTTTGTCTCCTTAAAAACTTTTGTTTTTACCAATGATGCTTTCTTTCAGCCACTATCTATAATCCTTTTGGAGCCTGAGGGGATGAGGGCTTGCTAAAGCGAGACTGTGCTGCTAAGAGTCCACTCAGAGCCATAATAAAAGCCTTGAGAGTTATTCATGGGGCCACGTTAGTGAGAATGCCCTACTCGGTGAATAGCATCAGTCAGCCGCCTTTGAAATCGGGTGATTAATACCTTCTGTTTTTAATGGGGGGGAAAAGGCAGACAAGAAAGGTCTTCATACTACTTTGGCTCCTTTGCAAATTAGATCTTATACATTGTCAAAGCTTTAGACAAAGAAGTTGCTAAATTTTCACTACCTGAAAGTCTTTTTCTTTTTTTAATAGTGTTTCATGAACTGTTAAGATACAATTGAAATGGTGAGAATATCCCCAGTGAACACTTATAAAAAAAACCCATTTGGCCACTCTTTTATTTTGATGATGTTTGTGATGACCCTCAAGCTAAGAGGTGATATTAGATCTTATATCCAAAACGTTGTCTGAACTGATCCCTTTCACAGCATCCAAATCACATTTTTGTTTGTTTGATAAAGCAACTAATTACAGTACTCTTGAGATTTTAGAGAAGCATCTAATGAGAAAGTGTTAAGGGTGGCAGGTGTTAGTTTCCCATGAGCACTTGGATATAAGGAACAGTGTGATTACAAAGATGTTGTTATGTGTGTATGTCTGTCTGTCTATTGATAACTTACAGGCGAGTTTAATGTAAGGGACTAGAGAGGTTATCATTATGATCTCTCTTCTCTATATCTTTCCATTACATTGGATACATGGCATAATTCAAATAAAATTATTTGAGGTTGAGGAACCGTGTCAATCACCTGAGCTGCATTGTTAGAAAAACTTCCAGGTTTGAGGGCCTCCTGTATAGCAGCTAGAAAATGCAAGGTGATGTTTTCTCATGCTGTTTTTAGCATGATTTTCATGTCATCTAGACTGGTCATATTTGGATGGTAAAGCAGGCCAGCCCTTAGTGTGCTTTTACGATTATTCTCATTCTGCTGTTCACTTTACATTTTAAATCTATTTTTTTGATGTAGCAGCCTAGTCTGGTCCTTGTACTCATGTTCATGGAAAAGCCTTTATTGTGGTCTGAATATGAGAACAAACAACGTTTAAAAAGCTCTGAGCGATGCTTCCCCCAACCTGTTTTTCACTCCGTGGAAGTGAAATAGCTTGTTAAGAGGTGGTAATACCCAAGGGCAATCAGAGAGGAAAATGTAACGATTTGGTGGGTGATGTCTAGAGATCAGCTTCAAGTGAGGTCTGATTGAACATCTTTATTAGTGATACCAAGGAGAGCACAAAATGATAAAAAGAAATTATATATCCAATATTAGAAAGCTACCCGGACCGAACCCTCCCTAACAACAGCCCTTGACCCCGAGCATAGAAATGATTTGCAGAACTTCTTAGCAGAGTAAGAACTAATGCTTTATTTGGTATATACATGCAAATGAATTCTTCAGGGAAATAATTAGAAATCCAGAGATCTCAGTGGAGGGAGAAGCCAGCAAACCAATAAAACTGAAAGGGCCTGGGGCATAAATACCAGAGTGGGTGCAAGGAGCCAATGAGATTCAGATTAGAAGTGTTGTGTCCCAGTTTAAAGGTCAGGAGATTCTCGTGCCCATTTAGGTTGGAGTGCTGCCTCACTGACGAGGGAGAGCCTCTCTCAATGAATGTGGCTCAAGTGCCACTGAAATACTTCTGTCATGTTGCACTTCATGGCTAGACCATGAGAGTGTGAGAGAGAGATTTTGGCAGAATCGAACAGATTCTTTTGGAAAATCCCTGTCCACTTAGAACTAGAGAAGGATGTACTTACTCTCTCTGAATATCCTTGCCGAAGATCATGAGAAAAAATATTAAGATGGGTCCCATTAAGGCTTTTTTAAATATTGAAAGAAAAGAGTGACAAAAACGTAACCATGTTTAAAAGAGTTCACCCACTACTTTTCATGACTGAGTCACAGAAATTTGGAAGCAATGAGTTAAGCTTAGGTGAAAAATACTCAGATTTTAAAATTATTCTTGAACTAAGTTATAGGAGATGATTAATGCAAACACGCATTGTCTTTCAAAAGAAAGGTGGTAGGGGTGCCTGGGTGGCTCAGTGGGTTAAAGCCTCCGCCTTTGGCTCAGGTCATGATCCCAGGGTCCTGGGATAGAGTCCCGCATAGGACTCTTTGCTCAGCAGGGAGCCTGCTTACCCCTCTCTGCCTGCCTCTCTGCCTACTTGTGATCTCTGTCTGTCAAATAAATAAATAAAATCTTTTATTAAAAAAAAAAAGAAAGGTGGTAAACAATATGAATCCACTTTGCAAATAGACATGAATTTTAACCAGACGCATGGGTTGAACAGGATCCAGAACGTAGTTCTTTTATTGCTTTCAACAATAGTGAGGTCTTCTTGGGCATGCACCCTTTGGGGCTCTCCAGTTTAAGAGAAATGTGAAAAATTTTATAGTCTCTGTTCTGTAGAGAGCTGCAAAATGGTAGCTGGATTGGAAAATAACACCTAAGGTTGGCTGCACGGGTTCAACTTCTTCCTTGTGTTTTTCTTCTGGTCTCGTTATTTTTAATAAATTAATGGTAGTGAGCACAACAATATTCTGAAATTGGATTTTAAAATCACCTTTCTCGGTTTAAAACATTTCCAAATGTTTGGTAGGCATCACATGGCAGTTAGCACCCAAGGCTTGGTGATTATTTTATATCCTTCATGATAAGCCCAAGAGAACAGAAAGAATGTAGAACTGACTGCCAATGCCCATTGATGCCTTCCTGTTCTTGTAGTCTCCTGGTGCCTCGGCTAGTCAGGGAAGGAGCACGATACGGTGGACTTAGGGCCGGTCACTATTTCTAGCTTTGCTGATCCTAAAACCTCCTCTGTCCCAACTAATCAACTTTGCCTTTGTCGGGGAAAAGTGGCCATAAACAACATGTAGATGAACGAGCAGAGCTGTGTTCTAATAACACTCTTATTTATGGACACGGAAATTTTAATTTTTAATTTTTTTACATCACAAAATATTATTTTCTTTTTTTCTCACACTACTTTTTTTTTTTTCACTTTCTTTATGATCTGAAAGTGAAAAAAAAAAAAAAACATTTCTTGTATATGCATCACAGCAAAACAGAGAGTGAGCCCGATTTGGCTTGGTTTTATAGCTTGTTGAATCTAAAATACCCATTTTTTTTTTTTAAAGATTTTATTTATTTATTTGACAGAGAGAGATCACAAGTAGGCATAGAGGCAGGCAGAGAGAGAGAGAGGAGGAAGCAGGCTCCCTGCTGAGCAGAGAGCCCGATGCGGGACTCGATCCCAGGACCCTGAGATCATGACTTGAGCCGAAGGCATTGGCTTAACCCACTGAGCCACCCAGGTGCCCAAAATACCCATTTTTCATTAGAGGGGTAGACGAAAGAGTGGGTTGGGCCATAAGGCAGATGGAGCCAGAAGATGGACATTCCCTTCCCCACCCCATAACATTTCTCCAAATCTACCACTTATCACCCATCCTGTCAGCTTACATCTGGAATGCCCTTAACTAGGTGCGGTTGACGGTGCTCCTTGGGTCCAAGACGACTTCAGGCAGGTCGGTGCCCTCAAGTACTACTGTAGTTGAGGTATTTGTACAGTCTAAAACCTAAAAAGCTGTCCACAGCCCTGTGAGAAGCTTCAACTTGGGCAGTCAAGGAGTGTTGTGTTGCCATTTGGACAAGTACTTGGGTAAGGTGGAAAGGGTTTAAGGCACGAGCTTAGTAGGTGTGGTGTTTTTTTTTGTTGTTTTTTAACTTTTTATTTTAATTCCAATTAGTTAATGTACAGAGTTATAGGAGACACAGGGAGTCAACAGTTCTGTACACCACTCAGAGCTCATGATGGTTAAGTGTGCTCTTTAATCCCCATGGCCTATTTTACCCATCCCCCCCGCCTCCCCTGATGGTAACCATCAGTTCCTTCTCTATAATTGAGTCTGTTTCTTAGTTTCCCTCTTACTCTCTTTTTTCCCCTTTCCTTGTTTGTTTCATTTCTTAAATTCCTCATATGAGTGAAATCATATGGTATTTGTCTTTCTCTGACTGATTATTTTGCTTAATTACACTCTGCAGCTCCATCCATGCCCTTGTAAATGGCAAGAGTTCATTCTTTCCATGGCTGAGTAATAGTCATGGATGTATATATACACACCCATAAATATGTGTACATAATATGTATACATAAGTACACATGCATACTTATGTGCATTTATTTTACGTTTTCTTTATTGATTCACCAGTCAGTGGAACTTGGGCTCCTTCCATATCCTAGCTATTGTAAATAATGCTGCTATCCACATAGGGGTGCATATATCCCTTCGAATTCGAGTTTATATAGTCTTTGGGTAAATGGCCAGTAGTGCTGATTGTTAGATCACAGGGTAGTTCTATTTTTAACTTTTTGAGGAACCTCTATACTGTTTTCCAGAGTGGCTGCACCATCAACAGGGAGAGAGGGTTCCCCTTTCTCTCCATCCTCTTTCATACCTGTTGCTTCTTATGCTGCTGATTTTAGCCATTTTGACAGGTATGAGGTCATATCTCACTGTAGTTTTGATTTGTATTTCCCTGATGATCAGTGATGATGAACATCTTTTCACGTGTCTATTGGATCTGGGTATCTCCTTTGGAGAAATGTCTGTACCTGTCTTCTGCCCACTTTTTCCTCGGATTATTTGGTTTGGGGGTGTTGAATTTTACAAATTCTTTATATATTTGGGATACTAACCCTTGAACAGATAAGTCATTTGCAAAGTCTTCTCCCATTCTGTACGTTGCCTTTTTTTTTTTTTTATAAGGTTTTATTTATCTCTTTGACAGAGAGAGAATGAGAGAGAGCACAAGCAGGGGGAGCCACAGGCAGAAGGAGAGAGGGAAGCAGGCTCCCTGCTCTGTCCCAGTACCCTGGGACCATGACCTGAGCTGAAGACAGACGCTTAAGCTTAACCGACTGAGCCACCCTGGCACCCCTGTAGGTTGCCTTTTAGGGTTGTTGATTGTTCCCTTCGCTGTGCAGAAACTTTTTATTTTGATGAAGTCCCGAGAGTTTCTTTTTTGCTTTTGTTTCCCTTGCCCCAGGAGACATATCTAGAAAGAAGTTGCTATGGCCAATGTCAAAGAAGTTACTGCCTATGTTTTTTTCTAGGATTTTTATGGTTTCAGGTCACAGATTTAGGTCTTTATTTATTTGTGTGTATGGTGTAAGAAAGTGGTCTGGTTTCTTTATTTTGCATGTTGCTGTCTAGTTTTCCTAACACCGTTTGTTTAGGAGACATTCTTTTTCTTATTGGATATTCTTTCCAAAGATTAATTGACCATAGAATTGTCAGACTATTTCTGGGTTTTCTATTCTTTTCTATTGATCTGTGTGTCTGTTTTTGTGCCAGTGGTATATTGTTTTGATCACTACAGCTTTGTAATATAATTTGAAGTCTGGAATTGTGATGCCTCCAGCTTTGCTTTTCTTTTTCAAGATTGTTTTGGCTATTGAGGGTCTTTTGTGGTTCAATACACATTTTAGAATTGTTTCCTCTAGTTCTGTGAAAATGCTCTTAGTTTCTGGTCAGATTACTTTAAATGTGTAGATTGCTTTTGGTAGGATAAACATTTTAACAATACGTGTTCTTCCAATCCATGAGCATGGAATATCTTTCTGTTTCTTTGTATCATCTTCAATTTCTTTTTTCAGCATTTTATGGTTTTTGGAGTATAGGTGTTTCATCTCTTTGGTTAGCTTTATTCCTAGGCTTCTCTTTATTCTTAGCACAGTTACAAATTAGACTGTTTTCTTAATTTCTCTTTCTACTACTTCATTATTGGTTATAGAAATGCAACAGATTTCTGTACATTGATTTTGTATCCTACAACTTTACTGAATTTGTTTATCAGTCTTTATGGTTTTCTATATATAGTTCATCTCATCTGCAAATAGTGAAAGTCTTAACTTTTTACTTACTGATTTGGATGCCATTTATTTCTTTTTGTTTTCTGATTGCTGGAACTAGGACTTCCAGTACTATATTGAATACAAGTGGTCAGAGTGGACATCCTTGTCGTGTTCCTGACCTTAGGGGAAAAGCTCTCAGTTTTTTTCCCATTGAGAATATGGCCTTTATTATGTTGTGATATTTGTTGATATTTATTTGTTGTGATACTTTGTTGAGGATTTTTACCATGAATGGATGTTGCATTTTGTCAAATGCTTTTTCTGCATCTTTTGAAATGATCCTATGGTTCTTATCCTTTCTCTTACTAACATGATGTATCATGTTGATTGGTTTGTGAATATTGAACTAGCCTTACAAACCAGGAATAAATCCCACTTGATCATGGTGAATAATTTTTTAAATGTATTGTTGGATTTGATTTGCTAGTATTTTATTGAGGATTTTTGCATCTATATTCATCAGGGACATTGTCCTGTAGTTCTTTTCTTTAGTGGTATCTTTATCTGGTTTTGGTATCAGGATAATGTTAGCCTCACAGAATGCATTTAGAAGTTTTACTTCCTTTTCTATTTTGGGGAATTGTTTAAGATGAATAGGTAATAACTCTTTAAATTCCCCTGTGAAGTAGTCTGGTCCTGGACTTTTGTTTGTTGGGAATTTTTTGATTACTGATTCAATTTTTTTGCTGGTTATGAGTCTGTCCAAGTTTTCTCTTTCTTTCTTCTTTCTTTCAGTTTCAGTGTTTTGTGGTGGTTTCTAGGAATTTATTTATTTATATTATTTATCTATTTCTTCTAGCTTGTTTTTATTTCTGTGGCCTTGGTTGTTATCTTTCCTCTCTCATTTGTGATTTTATTTGAGTCCCTTTTTTTTTTCTCTTGACAAATCTGGTAGAGGCTTACTAATTTTTGATTTTTTTTTTTTAAGAACCATCTCCTAATTTCATTGATCTGTGGTTTTTCTTAGCTTCTATGTGATTTATTTTTCTTTAATCTTTATTATTTTATTCCTTCTGCTGGCTTTCAGCTTTGTGTTTTGTTCTTTTTCTAGCTCCTTTAGCTGTAAGGTTGGATTGTTTGAGATTTTTCTTGCTTCTTGAGGTAGGCCTGTGTTGCTATAAACTTCCCTCTTAGAACTGCTTTTGCTTTAACCCAAGTTTGTGTTTTCATTTTCATTTGCTTTCATTGTGTTTTCATTTTCATTTGCTTCCATGTATTTTTTTTTAATATCTTATTTCCTGGTCAACCATTTCATTCTTTAGTAGCATGTTATTTAACCTCCATATATTTGTGGTCTTTCCAGATTTTTTCCCATGATTGACTTATAGTTTCATAGCATTGTAGTCAGGAAAGATGCATGGTATGACTTCAGTCTTCTTAAATTTGTTGAGTCTTGTTTTATGAGCTAATATGTGATCTATTTTGCAGAATGTTCCCTGTGCACTTGAAAAGAATGTATATTCTGCTGTTTTAGGATGGAATGTTCTGAGTATATCTTTTGTTCTGAATATATCTATTCTAGTGTGTCATTCACACTGTCATTCACAAACACATCATTTCCTTGTTAATTTCCTATTTAGAGGATCTGTCCA
Organism: Mustela nivalis; assembly: GCF_964662115.1. NCBI lineage: Eukaryota > Metazoa > Chordata > Mammalia > Carnivora > Mustelidae > Mustela > Mustela nivalis. The sequence goes on from NC_139020.1 coordinate 29,683,351, forward strand.
TTGATACAGTTGGGGTGTTAAAATCCACTACTGTTAGGGAGCCTGGGTGGCTCCGTTGGTTAAGCATCTGCCTTCAGTTCAGGTCATGATCCCAGGAATCAAGCTGCTCAGCAGGGGGTCTGCTTCTCCCTCTTCCTCTGCCCCTCCCTACCACTCCTGTATGCTCTCTCTTAAATAAATAAATTTATCTATTTACTTATTTTATTATTATATTAATAATATACAAATTTTCATATTAATTTATTATATATAAATTATATATTATAATATTATATTATATTATATATAGGGGCTCCTATAATAATATTGTTATTACTTTTGATAAAATCACTGAGTTCCCTAGATCTATTCTCATTTTGCATAATTCTTTCCCCTTTTTGTTCAGCTTGATTACTTCCCATTACTCTGTCTTCTGGGTTACTAATTCATTCCTCTGCTTCTTTCATCTTGCTGTTCATTCGATCAAGCATTGTCTTCATTCATTTATTGAGCCCTTAATTCTGTTATGTTATTCCTTATCTTTGCATTAAGGATCTCATTCATGTCTTCCACTTTTTTCTCAGGTCCATTGAGTATTCTCATGGTCATTGTTTTAAGTTCTCTATCAGGCATGTTACTTATATGTGTTTCACCTAGATCTCTGGCCATGGCTTTGACCTGCTCTTTCATTTGGGAAAATTTCCTCTGTCTTCTCATTTTGTCTGCCTTTCTGGTCTGTTTCTCTGTGTTAACAAATATAGCTCTGTCCTCTGCTCTTCGAAGTGTGACTTTAGGAAGAAGAGGGCCTGCAGTGTCCCCTGGTCCCTAGAACCTGGCATTTCGAGAGAGTATCCTGTGTGTGTTGCTATGGCCCTGCGGTTGTGTCTGAGCCACTTTCTCTTTCCACGCAATGGACTGCACTCACTCTCTGCATGTTGTGGGCTGTGCTTACTTTCTATGGTGTTGGTGGGATCCAAGCAAGTGAGTGGGCAGGGATGTTAGGAACATTTGCTCTGGACCACTAGTTCTGTTCCAGGTATCTTAATGACTGTGGTGGCTGGGGACTGCAGGTCATGGTGGCTGGGGGCACGAGGCTGGGCAAAATGCCAGGCAATGGCTGGGTGCACCTGGGAATGGTGGGGTGAGTGGGCGTGGTTCATGGTGGCAGCTATGCACTCCTTGGCCGGGCAGGGTGTGTGCACTAACAAAATTTGTCCTAAGCTACGGACCAAGTTTAGTCTGAAGTGGGAGAGCCCTCAGGAGAACTTGTGGGCCTGGCACAATGCTAGCAGATTAGGCAGCAGGTAGGTGTCTATGTAGCTCTGCCTCCCACAGTTGGCCCTATGTTTCTGCTGGGGGAGTAGGGGAAAAAATGGTACCTTCCAGCTCCCTCATTTTCAGAGAAGTCCCTCAACACGTGTCAAAAGCAGCATGGACAGATCGGCCTCCCATTTGCCCCCAGGTGTTGTGTAAACTGCTGTTCCCTTTCTATGTGGGGTGCTGTCTCTTTAAGGACTCTGACCCAGCTATCATTCATCTTGGCCCAGAGCTGAGTCAGCTGACTTTCAAAGCTCCAGGCGCCAAGTCCCACCAGTTATACTAACTCACAGAATTCAGCCCCTCTGGAGTTTAGTATATGTACTGCCAAAGCGAGCTCAGCCCCACTGGATTTCAAGACCAAATGTTATGGGTATGAGTCTTCCCTGGGTGAGCTCCCCGGTGCAAGGGCCAGTCTCTCTGCCATCCCCAGGTGCACAGCTCTCTCTTAATCTTTCAAATGCAGATTCTTTTCTACAGTCAGTTGTGAAGTTAGTTCTGCAAACCTTTGGATCACTCTCCAGTTTCCTGACTTGTATAGGGATGCTATCTAGTTGTAAACGTGGGCCTAGGAGAACTCTGGGTACTCTGCCGTCTTCCTTCCAGTTCTCAGTGATGTGGTGTTTCTGGCTGAGGTGTAGGGATAGAGGGGAGGGTCCTCTGGGGAGCAGAGTTGGAGGGTTTCTTGAGAAAGGCTCGGTCATGGAAGGAAGGTGACAAAAACTCATCTAGAGATTTTGAAGTTGGTTAATGTTATTCAAAAATGCAATATGGGACCTCTATCGAAGTGTTGTTAAAGATGAAAAGACCAAAGGCAGAGAAAGTCTTTTGGGGATAAAATGGTGAGGGACTAAAAAAACACCACCACTAGATGTGCAGGGAGAGAGACTGATTCAAAAGCTATGGTGGAGGTGTATTTGACAGAATTGTCACACCACTGGGTCTGGGGGAATACGGAGAAGAGCAGGTATATTTAAGTGTTCTGGTTTAAACTGGGAATTTGAAAAGGTGAATCAAAATTAAGACACCCTCAAGTATACTTGTATTAATGATCTTTCAGGGGCGCCTGGGTGTCTCAGTTGTTAAAACATCTGCCTTCCGAGGCTCAGGTTATGGTCCCAGGGTCCTGGGATCGAGCCCCGCATCAGGCTCCCTGCTTGGCGGGGAGTCTGCTTCCTCTCCCACTCCCCCTCCTTGTGTTCCCTCTCTCCCTGTCTCTCTCTGTCAAATAAATAAATAAAATCTTTTTGAAAATTGATCTTTCAGACTTGAAGGAAAGATTTTTCTCCATGTCGTTCTTTGCTGGTCCTCTAAATTGGAAGGCAGTGGTAGTTCTTTGCTATGTGTGATTTCCTGTCTTTTTTACTTGTTTGGACTTGTATAAATTTGAACTCAGTTTTAGATTTGATTTCTTGTCTTTCTACTTGTTTGAGCTTGCATACATTTGAACTCAGCTTTAATATGTAATTTAAAAGTATAACACCAACTGCTATATACATGCTTTCCTTTTGAAAAGTTCAAATAGTTCCATTTAGAGAAAACACAGTATCTTCAAAATCAAGAACAAATTCTCTAGACAGAAGCTGGAGATTATCTATTTCCAAGAGATATCTCTAGCTTCTGTCAGGATACAGGAAGGCTGGTGTTTACATGTTGGTCCATTTTATATCTACTGAATATATAGCCCCAAAACAGGGCTTTATTAATTTTGAATGTATTAAATTGTTCTTTGTAAGTTTTTTTTTTTTTTTTTTTAATGCAGAAGCTGACGCACTTTATGCCATCTGACCCCAAATATGTTCATGAGTAAAAGTTCCTATTGAGGTCAAGATTCTTGCTTCCTTCTGGTAGAAGGAAGTACGCCATGGAGAGGAGGAAGTTGGACAGTGACTTTTCAAAGAAAATAATGTCCTCTGCACCAACCTGGTGATTAATAAGCTATGCAGCCTGAGAATAACAGTCCAGGGAAAATGGTACAAGTGAGATTCTTTGGTTACTGTAAGACTGTGTTGGCTTCTTTCCCCACCGTCTTTAGAATTCCTCATATTTTTTGTTCCTGGTGTAAGATAGTGCTTGACAGAAATAGGATAGAGCCAGTATTTCAGTGATAGGAAAGTAAAAAAAAAAAAAATAAGATGGACAGTGAGGTGAATCAGGCCAATTCCTAGAGTTCCTAATTGGTCTTATTTTGTCAGTTTTATGTCCCTGTCATGCTGTGGGCCACATCATAGCTCACATTTGAAAGCCTCTGGGCACCATTCCCTACCGTTGCTGTAACTAGTGGTTGAGAGGAGTCTAGCTCTACAAAATTTCATCAGCATGTGTGTTTTTATTTGCCAAAGTGTAATATATCAGTAATGAGATAAGCACCCTGATAATTAAGTGCCTCCATATTATCTTTGGAATCAAGATATAGGAATAACTAGAATAAGAGAGACATTCACTCATTTTTTTAGAAATAACATACAAACCTACTTACCTGGAACTCACCCTTCTATGTTTCTATACACTACTTTTATAGTTTAATTTTCTTTAAAGGTTTTCTTTTCTATTCAGCAAACACCCACCTCTTCCCACTAACATCAGATCCCTCTGCATCTGGTGTCCATCATCCTGTAACATAGAGCATATAACGTTGAAAGCGATGGCCCTGCTATTAGGAATCTCTGCATAAAATTCATTCTCCTGGTTTTGTTCTTGGGCCAGTATATTGCCTATTGTATTGATGGAGGAGCTTTGATTTTCATAACAGTCTGTGAACTCTGGAGGGACCGGTTCCCTGACGAAGCGTACAGAAATAGAGAGCGTCTCATAGTGAATCTAAAATAGAAATATAGACGTTGCAAAAGAAAATATAGTAGACCTTTTTTCCTTTGCGTTGTGAGTTCCTAACTTGTTATCATATCACAATACTCCTGAGTACCTTCAATTTCCATTCCATGCGAGGGTTATACAGAGTTTGAGGAAAATATGCAGTTGGAGGACTCATTTAAGTAAATATATCCATGTATAAACTGGTATAAATTGGATTAGACTGTAACTTGTGTTATATAAATACAACTAAACTACATTTTTGTACCCTGAGGAACTAATAAAAAAGAGTGGGGGTAACTTTATTACACCCTATCCCAATCAATTTATTCTGTAAATACATATAACTATTATATCGTCTCTTACTTTTCCCGCTCTAATGTTAAAATTAGGGTCAGGTTAACCAAAGAAACGTTTATAAAGTGACCCTGGTTTGGCAAAAACAGTGATTATTATAAAACACTACATTTTATTTTTTTAAACATTTAAAAAAAAAAGATTTTTATTTATTTATTTGACAGAGAGAGTGAGAGCACAAGTAGGCAGAGAGGCAGGCGAGGGGGAGGGCGGGGGTGGTGAAGCAGGCGGGGCTCGATCCCAGGACTCTGAGACCATGACCTGAGCCAAAGGCAGAGGCTTAACCCACTGAGCCACCCAGGCCCCCCATGACACACTACATTTTAAGCAGCATTAACTCAACCAGGTAAATCGAGTAGTTGAACTGTCCTCATAAATGAATGCATGAAATTAATAATGTCTTTTGGGAAAGGTTTGAAGACATGCTTTGTATGTATTTTTCTCACACAAAGAAGAAAGTTCCCTTTTGTGGGAAAACATTACATGACAGGAAGGTCTGAAATATTTGAGAAACAACTTTGTGAAGGCACATTCAATCTAAACAAGTTCCAACAAGATGAAGTCCTCAGAATAAGAAAAAGGGATCATGGCCACAAAGAACCACGATCTCGTTTCCCAGCTTTCTCTACGATGTAGCTAAGACTCTCATTGATGGAGTTATCCTTTCAGGATCCAGCTGTGTAAAAGCTTGTTCTTCCGCCCTCTTTTTTATTTGTTTTAATATTTATTATTTGAGAGAGAGAGCGTGCACGTGGAGGGTGTGCAGTTGTGGGGAGGGGCAGAGAGAGAGAAGTTTAAGCAGTCTCTATGCTGAGCAAGGAGCCCTGTGCTGAACTTGATCTCGACCCTGAGATCAGGGCCTGAGCTGAAACCAAGAGTCAGACACTTAGTTGACTCTACCATTGAGGTACCCTCTTTCTCCCTCTTTTTTCAAGCAAATTTGGTAGAGCTTATAAAAACCCAATTTTGCTTGATGAGCTCCACTAGAATTAGGCTACATAAATGTAAAATGAAAGATTCTACTGCTTATTATTAATATCTTAATTCATGATCTGCTTTGATACATAAGAAGACCTGAGTATTGTATAATATTTCATTTTGAATTGGGAGAAACTAAGAACTTCTTATTTATATGGATACTTTAAAAAAGGAAGGGCTGGATAATATTGGGAATGAGGCGGTTACAAAAATATATATATAGTATATTTGGTGTAATTTTCATAGATCTAAATATACAGATAACTCAAAGTTAGGTATAGGACATGATTTTTATGACAATTTTTAAGCCTTTGTAAGTACAATAATACAAAAATTACCAGTTACTTTTTTTCAAAATATATTACTTAATATATTTTTTTAAGTTTTATTTATTTATTTTAAAGAGAGGCAACATACGTGCAAGGGTTGAGGGACAGAGAAAGAGAATTTGAAGTCGGCTCCCTGCTAACCAGGGAGACTGACCACAGAGCTCTATCTCAGCACCCGGAGATCAAGATCTGAGCCAAAATCAAGACTCAGATGCTCAACCAACTGAGCCACCCAGGTGCCCCATGTCTCATTACATCCCAGAGAATGAGTTTGTATCTTCTCTGAGGGTGAGTGAAGACCATAAGGATATGTTAGTGCTCTTGAAAAAGGCATGGAAAATAGATCTGCAGAATATGGCACTAAAGGATAAGTTGCTTTTTTTTTTTTTTTTTAATTTCATCTTGCTTTGCTATTTCCAAGTTTGCAATGTTTCTTATTAGTTTGGATGAGAGCATAGATGTGCAATCAATCATTAGTTCCTTCCAAAGATATTTACCAAGCATCTGCATTATTCTGGGGGCTTAATAGTGTAGTGGGTTTTCAATTTATTGAGAAAGAGAGATAATAATCATGCTGAATGTTTGTACTTTTAATTGAATTTAAGTCGTATAAAGAAAAAATACAGTGTCACAAATGGATTTAAATGTTTGTAGAATTTCGTTTGTAATGGCTGGGTGCCTCCCTGGGGAAGGAATGTTTATGTTGAGGCTTGTGGGATTAGGGTAGTCCTGTGAGGAGGGGGATCTGGGAAGAGCATTCTAGGGTGAGGTGAGGCCCCAGAGGGAGTGGGGAGGGGAGACCCTGACACCACTGAAAACCTGGAAGAGTAAAAGGGAAAGCTGTGGGCAAAGGACAGGTAGAAGAAATCTGGGCTGGATGACCATAGACTATGTAGGTAACGATTCTAAATTTTATCCCAAGACAATGGAATTGTTATGTTGCTCAGGGAATGTCTAGGCTGGTAAAAGAGGTCCAGTGGTAAATCCGGATAGTGTACTTAATGTGATGAGCTCTAGTTTAGGGATGGCCTTAGGGTGCCATGAGACCATGTTGTATGAGAACCTCAGCCATTCTGGGGATGAGAAAAGGATCAGAAGGGATTACCTTGGGCTGAGTACAGATTTAAATTGAGCTAGATGCTATTCCCATCTTCCGCCAGACCAGTTGCATTAAAAAGGTTTACTTTACTTTACAATTATTTGTATACATGCATTGTGAATTATGCTAGACTACTTTGTGTCAGGAATAATTTCCTGCCAAGAAATAACAATTTCCTTGTTATTTCTTGCCATGGGTAGCAGAGAACATTGCACATAAAAAGTGTTCTCTAAATACTTGTTGAATTAAATTAAAATTCCCCGTCTAATTCAATTCTTCTTGGTCCTTACTTGTTTCAGCCTTACCAAAAACTCCTCATTAACCCTGTTTTACTGAATTCATCAATAGTGTGTGCAAATTTAAGGTCATCTATTCATCACTTTCTGAAATATACACACTTTATGTATTCTGAATTTGATGGGATTATCTCCTGTCTATATTTGTGTGAATAAATCCAATTTCTCATTCATTACATACATTTAGTGGGTTACAATTGTTAGTTTACTTACCTGGATGGAAAGCCACACCTGCTTTCTTTTTTAGTCAGCAGAGGGGGGCAGGGTGGCTCACTCAGTTGAGTAGCTATCTTCAGCTCAGGTCATGATCTCTGGGTCCCTATGTGGGGTTCCCGGCTCAGCAGAGAGTCTGCTTCTCCCTCTCCTTCTACCCCTCCTCACAACTCATGCTCGCTCTCTCTCAAATGAATAAATAAAATCTTAAAAAAAAAATAAAAATATAAAGCCAGCATAAAGATTAATATGCTTATGTTACTGTTTTTAAGCTTTCTATTATGTAATGTCATAAAAAGAAATGCCTGAGTTCATTGTATTTGTTATCACTTTTTTTTGGTCAAAAGAATTGGCTTTATTTTTTTAAAAATATTTTAGAAGGAGAATATATTAAATTATGTCAGTTGATTCCTTTCAAAGAAAGGAGATTAGGGACACCTGGGTAGCTTAGTTGATTAAGCATCTATCTGCCTTTGGCTCAGATCATGATCCCAAGGTCCTGGTATTGAGTTCTGCCTCAGGCTCCTTGCTCACCCGGGAGCCCGCTTCTCCCTTTATCCCTCTACCTGCCACTCCCCTTGCTTGTGTTCTCTCTCTCTCTCTCAATCTCTGATAAATAAATAAATAAATATTCAAGCATATGAATAATTAGTGGTCTTTTTTTGGTATAACTTAAAATTTATATTATATATAATTTAATAAAACTAATAGATACTAGTGATATTTCAAGATATAATAAAAATAAATTTCACGGCAGGATAAAAAGTACAGAATTTTGTAACAATTTAAATTGGGGACAGATAAATACTTGAATCAGAAGCCAGTGTATATAACAATGATTTGTGCTTTCTCACTCAATTATTTTGATTTTTTCCTTTGGAAAATGAGAAAATGAGTTATTTTTGATAATAAATTATTTCCATTAATAATTCCCTGATGTTCTCATTTCCCATTTTTCCTTAAGGTTGATGACCACCAGGGGGATAGGAAGGTCTTGATAGCATTAATGCTCAACTGAAGGCAAGAAATGAGTTTCTGGAAAGTGACCAGAATTGTGTGTCTCCCCAGATTTGGTTGGTAGGAGTGTTCACAAAGTATTTTTATTCAGTAATTTAAATGCAAGGTGGGTCTGGCTTAACCAAGGGCATTAAATTCGTTTAGGGAAAAAAAAAAAAAAAAAAAACTGAGGGGACTGCATATAAAATAATAACAATCACAATAATGTTTAGTAATATTATACCACTCTTTCCCTAAGGAGCTTCAAGCAATTGGCAATTGTCTCATTAATTCTCAGAAGCTCCCTGGGAAGGAGTACTGCAATAAATTACATGTTGAAAAGAAGATGTCTTAAATAGGAATAACTGTGTTCGTAATATATATAGGTGGTTCAGCAAAGATTACAACTCATTTTTATAGAAATAAAGTTTTTATTTTTCATTACGAGAAGTGATGACCAAATCAAAACTTTCTTCAAAATTAATTGTGAGAAATAGCTCATTGTTTCGCTTTGTATTTTCATTTAAACCCAATTACCTGTCATTCCTGTGACCTATTTTCAAAATTCCATTACAGTCAGTGAGTAACAAGATTCTTAGCAATCTTTAGTCAGATGTCATTTGACTATCAGTGAGCAAGATTGAGAGCACCTTAAATGAGGAGTTTCAATCAATGGCCGTCATCCATACTATTGATTAAACACTTTGTTACCTTAGTAATGGCCCAAATTTTAAGCATTGCTTGGAATTGGTTAATTTTAAGGGACCATTAAAATAGTCAAACAATATCATCGTTTGCATAATTAATTGAAAAACTAGAGGAATATGAAGGTAAATATGTATGTTTCTCTTTGAAAATGGTGCTTTGTGCTATTATTGGATATACAGATGACCTTTCCACTCTGAGGTCAGAGTTCAAACGAAGCCTCAGGTCCTAAGTAAATTGAGATGAATGGTTTGGCCTTTGTCCCTGGTGTAAAATAGTCCATATTGCAAAATCACCATACATCTGTTTTTGTGAAATTGGCGTAATTGGCGTTCTCCCAGGATTTTGTTGGCATGAGGCTGAAGGTATTTCCTGCTACAGAGGTGGACTCTTGTATAGGTCAGAGATTTTTTAAAATATTTATAAAAATGGCCTAGGATACATTCATTCACTTTGTGAAGTGAAGAACTATGTCTCATCATAATAAATGTGGTGATTGGTAATAGCACAATAACTATCTAAGACATTTACTAATTGCTTATGGGATTGCTTGTGGGAAACAATGAGATAAAGAAAGTTGGAATAATTTTGAAGGGGCTATCTTCTTGATGTTGCTTGTAGTTTTATAACTACCTTCACTCAATTGTATTGAGAAAAGTAAAGATTGCTTTATATTCCAATAAATTGAAAGTTACTCAAATTTTCCTGAACTTTAAAATTTAAATGCATGGGTATGATATTAGATGTCAAAAAAATGGGAAAATTTGGTTTCAAAATCAACTCTGTTCCTTAAATTCCTTAATAACACACAGTTTCTATAATTGTTCAAAGTTTTTATCGTGTATATTGATAGCAAATTAATTTGAGAAAGTTTCATAGAAAAACTCTATGTGGGAAGGCTGTTTGTATATAGTGTCACCCTATAAATCATACAACAATATGTGAATAGTAAAAGACTAAGAATGGAGGTGTATGCCTTAATGCTAATGATGTTCCTGTTTCATTTGTAGAGTTAACCTTATTTTTTTGAGAAATGACTATTTGTGTTTTTAAGCAGTTTTTGAAATTACTTACAAATTCTGAAGGATGTGTAAGGAATGGTTGCTTAATATTGTGTATTGGAGGGTTATATTAAAATATTTAACACTTATCCCATTATCTATTTATTTACTCAGGATGAAACAAAACACAAATCTTTGGTATCCTTGCAGTAATTTTTAGTTAACACTCTTGTTTGGGTTATCAGATTTTAAACTCTTCATTTGCTTTTGGTTTAAACATTGCTACAAGCAAAAAAACCTCTTGCCTCCTTCCCTACTATATACCTCAACACCCTTCTCCACTCCTACATGTACATACCCCAAAACAAAAACACAAAGCAGCTTGCATTTGTTGGTAGGGCTTAGCAACTCTTACACGTATTTTAAGAATTGTCTTTACCTTGTTATTAGTGACTACCAAAGTTGTGAGGCTGGATGAATGAAGCCATCATTTTTTTTCTTTTTCTTTTTTTTTTTTTTTTTTAAAGATTTTATTTATTCATTTGACAGAGATCACAAGTAGGCAGAGGTAGACAGAGAAAGAGGGGAAGCATGTTCCCTGCTGAGCAGAGAGCCCGATGCGGGACTCGATCCCAGGACCCTGAGATCATGACCTGAGCTGAAGGTAGAGGCTTAACCCAGTGAGCCACCCAGGAGCCCCTGAAGCCATCATTTCTGTTGTGAATTGTACTGACTGAGGCCAGAATCCTTCCAAACATACATGACTTAAAAGGGTATTCTAGTGTGGTAGGCACTCAACGCTCCCATCGACTGAATGGTATACTCGATAAGAATCAGTTTTGCTTATTCTCAAACGTAGTTTTTTTGTTGTTGTTGTTGGTTATTTTTTTTTGCTACTTGTTCTCAATATTTTCTTTATCATCCGTAAGGAAGATAAATAGTTAGTGAAAGCTAAGCCAATGGAAAATTGTAATTAAAAAAAGGAAAAGTTTTATCCATCCATAGTAAATTAAAAAGAATTTACATATATGTCTCTAAAACAAACCACTTTTGAGTTAGATGTGAGTAATACAAGTGAGAAGACTGGGGACGAAGTCATGGTATTTTTGTGAGAACATTAACTGAGATAACACATGAAGACAACTAGCAACATGCTTGGCATTTACTCAGTGTTGAATTGAGTATTTGCTGCTGGTTTTTTTTTTTTTTTTTTTTTTTTTTTTTTTGACGAATGTCATCTAATTCTTTACTGACATATTATCTTCAGCCTCAGAGGATATAGACTTTTAGGAAGTAGGTGGGAAATCCAGGATTGCTCTTCTTCTTCTTCTTCTTCTTCTTTTTTTTTAAGATTTTATTTATTTATTTGAGAGAGAGACAGTGAGAGAGAGCATAAGTGAGGAGAAGGTCAGAGAGAGAAGCAGACTCCTAGTTGAGCTGGGAGCCCAATGCGGGACTTGATCCTGGGACTCCAGGATCATGTCCTGAGCCGAAGGCCGTTGTCCAACCAACTGAGCCACCCAGGCGTCCCCAGGATTGCCTAGTATGAAATCCTGGGAATTAATTCGACATGGCACGTAATTCATTCACAAATTACCAGGTTATCTCAGTTTTCAAAAAAGGATGTAGAGGATACTTCACAACTTTTTTATTTCTTTTTATTTCTTCTATTTTTTGTTTCTCTTTTCTTTTATTTCTTTCTTTTATTGATCTTTGAGATCATCATTACTCATGTCTTACAGTGTATACCTGTTGAAGATATTTTCTTCAACTCTAACCAGTCCTGTTGAAATCTTTGCTTTATTTGTATTTCTCTTGCTTTTTGTTCTTGGCACATTTTTAAGTTGTTTTCAAAATAATTTTAAGTGTATATTTGCTATACTTTCCAACACGGCACGGTTGGCTTTTGTCCTTGTTGTTGTTATAATGTCATAACTGGAGGGAAGAGACTGCCCTATTTTGGAGTTCTACTTCTCACTCACCGCGGCGAATGCACAGACTTCTTGGTTGATATTTATGTTAAGGGTGTGAATCTTAATTTGATATGAGAAAACATATTTTCATGGTGAAAGAAAGCTGTCAGTCTTATGTGTCAGAAACGAGTAAAATTAAGACAGCACTTGCAAAGATGTTTCCTTCTGTTGTGCCATCATTTCCCAAGGGAGTGATAGAAGCCATTTTGTTTTGACTCTTTGAAATGAGAATGAAGAAATACCCTACTGAGAATTATCTCTCTTTAGATGTGCATTATTTAGAATAAAGCATAATCTTTTTTTTTCTAGTGCTAATTTCTGAAACCTCCTACCAGCTAGTCACTTCAGAGTCAAGTTTAATAGTCATACTAAAGAGAAAACATAGCTGGAATATATAATTCAAGCACATCATTCCTTTGTGGAACAGGGTGGATGGTATCAAACAGCATGAGAAAAGGTAGGATTGGGAGTAGACTATGTGAATTGAGACCTAAATGTTTTTGTGAATATTCAATTCAATATTATTCCACAGTACAATTTACAACCCACTTCTGCATGGTAGTGTGTTCCCAGGGCTTTATTATAGAGTACATTTTCTGAAATAGAGGCAGTCACACTGCAGCCTTTGGGCCAAAATTGATCTGCCACCTGTTTTTATATGGCCCACAAACTGTAAGTGTTTCTTTTTCTATGTTTTAATTTACATTTTGAAATAGTTGAAAAAAATCAAGAGTAGAATAGTATTTCATGATAAGTGAAAATTTTGTTCAATCTGATTTTCTTGTCCACAAATAAAGTTTTATTGGAACACATCCGTGCTTATTTGTTTATACACAGTCTGTGGCTACCTTTCTGCTACAGAGATAGAGTTAAGTAGCTGTGGGTATAACTACCATAGCCTAAAATATTTGATGTCTTGCTCTTTAAAAAAAAAAAAAAGTTTTTGTTGATTTCTGATTTAAAATAAAAGAATGATGCTTTTACGCTTTTACTCTAGCGTGCGCTGTGAGACCATATACAAAAGCGCTAAATATTAAGACGTAATAGACGAACTAGAATTCATTTAAGGAGAGAGGAGAAGGAAGACTGAGATGGATTTTAAAACATAATGTGAGAAGTGGTTGAAAGAATATGATGCTTTGCCAAAAAAGTAGTTGTTTGGGATCACAATCATAACCACTTCAAATATCCACCATCACGTGGGAAAATTGCTAACTCGTTCTATTTAACACAAAGGACTAAAGTTGGAGTCAGGAGAAATAGGTGGAAATTTTACTGAAACATATGTTGATTCAATGTAGGAAAAAAGAATAAGCTAATACAATTATACTATTATGGAAGGATTTCCTTTTTTCTTAGTACTTCAGTTATTCAAACATGAGCTTTTAGGCTCGTGGTCAGAATGTCTAAAAGTGGTTAGATTGAGTGACTCTCTTATTTTCTCATTCATTAGTTCAGCAAATAGGCATGGATACCTCCTTTGTTTCAAACAACCTTTTAGGCCCTGGGATTGGATGATGAGCAGCACAGACCACATACGTGTTCCCTAGAACTGATGGGCTGGGGTCCCCAAGGGGAGGAGAGATAATACAGAAGCCCTCAAATCAATTGTTAGATCACTTTATAGACAAATTGATGTTTAAAGGTACTGTGTAGTGCTATGACTGTACCAGGCAGTTTGGGCCTTCTCAGATAGAGTCATCAGAAGAAGTCTTGGTGGGAGAAAATGCAGAAAATGTTTTAGCTAACTCCTGTATAAGGGCCTGTCTTGCGAAGACCTGCAGGAAGAGCGTTCCAGAAGGGAGAAGGGCTCATGCAAAAGCCCCAAAGTGGAAAAGAACTGATGTGTTCAAGAACCGAGAGGAAGCTAGTATATTTGTTTTCTGGGGCTGCCGTCACAAATAACCACAGACTTTCTGGCTTAAAAGCAACCACAATTCATCGTCTCATGGTTCTGGGAAGTCAGAAGTCCAAAATCAAGCTTTGGAGGAATCCTCATTTGTATTCAGTTGTGCTCCCTTAAAAAGATTTGTTGCCATCCTAATCCCCAGTACCTCAGAACGTGATGTTTTGTGAAAAGAGAATCTTTATAGAGATAAATTAAAATGAGGTCACTAGGGTGGGGCCCTAATCTACTATGACTGTGTTCTTATGAAAAGGGAGAATTTGGACACAGAGACAAAGGGAGAATTCATGTGAAAATGAAGGCCGAGATTGTAATAATGTATTTACAAGCTAAGGGATGCTGAAGATTGCCAGCAAACCAGCAGAATCTGGGAGAAAGGCCTGGAACAGATTCTCCTTTGCAGTGCTCAGAAAGAATCAATCTTACCAATATTTCGGATTTTGGTTTTTAGCATCGCGGGCTACGAGATAAGTTTCTGTTGTTTAAATCGGTCATTTTTGGTACTGTGTTAAGACCGCCCTAGGAAATTAATATATCTTCCTTGCGTCTTGCGGTTTTTGGCGTTCCCACGCTTTTGTGGGCTCGTTTCTGTCTCTGCCAGCATCTTCATATGGACTTCTCCCCCATGTCTCTGTGCTTCTTTCTCTGTTTCTTTTTTTTTTTTTTTTTTAAGATTTTATTTATTTATTTGACAGAGAGAGATCACAAGTAGGCAGAGAGGCAGGAGAGAGAGAGAGGAGGAATCAGGCTCCCTGCTGAGCAGAGAGCCCGATGCGGGACTCGATCCCAGGACCCTGAGATCATGACCTGAGCTGAAGGCAGCAGCTTAACCCACTGAGCCACCCAGGCGCCCTCTCTGTTTCTTTTAAAGATACCCTCACTGGATTAGGAATTGCGATAACCCGGTATGACCTTACCTCCATCCTTACCTTAATCACTTCCGTAAAGACGCTATTTCCAAAAAAGATAATCTCCTAGGCTTCTGGGCGTCCATGAATTTTGGCAGGATAGTGTTCAACTCGTTACAGCTTTCTATGCCCAGACGGTTGTCAGCAAAGGGGAGGGGGTGGAACAAAATGAGGACGGGGAGAGGCAAGAGATGAAGATAAGGTGTTGTAGATGCTAGTGGGGTGTCTGGATTTTATTCTAATATAAAGAAAATAGCTTGGAGGGTTTTAAGCACAGAAGTAGCATCATTTGACCCACATTTTAAATGAGTATCTCTGGCTGTTGTAGAGTGATGGGACAAGAGTGGAAATAGGGGGAAGCCTCTTTGGCCCTTGTAAAGAGGAGAGGCAGGTGCTCAATACAGCCGGGAAGAAAGGGGGGCCAGGTTTGGAAGACACGATGATGGATTGGGTATAAACTAAGACGTTCATGAGTGGCATGTTACAGAGTGGGGAGAAATCATGGGTGATTCCTTAATTAATTGGCTTCTTTGCCTCCGTATTTGTAATAGTACCAGCTGACTATAAATCTTCTGAGTCTTAACAGAAGATTGTGCTGTGAAAAGGAAGTCTCAGCTCGAGCTCTGACGGTCATCACTCTGGAGGGACCATTGTTAGCAGTTCCCTCTACAGCCCTCTGAGGAGACATCCTATGTAACCTTCTTTTTCTGAGATGACATATATTCCTTTCTAAACTAGAGCTGTTCTTTCCCCACAAAATACAATTGATGAACAAGTCTCTAGCCCAGAGAAAATTTGCTTTTTCGAAACACCTGTTCATTAAGTGAAAAGTATGTCAGTAAATCCTAAAGTAGGATGAAATTAAAGTAAAACCAGTACTCTCAGTATCAATATCCCTTTCGGTTTTTGTTTAATGGATGCTTGTGAAGCCACCTAAAACTTTGTAGCCTGGGCTTTTTGCCTGGAAATAAGAAAAGTGATACACCCCCCTCCCGCCCACCCCTCCCCACCACTGCCTAACGCATGAGTGAAAAATGAAAAGAATTCTCTCATCCATAGTTTCTTCTCACATTCCTTCAAAATGAGGGATGATGGTTTCAAAGCATGGCCAAGGGGCACAGAGACTTCGTACACATTCTGTCTAAGGTGACTGCAGGGGTTGGTGGTGTGTGCGAATACTCCCTCCTGTGAGCCACTGCTGTCTTTATGCCTGATTCACGGTCTTTCTAGGTCTTTAAAAAGTAATCAGGGAATCATCAGCTTCCAGTGGCAAAGGACTCTTCTCTGGGTGATTGAAAGCCTCTTGGTTGATACCCAGGCTCCCACAGGACTGGTCTTAGAGTAGAGTAGTTTGGGTGGTTTTTGAAGATATGAACCAGATGTTACTAGTTTTCTGAGGTGTTTAAAACACCTCAATGATTTCTGTTGTACTCATGATAGGATTGTAATCATTAATGGGTCTTATAAACTCCTACGTAGTCTTGGCCCTCAATACCTACTTTTTATTTTTTATTTATTTATTTTTTTAAAGATTTTCTCTATTTATTTCAGAGAGAGAGCGCGAGAGAGAGAGTACACGCAAGCAGGGGAAGGAGCCTAAGGAGAAGGAGAAGCAGGCTCTCCACTGAGCAGGGAGCCCAAGGTTGATTCAGTCCTGAGACTCAGGGATCATGACTGGAGGCGAAGGCAGATGCTTCACCACTAAGCCACCCAGGCGCCCCTCATTACCTACTTTTGAAACTGTATTTCACCACCCTTTCTCTTATGCTATGCTGTAGCTGCATTGATGTTATTCAATTTCTAGAACATACCAGGGTTTTTCCCATCCAAGAAAACAACCATGCTGGGTACTCTGCCAGAAATGTTCTTTTCCCCTTCCTATCTCGACTAACTCCATTAATCTTTTAGGACTCTGCTTAAAGTCACTTATTTGGAGAAACTTTTCTTCTCTAGTAATCCAAATGAGTTCTTCCTGTTACATCCTTCTTTGTGGCATTTATCACAATTTTTAAACAGATGCTTACATACTCTATACTTACATACAACCAGATGGTAGTCTGTCTTCACCAGTAGATACCCAGTGCCAGGCTGGTAGTAAGTACTCAACACGTATATTTGTGAATCAATATGTTCTATGTTAATATGTTTTAGACATTCTAAACATTCATCATCCCTAAAGCTTGTGTGTTTTGAGGCTGTGTCCCGTAGTAAACTGTTTTTTATTTAAAATCGGGATTACATCTACGTTTATTTACTATAAACATAACAGAGTGAGGTTCATTTTTTTTAAATGGAAGAACAGTTAGGCCATCATGATTTCGTTAAATGCAACGATTACCAGAAGTCAAAAGGGAAGTGATTTACAAAACACAAAAAGGAAATGAATCTGCTAAGCCTTTATTATGTTTGTAATATCGAAGCCTTTGAGTGGTTTTGTAGATAGGTTTTGAGGAAAATGCTTAATAGATATGAAAACAATTGCCCTTTAAAAATTACTGCAAACAAGTATTTAATCCAAAGGGGGTTAATAAATTGCTCAAGGGAAAAGGGTTATAATTATATTTAATCACTATCATTAAAAATAGTCTTTAACAGGTTGAATGCTTTTAACTCCGTGTTCTGGATACCTGGTAAACATCGGCCATTATTTTTCCTATGTTTACTCTGCCATAAAAAATTAGCAGAGTGTGAGGAACCCATTTTTATTTGCTAAGAGAAAAAAGAGAGCATGCTGCTTCCGAAATCACCTGTAGGGCGAAGTAAACAGGAGAGATTTTCTTTATCATTGTTGAAAATTCACTGAAAAGATTGTTTTTCCATACAAAAGAGGACAAAAGGTTGTGAGAAGCACATGACAGAAAACAAAGATCAATGGGACAATATGATTAATTTGAAGTTAAAGTAAGGAAGGTCCCTCATTTGTCACCCAGTGCCAATTTGCAGTAAACCCTAGCATTTCATCAAAGGGTTGCTTATGAACTACTCCAAAGCAATCAGCTTTCCTGGAACTGGAACCTCGGGCCTTCCTGAGTCCTCCTTGAGAGCACAATGTCCCCGTGATTAATCTTCTCTTCTGTCAACATGAATATTAAGTGATTTCCTCCCTAGTGCATTATTAAGTTGTCTTATTTAATGCTACTTTCTGAGGACTACGCAGCTTGACCCTCACACTGAGGGTGAGCAGATAGGATCGTCCTATGGGCATGGTGTACTCCTTAAATGTGAAATTATGCAGTCGTGTGGCTTTCTGCCCAGCCAGAGATTATGACTTGAAAATATACTCCGAGAAAGAGCGTAAATGAAGTTTGTTAAATCGAACATACATTTTAACTTATTCGAAACTAGCTGTCTTGATAACCATTTGGGTATATAGATCTTAGTAACAAATACAAAAGTGTACAACAATTTCATTACAAATTAAAATCCTGTGGAGTACAAACGAACGCATTCTCGTTAAACAGGTAGTGTTAATATTTCATTTTTATTAGCAGCGCTGGACCACTTATGGATTATAAATACAATTTAAATTTAGATGTAGCATAAATACTCACGCGTGTTCTCTGTTTTTCCAAGTATCGGTATGTGATAAATTGCATTTTCTGTTCTCGTCACCTGTGATGGCTACCTTTCAATGTCACAGTGTCATCCGAACTTATGATCTCATCTTTTCTCTAAGGTTTGGTTTTAAAATCGGTCTCCTTCCATCTGCACAACTCTAGAACATAAAAAGAAGCAGTTAGGAGCAGATGACTTTTTATGTGTCTCATTTCGTTGCAAATGTCTGCTAACACAATTAGGCACATTCCGGAGAAGGCCTTTGTATTTATCTGTTATATTTTGAACGGATCAAGTCATACTCTTCTCTGACACATTAGAGCATTTATTAGTTCAGCTGGTTTGCCGACAGATGTTTCCTTTAGGCCAGCAGAAGAACTAATACAACCAGTTCAATTAAAAAAAAAAAAATTGTGCACTGGGTTAGTTCGTGGCTTTGTATTTCTGTCTAACTTTTAGAGTAACCCTTCTTAGAAAAAACATCAGCTGTATTGTTTTTGTTGCTTCTGGGGTGGATATTAGTCCCTGGCACATTCCCTATAAATAAATAAATGATGAATAAATGAATGCACGCAGTCCTTTGAAGAAATAATGTGATTTCAACATCAGTGTCCCTAAAGGCAGAGCGAGATCACAGTGCAGCAACCTTTTCCTCCAAAGGACCTTCGTGTGTATTAAAAGTGCTGCATTTTTCTTTATCTCGTCTTGAGAAGAAAGACTTAAAAATGCCAAACTCTACGCTCATCGTTTTCAATGAAATGGTTTCAGTTTTTAGGTTTTTGTCATATCGCTTAAATTTTCATTACTGAAAATTCTGAATATAGCAAAACCTTGTTTGTGGAAAATGGGTTGTAAGCAGAAGAGAAGTCACTTTGCTTGTGGTCGGCAGCAAATACAGACACAGACACATAAAATACAAATACATACATATGCACATAAAATGCAAATACATACATGTACACATAAAATGCAACTCTTTGGGTGTTCGCATTGTACTGCATACGTTCCCATTCTGTATTAGCATGAGAGCATGACCAACTCGGTTTCTTACTAGTCATATCTTGCTTTCCTCATTTCACTGAGAGTAAGTCTTTGGTCATAACTGTCTCTGAAGGTACAGTATGTGGAAGCTGTAGAAATAGGAATACCTCAGATGAACATACTGATGAATTTAAGTAAGAAAGGAAATTGGGAGCACCTGTAAGATTTTAGAGTTCAGAGTAATGTCCCCCCCCACCTCCGCCCTTTATCAAGGCTGTTTTGGGGCTCCCGTGCATGGATTTATTAAGAACTTGGAAGTGAAGGGGGAGCAGTGCTCTAAGACAGTCACTCTGTCAGGGTTGATTGAGCCTTACTCTGTTTCCTTCAATCAGTGATCTGGTGAAAATTACTAACAGAGAAAGTCCCCTTTTGTGTTTTTCGTTTTTTATAGTAATGTACACACCAAAATGTGGCCGACATATTTACCGTTAGAGTGATGCTTTAATTGTGTACTCTGATTTCTTGCTGGCACACTAATGGGACTTAAAATTACTGTTTGTTTGTTTGTTTGTTTTTCCTGAGATCAGGAAAAAAAAGATAATAGTTGGAAAACAGTTTGAAAGCTCAAATACATTTTCCTATTTTGACATTTTATTTCAAAGGACTCATTTTTATAATTTTCTTTTTTGACTGCATCCTAAGACGTACTTTAGAGATTCTATGTTCTTTGCCCCTACACTGTGGTTCTCGTACCCCAGTCATTGTGCTTCCTTGTGCCTCCTGCTTTGTCTTATGAACAGTCTTTAACTTTTGGGGGATTAAATTAGACGAGTTCCTATACAGAGCACCTAATTTAAATGTCTAAAATGTGTCCAGAGGAACGGAGATGCATTAGCAAATATGGTAGAAAAACACCAAACAACTGTTTGTGTTTCGGGTTTTTGTTGTTGTTCCTCAAAGCTTGCTTTTCTAAGTGATAGAGATTTTAGGAAACAAGTAAAAATGGAGGGAAGACAAATTTTCTTCACTTATCAAGCTGTATCTCACCAACCACAGTTCATAAATTCTAATGTTAAATAATATGGCACTTTGCATCACATATAACCTACTATCACTTACAGATACATCTAGATGAAGCATTCATCATTTGCTTTGATTAAAATCATAGGCTTGGCATTTATAGAGAATTTCGAGCCGCCTTCTCCAATAAAAAAGCTCCAGGTTATGAGCTTTCTGTTTTGCCTTAAAGAGTTCAGCAGACTGATAGCAGTGCAAATGTTGTCAAGGACTTTGTCGGGGAGGAAAATATCTTTTCCTTCTACCCTTCTAAGTTCTTGGCTGAGGCTCCTGTAACAAAACACAGATTAACAAAAGAAAAGCACACACATTTATTTCATGCGTGTTTTATGTGACCCAGGAGACTTCATGAGGAAGTGAAGAAGAAGCAGGAGGAAGAAGCAGTTAGATCTAAGTGTTTTTATGGTGGGTTTGATGAAGAGTAGAACGTCACTGTATGAGCTCCTTTTCATCTTTAACACAGTACACAGAAGCCCAATTTTCAATCTACTTCCCAGAGGAAATGATTCAAGCTAAGAACAGCAAGTGTGAGATGCAGCTGGGGCCAGAAGGGGTTGGTTTGATTCACCGGATGGTTGTGTGCCTCACTACCTCAGTGTGGAGATACAGACATGGATCACCAGCGCTTTTTGCCCACCCTCCCCGCCCCGTCTCCCAGTTTTTACCAGTTTCTCAGAATGCCCAGTGATATTCCCCTCTGACTTCTCAGTCTGGGTTTCTCTACTTACTTCGGATGTCCACTCAGCCACCCGAGAGCCTCAGAGTCAGAGCTGAGGAAACAGCTTCACTTTCTGTTGTTCAATCCATTTGTTTATACTTTATGTTATGCTTTATGAAGGCATTTTGACACTTTTCTGTTTCATAATGTGAGCGAGACCGGTTTTTTTTAGTCATTCGTCACTCCAAAATAGACCATGTTCTAGAGTTAATGGTTTTCTTGGCTAATCTTTCAGGTTTTTCTAACAGCCAAAGGTTTCTTAAGGCCGATTCCTTATGTGGCCAAATTGAATATTGTAATAGTTCTCTTTATGATGCTTTCAAATTTGGGGAAAGAACCCTTAAAAATATTATCAAGACACACTGCGTAAGAAGAATGGCTAAAAAGCTAATGAAACCAACCTCTTAAGTCTTGATGTGCCAATCAGTCCTACCCCAGAGTAGTTCCCTATGTTTGCCTTTCTCTGTTTTCATCCTTTATTGACATTTTTTCTTCATTACTGTGTTTCCAGAATGATGTTTCTTCCACAGGTAGGGCTGCCCAGTCCGCTCATAGGGGAACATTTAATTTGTGACATTAAATTATGGATCACAGTGAAAGTTCCATGGGAGTGAAAGTCAATGCTAGCCAGGGGCTATATTGTGTATATGACATAGGTTCTGGTGAATAAATTAGCGCGCAGTTCTGAAATTCAGAAGCTTAGTTTAAGAATATGCTCGCTAACCAAAACTGGGTCTCAGTAGGACTTTACGATGATGAGACAAAAAACTCTTCTAATCCCTTAGCATGCAGAGGGTAGCTTTTGACTGCAGACCTATGAAATGATATTTTCACCCCTCCATTGTCAATGTCAACAGAAGACAGATTGAATTGTAAAGCTCCTTTGACAAATGAGCCCATTTTACTCTCTTCCTGTAGTTTTCTTCTCTTGGCTTTTGTGTCCGTCACCTCTTCCCAAGCAGTGTTATGCAAATGAGCCAATTAATGATAGATAAAATGGTCTTCCTACCTCGTGGAGTTTGTAACTGGAAGGGCAACACCGTGAGTCACGTACCTAGTCAGGGGATTCTATAGGCCACTGCGAGGGACTGATTAGCTTGACTGTGGAACACAATCGCGGAGGCATCTGCTCGGTTAATTTTGAGAGAAAATTTACCAGATGGAGGCTGAAGATTTAAGTGATTAGAAGGTAGTAGATTGGAATACAAATTGGATTAAGAGAAATTAGATTGATATAAATCGAATTGAGTCACAACAGTTTGTGTTGTTCGTACCAAGGGGCAGTGGATTATGGGAGAAGCAGATGCTCCAATGAGATAGGAATTAATGTGGCTTTGACAGTCCATCTGCGAAGGTCTGAATATCGAGTACATCCCTAATCTCTCTCTCCATTTATCAATGCCATAATGTTAATTAGTACTTCATTCATTAAGTTACTTACAGAAGAAAAAATCTCACCCCTATCCCCTCTCCGCTTGAGAATTTGTTATTCTGCCAAGAACTGGAAAGCTCTCTTCAGCTGAGCGAGCTACAGTTGACTATAAGGGGGGACCTGTGTCCTTTTCCTCAGGCATACAACTGCCTTCGGCATGCGTGCAGTGAGCTTGAAAATCTCTGCTCATGTATTTCTCTTCCTAAATGTGTAGTTATCTGAAGTCTTGCATTAGTAACTAGGCACAATTCCACTTAAAAAGAGTGGCTTTTTTAATTCAATAATATTGGTGTATCTCTTCTGTGTTTGGATTTTTGAACATACCGGAGTTACGTGTTTTGTTTCGTGACTCAGGTGTTGGACATCAGTGTTGAGTGTCATTTTCCTACTTAAGAGAAAAATTCTGTGCCCATGATTCTGTGACTGTGTTTATACCGTGTGTGTGTGTGTGTGTGTGCTATTTGTAGGCTAGTTGATGGAAAACGGCAGGTTGCTGATACTTCATCCTTTTATACAGCATTGGGACCTGATCATTGGAGAAAAAAGTTGAGTGAAACAAAATTAAAAGAAAAACACCATTTAGGGGCCTATGCTTATATAGGGAACATGACCCTGTAAAGTCCAGAAGGTGTTGATACGGGAGCCTCATTAGTACGTCACTGGCCACAGCAGTGAAATTCAGCATAAAGCAGTTCTGTCTTAGATCTCAGCCAAAGGAACTGAGCCAGTGGGGATCCAAAGGTGATCTCTCCTGTAAGGCAGCCCAGGAGTGTGGGATCTAAGGACAGCCGTGCAGAAGTGTCCCTGTGTATTAATAACAACCAGGCAAGTACAGCTTCTGGAGGCTAAAGTAATGAGATGGGCAAAAATGGAACATCGAATCCTATGATGCAAGAAGCATACCATTAAAGGTTGTGCCAAGTCATTCAGAAATAATCGTAGTACGGGCAGACGTGGGCTGCCTGCCAGTGTGCGAGCAAGAATAATTTCTATTTTTGTTGTGTGGAGGAAGGCAGTGATTTGTGCAAAAATGTATTAAGTGTTTTCAAATTTTGGGGGGTGCCTGAGTGGCTTAGTGGGTTAAGGCCTCTGCCTTCGGCTCAGGTCATGGTCTCGGGGTCCTTGGATCGGGCCCCGCATGGTGCTCTCTGCTTGGCGGCGAGCCTGCTTCTTCCTCTCTCCCTCTCTGCCTGCCTCTCTGCCTACTTGTGATCTCTGTCTGTCAAATAAATAAATAAAATCTTTAAAAAAAAAGAATTAAAATATTGATTTAGGGGCACCTGGGTGGCTCAGTGGGTTAAGCCGCTGCCTTCGGCTCAGGTCATGATCTCAGGGTCCTGGGATCGAGTCCCGCATCAGGCTCTCTGCTCAGCGGGGAGCCTGCTTCCTCCTCTCTCTCTGCCTTCCTCTCTGCCTACTTGTGATCTCTCTCTGTCGAATAAATAAATAAAATCTTTAAAAAAAAATATTGATTTAGCAGAGATAATTCTATAGATAGTGAGTTCTTAGGGCAATGTTCTTCATGTAGGAATAAGATATTTATTTATTTATATTTATATATCTTCATGTAGGAATAAGATATTTATTTATATTTATATATCATATATGATATATTTATACCATATAAAACATGATATATTTATACCATATAAAATATATGACATATTTATACCATATCAAATATGTGACCTATTTATTCCATATAAAATACATGATATGTATTTAAATACATGTAGGAATAAGATATTTATTTATTTATATTTATATATAATATATGATATATTTATACCATATAAAACACGATTTATTTATACTATATATATGACATAATTATACCATATAAAATATGTGATCTATTTTTTCCATATGAAATACATGACATGTATTTTAAATAAATTTAAAATTTAAAATTTAAATAAATTGCCACTCCTCCTCCCCCCCCATGAGGTCCTGGGGCTTCTCCTACATCCTTCCCAGACGCTAATACTAGGATAGGTTTTGGAGACACTCTTAATATTGGCTAAGGAATCTGATGCTCATATCTTCTATTTCAAAAATAACCTGCCCTCTAGAAGCCAGGGTGGGGCCCGAGGTCTGTCTGAATCCAGAATCTGCGCACTATCTGCTTAGGGTCTTGTGTTTAAACAGCGTATGGCCTGTATTTCTAACTGTGTACTTGTTAATACAAGCTGATCGTAATGGAAGAACGTATCAAGCTAAATTCCAGCAAAATTGAGAAGAGAGTAGAAAGTCAAGCTAAGATACACGCCTGCAAAATGCAAAGGGTAAAGCAGAATTCCTTGTTGTAGTAAAAAGTGACCCCTAAAATTTGTCTTCTGCTATGAGAGTGATTAAAGACCATCTAAAAATAATGGAGTATTCAGGGGTCAGTCCCTTGTTCCTATTTTGACACTTCAGGTTTTGACCTAATGGCCAGTCATCTCATTGGGAGCCTTGTCCTCATTAAGAACAATCAGTACATCAAGGTGGTGCTCACTGAGCCTGGCAGAGGCAGACATTGTCCTCTTATTCATGCCTTTGTTTCTGTGACTGATTATTGGGTGTTTAATACCTTGTCGAGCCCCAATGAGGATAATTAAAGCAATCACTTAGTTGTCAACTAATGACCAGATATACAATCTTCTCCATTTTTGGTTGCTGATAGACTTTAGACAGTGGATGTATTTTTGCCGTGAGTTGTGTTTCAGTGTTTGTGCCTACTTGAGTTCAAATTCTGTAAACGAGACATATAGATAGACATAAATATAGATAGACGTATAGGCTGAGTCTAGTGCATGCGTGTCAAGTACATCAGTGCTACTGCATGGTTTCGTGTTCTTTATAATTTGTTTTTGCTAAGCATCTTACCAAAAATGTTCAGAAATTAATTTGAGACCCCTATTTGCTAGGTTATATTCTTTCGTTTTACATTTAAAGGTGATGGGCAGGGCCTGGGTGGCTCATCGGTGAAGTGTCTGCCTTGGGCTCAGGTCATGCCTGATAGAGTCCGCCATCAGGCTCCTTGCTCTGCGGGGAGCCTGCTTATCCCTCTGCCTGCCACTCCCCCTGCTTGTGCTCACACTGTCTCGTGTTCACACTGTCTCGTGCTCTCTCTCTCTGACAAATAAATAAAATTCTTAGAAAAGAAAGGAAGGAAGGAAGGTAGGGAGTTAGGTGATGGACCTTAAGGAGGGCATGTAATGTAAGGAGCACTGAGTGTTATACGCAACTGATGAATCACTGAACTCTACCTCTGAAAGTACTAACACACTACATGTTAATTAATTGACTTTAAATAATATAAAATTAAAAAATAAAAAATATGCAAAAAAATAAAAAATTTGCAAAAGTCAAATAGAAAAAAATTAGCCAGATTTTATCCATTCTTGCATCATCATTTTTGGATTCATATAAAGCAGCTGCCCCACCGGCGTGATTTCAGTGCAGGTAGATTAGGTAAATAGAACAGATATAAGCCGCCTCAGTGAAACCAACGGTGCTGCATCCTAGTTCTCTCCCCTGCTGTTGACATATTTTTTCAGATTTGCAGTGAACTCAGAAAACGGGGAAACATGGCCAACTTTTAATATAGTAAGTGATGTTTTGGCACCTTCGACTATAAATCAGTGCTGCAAAGGCATTATGGCAGCACGAGGACATACTGTCCAAATAAATGCCAAGCCTGGGCGTGCTGGTTCAGAATTCCATGCCTCATCCTAAGACCCACGGGGCAATTTGCTTAATCCTGGCGGCAAAAGCTGGACTTGAGAAAGTGCAATCTGTAATTCAGCTGGCTGAATAAATGGATTTCTACTGGCCACGGGAATGAAAAGAATTTAGCACACACATGGAAGTCTGAGATTTACTTGGCTATCCTACTTCTTTGTTTGTTTGTTTTAAAAAGTTGCTTCTAACAATAAACTTTATATATCCATAAAGCAATATGTATGTTAAGTTTAAAGAATCTGAATAATTAAATAAAATGCAAATAGTTGCAGGAAAAAGGAAAAAAAGAAGAAAAAGAAAAAAAAAACACTGTATATAAAGTAAAAAAAAAAAAGTTGCACCTTGCTCTCTGAAATCCATATATATATATATATATATATATATACAATTTTTTTCCCCTGGCTACGGAGTGACAAGGGAGAGGAATAGCATATACTTAGAACAGATAAACTCAGAAGCTTTTGGAATAATGATAGTGTGAAATCCAGTCTAGACAGCGATGGGACTGAGAGGCAGATAAAAGTGAGAGAAGGAAGGAAGAACCCACAGGCATCTGTGCCTTAAATGGACGTGAAAGAAATTAAAGAGTTAATTCTTACAAGTGGGATTTCTAGCCTTAGGGACCTGAAGCAAATGGACTCATGCCAGAAAGAAGTGAGCGATGAGGCATAGAACAAGGAGGGAAGTGAGAGATTTCTTTTGAGATTTATAGAATTTGAGATTATAACTGAACATTCATGTGGGCAACAGAACCGCACGTAGATCTTACCTGGAGGTTTGACTTTTGTGGTCATAGAAGCGACACCTATCACAGTGAGCGGGGATGGGCTCCTGTGGTCAGCATCCAAGAGAAGCGCGGAGGAGGTCTACATCACACTTCAGAGAAGGCATTAGTGGAGTCAGAAATTATTAAACTCACTTCAGACTTCTAATTCAGTAGTTTACATATAACTCAAAGATTTTTTTTTCCTCCCATTTGCGATGGAAGTTCATAATAAAATGAACTAGCTACGAGGAGTGATTTCATTAAATGTCAACAAGTAGTGTGTCTATCCCTTACAAAAACAAAGCACTGTTATTAATGGCCCTTTAGGAAGTACCATCCCCACATGGAGGATTAAGCAAACATCATTATACCCTTTTAACAATTCACACACTTCTCATTTTCTTTCAGATTTTCAGTTTCTGCTTGTTTATAAGATCCAGCTTGTCAGAGTTGGGTATATTGAGGGCTTGACGGTAAAAGCAACTTCCTACATTTAAAAAATAGCACCCACCTCTAAGCTATTGTTATTCTGGTCTTTCATAATTGCTATGACTCTATACATTTTGATTCCCCTGCCTGTCCGTGTTCTCTTTTCCGTTAGCATAATCCAGAAAAATTCTGTGTGTTTCATTCCTTTTGCTTTGTGAAAAGAAAGCATTGCATTTTGAGAGTGGCTAGATGGAGGCTAATTCCATATCCACGTGGTAATAACCTGGAAAACCAGAGAAGGATGGGTTTCATTTGATCCCCCATCTGATAAGCCTTCAAAGTAAATGAGCTGAGTGGGAAATAACATTTTTTTGTGAGTTTTCTAGAAACTGCAAACGTTTTCTGAGAGACCCAAGGAATTGAGTCTCTGATCTGTTTTAGTGAGACATAATTCAAGCAGAAAACGATCATTTTAAAACATTTATAGCACTCTCGTTTGCTGCTTTTCTCCATTAAGTAGAAAAACAAGCTCTTTTTTCTCTGTGCACACCAAATCTTTTAACTGAAAACCATACTCAGTATTTCTGTGGCAGCAATGATGTTATCTGGTGGTCATTTTGCTCTGAAACAAGACATCCCTTGAAAGGAAATTTAAAGTTTTATTAAATCACTCAGTTTTTAAAGGTATCAACAGATATGGTAAATAAAGAAAAATGAGGACAAAGTAGGTCCCCAAATGAAAAGTATCCTGATAATTAAGGTAACTCATATTCTTTATCTACTACACTAAAGTAACTCTTACTTTTCAGTCTAAATTTAACCAACCATTTGTGTAGTCTTTCAACAGATGTCATATCAAATTCATTATGATTTACTGAGTTAGACTGGATATATATTTTTTAAGAGATTAACTTCAGTTTATATTGATTTCTTTTAATTCAATGCAGTACATAACGTGAGGCATAAAATGCCAACCTGAAATTTTTCTACAATATCTTAATGATTTAAAAACGCATTTCATTCCAAACTTAAGAGCTACTCACAGCAAAGTAAACATGGCCTCTTTTTCAACTTCTTCTGGATCAAAATTTTGTCCAGTGTGTTTTTAGTGGAATAAACATTTTGAAAGTGAATTTCAGCGTGTCTCCTGCAAACAGCTCTTCAGAAATGTGATGCTGTCCCTTCCATTCAGTTTGGTCAACTGTGAAAACCCATTCACTCTGAGTGTGACAGAGAAAGACAAAGCTATAAGTACAAGTTGTATTCAGCTACCTTTGAAAACTGCCTTTACGCCCTAAGGTATAAGTTTCAGAAAAAGAATTCCAATGTGCCATTGCACGACACACACACAAAAAAACACCGAATATAATATGGCTGCTCCCACCACTGAAGAGAAAAAGCTTTCTTTTCCTCTTTGGGATCACTGTACTCATCATTGAATTGGGTCTTTTGTCACAGGTGCTTAGACTTATTTTAAAGAAGCACAATTTCATAAAATTGTAATTTAGAGATTCCAAGGAAGAACTACTTTGCTTTAAAAGAAAGAACACGGGGCGCCTGGGTGGCTCAGTGGGTTAAGCCGCTGCCTTCGGCTCAGGTCATGATCTCAGGGTCCTGGGATCGAGTCCCGCATCGGGCTCTCTGCTCAGTGGGGAGCCTGCTTCCTCCTCTCTCTCTCTCTGCTTCTCTGCCTACTTGTAATCTCTCTCTGTCAAATAAATGAATAAAATCTTAAAAAAAAAATAAAAGAAAGAACACAATTTGGTTTTAACCACTCGTAAGTTAATTTCAGAGAGTATTCTGATAATATTCCTGTTACGGTCATGTCATTTAAGTTAAGTCATGTTATTATGCCCTCACAAAAATTTTTTAATATTCTTTTATTCTCATTAAACTTATGATGGAAAACAACCTTCTACCTCAAAGTAGAAGCTTCCCATGTATTCATCACACAATGATAGTAAGGGTTTTTTTTTTTTTTTTTAAAGATGTTATTTATTTATTTGTCAGAAAGAGAGAGAGAGAGAAAGTACACAAGTAGGCAGAGAGGCAGGCAGAGGTGGAGAGAGAGGCAGGCTCCCTGCCAAGCAAGGAGCCCGATGAGGGACTCAATCCCAGGACCCGAGAATCATGACCTGAGCTGAAGGCAGTGGCTTAACCCACTGAGCCACCCAGGCATCTCGGTTTTAAGGTTTTTATAAAGAAAATAATCGACATTGGTATAATCTATTTCAGAGAGACACAAAGAATTATTAAGCACCAATATTTGATTAATTTTCAATGACTAGAATCTACAAATAATTTCTTTACTATGCCTAGACAGTAGTGTCTAGTACTAGAATTCCACATATCCAATTGTCATGAACTACAGTGGAGGTATTCTTTAGCTGTTAGAGAGTTTTTTGATCAAAATCTAGCTACCTATAGCTCCATTAACAGAATAAAAAAAGGAATATAGTTGCTCATGCAT
Source organism: Mustela nivalis (assembly GCF_964662115.1). Taxonomy (NCBI): domain Eukaryota; kingdom Metazoa; phylum Chordata; class Mammalia; order Carnivora; family Mustelidae; genus Mustela; species Mustela nivalis. Next base: position 29,713,373 of record NC_139020.1, read on the forward strand.
TTATATCAGATATTGATTGAGCACCTAGTATTTTCATCTTTAGAAACACAGTATGTGGCAAATCTGAGTACCAAATCATTGAAAACATGGAGCCTTCAGGGAAATGTAGATATATCATTCAGAATGACGTTTAATTGGTAGGTAGGAACAAGCAGTAGTAGAAAATCACAGTACAGAGATAGAAGCTATATTTTGAATGACACACTATTACATTAAAAAGACTATATTTTGTGGATGGTAGTCCTTTGTTTTTATAGGGCCACCAGTTCCTTTGAGTATAGTGCTAAAGATTATCCTAATAAAATAATTACACTTTATACTAAAATTAATTGAGTAGACATTTACTGAGTGCTTACTTTGTGCTCAGCATGTAGAGGGAACTCCTTCAGTCTTCAGAGCCATGTTATTAGGTTGGCGCTGCTACATTTTGTAGATAAGGAAAACAAAATGTGGTGAGGAGAAGAAACTTGCCTGCATTCACAATCCTATCCAGCACTTGGAGAAGAGCGACTTCAAGTCAGACTCCTCTTGTTGAAGAGAGTCTCTATTAACTTCCAAAGACATGCCTTGTCATTTCTTAAAAAGGCATGTGTACACATGCTCACAAAATTTTGCATCCAATTTTTGAGGTGTACCTTTCTTCCATTCCACCTAAGCCCATCCATGGCTTAAGTAAGAGCCATATCAAAAAATGACAACACAGTAATGCGATGAGACTCATGTGTTAGGACAACTTCTTAAGTACAATGCCAGTTGGCCCTTGAACAACATGAGTTTGAACCGCACAGGTCCGCTTACACGTGTTTTTTGTTTTTTATTTTGTTTTGTCCTGGCTGTAAAAAGCTTCATTGTTTTCACTTGGTCCACATTTTGTGTGAAGGCTCCAGGGTGGTTAGAAAGCTTCCCAATGGCTGCAGGGAGAGGCTCAGGCAGAGGCTCTGACACCAAGGGGATGTCTGAGGGACCTCTCCAGAGCCACTCGGTTCTGGAGGCTCCTATTCATTGCTTGAGAGTGAGTCTTGGGAAGAGCGACGCCCAGCCCAGTGTCAGGGTCTGCCAGCCAGCCTGTGGAGGTTAGTCAGGTGGTAACCATCTTCTTGATAAGTTTCATTTCCTCAACCAGGAAGTGATTCTCCAGGAAGTTAGAGAGACGGAGGTCTACAGGGTGGAACCCAGGGCTTGCAGATCCAGAAGGGCTTGGTTCATTTTCTTCTTCGGGACCATAGCAGCTCCCATGGCATCCTGGGTTTCACCCCCTCACATTGGGACAACTTTTGCACTTCCTAGAGGAAAAACCAGCAGCTGGGCTGGGTTTGCATCTTCAGGAGACACTTGGCACCCTTGAACTTCCCTCGGGCTACTCGCCGAATTGGCACTTATTCTCCTGAGCCACTTGTGGTTAAAACAGAAACCCAGAGAGAGGTAAGGGTAGGAGGCACATGGGTACACGTTGACCTGGGGGTTGTCTGTAGTCCTTATCTCAGTGGAATAATTCTGACGGATATGGGAGCTCCTGGTTGGTCAGCAATAAGAAGCTAAACTCAACCAACCATCAAAACAAAAACAAAGACCCAGAAAACAGTGTTGGCTGGTCCTGGAGGTAGAGGATAGCTGAGAAGATGGTTCTGAACATTGTGGCTGGGAAAGAGATTGGCGGGTAGTCAGAGGCTGGGAAAAAGAGCATCCCTGGGTCTGTTCTGTCCAAACACTGTTGACTCAAGAGACAGATTCATTGTAAATGTATTTTCCTTAAGCTTTTCTTAATAATCTTTTCTTTTCTCTATCTTACTTTTTTATAAGAATACAATACAAAATACATATAACATAGAAAATATGAGTTCATCAACTGATTATGTTATTGGTAAGGCTGCCGGTGAACGGGAAGCTTTGGGGAGTCAAAAGTTATACACGGATTTGTAGATTTTGACTGTTGGAGCCTCCAACCCCCTTCTCAATTTGTTCAAGGGTCAACTCTCATTGAATGTTGATAGGAAGTGAACAAGGCTCAAATCAATCAGTGTGTGCATTACTTACACATGATGGAGCTAATATATGGCAGTCAGATTTTTGGGGTAATGTTTTAGCAATTGTTCTCTTAAACTTTTTGAATTGTATTAGCATTTTTTCAACTCTCTTTTTAAAAAAATCCTTATTGTACTAGATAGTAAAGGAAGTTTTTCGGTCATCTTGACTAGGTCACTGGATCTCATTTTAAGCTGATAATAAAATATTTAGGTTAGAAGAACATAAATCAAGAGTTCTATACAGATTTAGCAGAGACTAAATATTTAACAAAGCTCAGCACATGTGTAAAGTATCAGTGCTGGTAGGAATGCTGTTTTGTGAAGCTGACCCTGGGGTCTTTGGAATCAAACGCCATTGCTACAGAATTTTCAAAATATATTGCTTAGGAAATAGAGTATAAGGTTAAATGTTATCACTCCATTGGGAGTTTACGTAAAAAGAATGCCCTTTTTGTTTGAGACTGTTCATAGTCTCCACCAAATACACTTTGAGGTTTTTAGGAAATTAAACATCATTAAAAAATTTAATGAGTTTGGAGATGGTCCCATTGCATCATCTTTCTTTTATAAAGCCAAATGCAATTTTGAAACCACATTGAAATATTATAAATATGAGATATTATATAAACATGAATATATAAAAATATAAACATGAAATATAAATCTATAGAACCATATAAACCATTCATATAACTATGAAATATTATAAATATATATATAACCATATTGTAAATATGACAATAAGAAGCTAAATTTCAAGATCTCTTCCTGGACTAGAGATTGCTTTTGTTATTGTAAGGCAAATCTGCATAACCCATGAAAACTCTGATTGGGTGGCAAATCACTCTTTAAAGAATGCCTTCAACCATGGTAAGGTGTAGCAAATTGATTTGAAATAGTATTGGATGAATGTCCAGGTTAATACATTGGCTCCTCACTGAATTGTTGGAAAATGAATTTATAAAGTAGGAAATTAATTTGTTTTTTTCTCAAGAGGAAATCACTCCTAAAAAGGTCGGCTGGTAACCTTTCAGATTTGTGGTTTCAAAATTGCTCTTCAATGTTATATAGATATCCTCATGTGTCTACTCCTGGCTTCGATTTCTTTCAACTGGCTATTGGTTCTGACTTACCCAAAGTGTTATGCCTTCCTCTGGATGCTCGTGGGCTATTGTCTAGATCCACCTGCTCAGGAGAGGTCAGTGACCTAGTGGATGGGAGGTAGGCAGCCAGAAAATGTATAATAAAAAGCAATTAAAACTTACATAATGAAGTCACTAACTACCATGAAGTGGTGGAGAAAAAAAAAAAAAAAGAGAGAGGGAAAATGTGTTCCACTTTTAATATTTTCAGCAATTTCTGTTAAGAGTACTTAAATAAAGGCCTGAAATACAATTGTGAAATTAGAGAAAATGTTTCATGAAATCTGCCTTAGTTACTCTCTCCTACAGTAGCAATCTCCTTACCCTGAATAAGGAAAGAATTGTTAAATATCTTTGACTAAGGTTGTATTTTAAATCACTGATAAACTATTTACTTTTAAGATAACATTCATGTACTATCAGTTGGTCTTTGGTTAAAATGATGTATGGAACCATTTGTTAATTGGCAATGTAAATAAACTTCTTAGAAATGTGATAATCCCAAGGGTTACATGAGCTGTTTTATTTATTTATTTATTTATTTATTTGGCAGACAGAAATCACAAATAGGCAGAGAGGCAGGCAGAGGGAAAGGGGAAGCAGGCTTCCAGCTAAGCCAAGAGCCCGATGCCGGACTCCATCCTAGGACCCCGGGATCATGACCCGAGCCAAAGGCAGAGGCTTTAACCCACTGAGTCACCCAGGCGCCCCACGTGAGCTATTTTCTAAATAAAATCTTTTAAATCATCGTTAATTTTTGAAGAGTTCTCTAAGAAAGCATTTGGTAACCACGTCTTTTGATAGTAGACACAGACCTACCAAGGCAAACTTTCTAGTCTATCCTTTTATGAAAACAATGAGCATTAATCTATAGTGCGTATCTTTAAAAATTTTCTTTATGTTAGTACTGCTACCTGTTATCTTCTCTTTTAGTTATATTCGTTATGTTGTGACAGCCATTATCACGCTGTGCGGCACCTGAAACGATGAATTTATAGCAATTTATTCTTCCAGTCACCTCAAATTTAGGATAAAGAAATAGTATTATAAGAAAGTTTAGGTAACTTGTTTCAGGTCATATACCTAATCACACAGTGATGCAGGGGGAAAGAACAAAATAACCAAACCAAACCAACACTAAATTGCAATCTAGTGCTTGGGACTTCTATTCTAGGCTTCAAATAAATAAATAAATAAATAGGTAAGAAAGCGGTCATTGGGAAGGAAAACTCATCCTCAAAGCAGAGCTTAGACTCACTGCTAAGACAATTGTGTTCTTCTAATCTCCGTTTTGGGGGAAATTTTCAGTTTTGTTTTGTTTTGTTTTCTCTATTTTCTTTTTCTTTTCATCTGTAAAGTAGGCATTTGGGACAGCAGGGTCTTTGGTGACTCGGGCTTCTTCCTGTTAGACCTGGAAGACTGGCTAATAGGAATGCTGCTGGACGCTGTATTGTACAACTGAAAACTTCCGGAATTGAGGCTGCCTGTTAAGTTTGACAAGAAACATCTTGTAGACCTGTCACTTCCCTTTCACACACTTTGCCCTTTAGTTTTATGACATTGAAAAGTGGTATAGAAATTTTATAATAAATTAGTTTTTCTAGGTCTCAATTTTAGTGTAGTTTCTAATTTAAACTTATTTTTAACATGGCACTGCTGTGCTTCCAGCAAAAATGAGAATCTTCTTAGTTTGTTTATTTAAGTTATTGCCCAATCAGATCTCATGAGAAAGTTTCAATAAGCTTCGAATGGATAAAACGGTCTTTTTGTTTCCCGAATATGGACTTTCTTACCACAATAGGTCACATACAGAACTTCTAGGGGGAAAAAAGTGAAGGAAGTACACTGGAATTTAGTTATGGTGAAGAATTCAAAGGAAAGTTGTTGAGTGCCTGGGTGGCTCAGTCAGTTAAGAGTCTGCCTCTTGATTTTGGCTCAGGTCATGATCTCAGGGTTCTAAGATCAAGTCCTGCAGTGGGCTCTGTGCTGGGCATGGAGCCTGCTTGATATTCTCTCTCTCTGCCCAACCCACCTTGAGAAAAAAGAAAAAAGAAAAAAATGATAGGAAAATTTTAAGGAAAAATGATAGAAAATTTAAAATTGATGGAGTGATCAATTCAATTTCATTACAAGTTACGTTAGATCACTAATCAGTGTAGATGGCATTTATAGTGGCATTGAGATACATTTCTTTCCATGGAGAAAATTTTGATAGGATTTATTTTGGCAAAATAGCAGCAACAACTTTAGTTATTTTGAAATCTAGTATAAAGGGATCAGCCTGGTGAAAATTTACTGTGCAGAAAAATATTAATGCAAGAAAGAGCTAAAAAGAAATCAACTCTTGTTAATGAGATCAGGGTTTTAAGGTGGAAATCTAGGGGAAGAAGCTTCCATTTATGGAAGAGAAAAAAATAAGATAAACAATGCTTACTACATGTCCTATGGTCTGTGTAGAGTTTCTTTCCATCATCTAAACTGACTGTTGAGTCCTTTGTATTCTGATTTGCACCTGGTAAAAGTAAGGCATACATATTTGCTGGTTAATAACCCATATTCTTTCTTCCTATCACAATGCTGCCTCTTTACTGTGCTGGGTCATGAAGCCTTCATTTATTCGTGTAGTACTATGTACCTCTGTAGTTAGAGGGAAAACTTCAGGAGGTATCTCTGGTCACATTCAGAATTTGAGTTATCATAGAGAATCTTGCTGGTTTAATTTTACTAGGATTTTGGGGGGAAATTTTTCACAACTTTCTTAATGTTAGTATTAAAGCTTTGCTAGAGGCCAAAAGCAACCTTAGCTTGACGATAGCCAGACCTCCAGGATCCTGTAAGCCTTCTTCAGAGACTTCTTTTATCTCTTTCCCTGCAAGGTCACCGTACAGAAGTTTATCATCAATCTCTCCTCAAGATCACAGTGCGACTCTTCCCTCCCAAGGGTCCTATACCCGTGCTTCAATAAAGGCAGTTTTTGCACACACACACACAAAAACCTACAAAACAAAAACAAAAACAAAACAGAAAAAAAACAAGAGCAAAAAAAAATGTAGTTATTATGAACTAGGACTATAATAGTGTATGTGTGTTTAGGGGAAAAAAAGATACTACATAGAAATTTCATTGGCGAGAGTATATTTGCCAAGAATTTCTTCTGGCCTTTAAAAAATTCAGGGGGCGCCTGGGTGGCTCAGTGGGTTAAAGCCTCTGCCTTTGGCTCAGGTCATGATCCCAGGGTCCTGGGATCGAGCCCCACATCGGGCTCTCTGCTTGTCAGGGAGCCTGCTTCCCTCTCACCCCCCCCCCCCCGCCCCGCTTGTGATCTCTGTCAAATAAATAAATAAAATCTTTAAAAAAAATTTTTAAAAATTCAGGAAAATTTAAGTGTGTTGTTTAACTTGACTAGGTGTGACTATAGTATATGCGTGAAAAACAAGGTTTAGTTCCAAGGGAATAATGAGGCAAGAGCAGTTTTCTTTCAAACACATGAAATGAAATCAAGTGTTCTTTCATGTGCTTTATCCTATTTTATCATACTATGAAATTGAAGTCACTTCTAAAAATAAAAGTTACTATAGCACTCACTAAAATGAATGGTTATTGACTAAATAAAATGAAATTTAAATATATTTATGAATCACAATTTTATACTTCTCCAACCCTCTAAAATTTGAAGAGCTAATAAACTACTCAGTTTGGTTTTAGGGTTTTGTTTTTTGTTTTTTGTTTTTACCAAAAATCATTTCAAAATCATTGTTTACGTGTCTCTGAGAAGCAGAAATAATCTGTTTTGTAAATTAGGGTGCTTAGTACCTTATTCAAAGATGCTTCTGCATGTAGCTGACTAATTGAATGTTTTTGTGGAATGCTTGCATTTAGCCAGGTCTAAGTGTGTCACCTTCTAGACTGACCAGGTCTAGCCCAAGCCCAAGTGCATGACCTTCTGGTGAGCTTGCCAAAACGGAGCATCTTAGACCCCTTTCACTTGTAACTTCTGATACTTCCTGTTCACTGTGGGGACCAAGAATCACATTTTAAGGAAATATCCCAGGTAATTCTGATGCAGGTAGGCTGAGAAGCACATTTGGAAAAACAAGGAAGATGTTATATTATGACTACAGGCATCTGTCTGATTCATTTTATTGTAGTCATCCACAGAAGAGGGTTTTGGAATTAAGGTAGTTGTAATGTGTATTCTTTACTTCCTCCTACATCAAGTTCATAAATGCCTGCACATATCAGATTAAAGGTCCTAAATTGGAACTCTGCTTCTTTTAGCTATTTAATTATTAACAGGTCAATTGACTGATTTATACCTTACTTTCTTGGTTAGTAACTATCAAAATTGGGATGTTCATCTTTAAGACTCCATGACTAAGATCCATTTTTTTTTTTTTAAAGATAAGGACAGTTGGATAAAATGCTTTCAATTAAAACTTGACTATGTGGTTGCCTAATTAATAATTGAGATATACGAAGATGTCTAGACTTGTTATCAGCCACAAGTAGGGTTAGACTCTCAGATAAATCTTACATAGATAAAAATAGATAAAATCTATGTTTTGCTTATCTGTTCTTATAAGGACCCTGAGTAACTACATAAGCTATATTAACACTGCAGTCAAAGTTTTGTTTGTTTTTTCCATCTAAAATCTGGAGTTTACATTTTTATGATCCTATACAAAAGAAATATAAGTGAAAAAGCTAGAGTTATTAGTGGAAAGTGACAAACAGGTACTCTAAAGCAGGATTGGCAGACTTTTTCCATAAAGTGTCAGCAGATATTTCCAGCATTTAGACCTCCTCGTCTGTCTTCTAACAACACAAAAATGAAAAAACAGTCTTAGCTGAGGGCCATACAAAAATTGGTTAGAGCGTGGCTTCTCTAACTTTATGTGCGTAGGCATTCCTGAGAGGGGGTAGGAGTAGGTCTTGTTAAAATGCAGATTTTGTTTCAATGAGAATTGGGAGGGAGACAAACCATAAGTGACTCTTAATCTCACAAAACAAACTGAGGGTTGCTGGGGGGAGGGGGGTTGGGAGAAGGGGGTGGGATTATGGACATTGGGGAGGGTATGTGCTTTGGTGAGTGCTGTGAAGTGTGTAAACCTGGTGATTCACAGACCTGTACCCCTGGGGATAAAAATATATGTTTATAAAAAAATAAAAAATTTAAAAAAAAATGCAGATTTTGATTGGATAGGTCTGGAGTTGGGCTGGGGGTCCTGTAGTTCCCAGATGCCTTAGTAGGTCAAAGTCTTGGTTAAACAGTTTTAGGGTCCTTCCTGTAATGTACAGCCCCCTCTACTGGTCAGTTTTGAATCGCCAGTGAGTTTAGCTGACAACTCTAGTCTTTGTTTTTGTTTTGTTTTGTTTTGTTTTAATGAAATAATGGGGTCATGGCCCAGTAGTGCAGAATACCTGGTAGTTTAGTGGTCCTTCCTAATTTTAAAAGATCCAGATCTCTTCGCAAATTTGATGAAAGCTATGGTCCTCCTCACATCTCTCCTGTCCTTCCCACACAAGAATGCCCATTTTTACACAATTCTGAAGAATTCATAACCTACCTAAAACTTATCCATCTCAAGGTCACTGCTATATTGTGTAATGTCTGGATTTACGGGAGTACAGAATTAATCCACTCATTTTTAATAGCATCTTAAAATTTAGATGTGTCTCCATGTCTGTCTCTGTTTATATATACATCTGTATAGTGGCACATTTCAGCTTTATTTGATGCCTGCCCTATTGGCTATTGCTGCCCTAATAATTATATTTAAAACCAAGAATTATAAGTGAAGAAAATAACCTAGCTGTTGATATGAGTGAACATGGATTCTTACTCCTTATAATAAATTTATTCATAGCACCTTACCCGTGACTTTATTGAAATAGGATTCACAGGCTACACAATTCACCCACTTAATATGTGCAATACAAGTGTTTTATTATTTTCATGAGTTGTACAACCATCACCATAAGCAATTTTAGAATATTTTCATCACCTGCTAAAGATACCCTAGACCCCTTCACATCCGATCCCTATCCCCCACCCTCGATAATGGCAAACCTACATTCTGTCTCTCTGAATTTGCCTCTTCTGGACATTTCATATAAATGGTATAAATAGCAGCCTTTTCTGATTAGCTTCTTCTATAATGTTTTCAAGCTTCATGCTGTAGTGCGTATAAGGACTTCGGTGTTTTTGTTTTTGTTTCTGTTTTTTTGTTTTTGTTTTGTTTTTATTGCCGAGTAGTACTCCATTATGTGGATACGCAACATGTATTCATCTGTTCATCAGTTAATAGACATTTGAGTTCTTTCCTTTTTTTTTTTGTTATTATGAATAATGCTGTCACAAACATTGCATTACATTCAAGTACAAGTTTTTGTGTGGCTATAAAGTTTCCTTTCTCTTGAGTATGTGTACATAGCCATTGAATTGCTGGGTCATCTGTTTATTCCAAAACATGTCTAAGAAAATCCAGAATATTTTCCAAAGTGGTTGCACCTGCACCATTTTACATTCCTATCAGCAATGTTCGAGGCTCTCAAATTTTCCACATCCCTCTCCCCACAAAAATACTTGTTATTTTACCTTTTTTTTTTTTTTTTGAGGATTGTCATTCTTCTGGGTGTGAAATGTATGTCACTGAGATTTTAATTTGCATTTCCCTGGTAACTAATGATGTCAAGAATGTTTTCTTGACTTACTGGCCATTTGTCTGGCTTTTTGCATACATGTTTATTCACATCCTTTGCTCATTTTAAAATTTAGTAATTTGTATTTTTATTGAGCTATAAGAGTTCTTTATATATTCTAGATATAAGAGTCCTCAGACATATGACTTGCAAATTTTTTTTCTGATTCTGTGGATTGTCTTTTCATTCTTTTGATTTTTTTTTTTCCTCAAGCACAAATATTTAAATCCAATGAACCAAAGTTATTCATTATTTCATTTGTGGTGTGTGCTTTTGGTGCCCAAGAGAGTTTTGCTTAAGTCAAGGTCATGAAAAATTGGCTCCTATAATTTCTTCTAATCAATAGTTTTACCTCTTTCTTCTAGATTGTATGTGTCCTTTTGAAGTTTTTATAACAGTGGTAATAAAACGATTAAAAGAATATCCAAATGAGACACACTAGAATAGGTTTACATATGTTGTAGTGATAAATGGGTGAAATTCTAGACATGCTGGTTGCTAGATCTTATTGCTAAGCAGTTTAGATACTCTGCTGTCTTTCCTTTTATAAGTCAATTATTTTATATTCATTAATAAATGTTAGTGTATTTCAGGTCCTCTGCAGGCCGTCTCTGGGCCAACTGCCTAATAAGGTGGGGAACAATTTGATAAAGTAAATAGCACTTTACTAACATGGATGGTTGACTTGCTTAGTTTTAATAATAGAACAACTTTGACATAGCGGAGCTGTGGATAAATGCATTTGGGAAATTAGAGAAGAACTAGAAAGGTATCTAAACAAAGTGATTATAGCCTATATGCCTGTTACATGAAAAGTGAGATTAAACTCTTGTTCCATTTTAGAATCAGATTCTGTGGCTCTGTGTCCAGACCATTATACCTGGGAATATGTTACTGGTTTGCAAACTGTGATTAGCCATTCACATTTAAATGGTTTGAGATCTTTTTTTAATTCATTTCTTTTAAAAATAAATCTTACTTTTTATGTTCTTTAGAGTCCTGATTTGCTTTAGGGACCCAGTACTTTCAAAGTATAACTTTCTTTATTGTTGTGATGCACAGTGTGGTTACCTGTTCATATTTAAATGCTTTGGGTTTCTTTAGTACTTAGGAAAAAAAAAATTCTGACCTATGTATTGTAAATTACTCTTTGGCTTTAGGTACTCTGCACTTGGAATATATTTAAGTTCCTTCTTGGATCTGATGAGATAACCCATAATATTCAGCAACCTTTAAAATTAATCTTCCTCAGAAAAGAAAAGGTTCATTCACTATAATTAAATACCCTTTATTAAATTAAAAATGTGCATTTTTAATTAATAGTGAAAATAAAGTGGAATAATATTGAGGAGTAAATATTACTTCTATTTATTGAGCTGAAATGTGGTTCTACTCGATGACTGGTTGGAAAATGTTAAAGCTTGTATCTAGACTATCATTCTATCCTCAGACATGGTTATTTCTCTCACCATCTCCTTTAGATTGATGAGCAGGAGCTGCTAAGACCCTTTCACAAATAACGACCTGTGACACCTCATAAACTAAAAATGTTCAGAATGACACATCATGCAGATTTTTCATCTTAAAATACCAACAGGTTCTTCCCTTCCTATTTTTTCTACCCTTTAATGGCTCCACTCTCATTGCACTCGAAAGGAAGTCCTGGTGCCCATCACTCTTCCTTACTATATGGTGACATACCAAATTCTGTCAAGGGTTATTTTATGCTATGCCTTGTATCTTTCTCTTTTTTTCTACTCTCAGCATCATTTCTCAAAGTCAGGTTCTTTTTATTGTCCTCTGGAATAATTAAGTAACTTTGACCTGTTCTTTTGCCCCCGTGGCTCTTTATCTTTTACACTGCACACCAAAAATACCTTTCTAATACACGGATAGTCCTATCACTGCCCTCTCAAAATCTGTTAGCCATATAGAATGACTATTACAATCCTTTGCACAGTGTTTAAAACCCGTTTATCTGGATTGCCAAGGGCACTTTTCACCTCCACCTGTCATATCAACTTCCTCCCTGATTATGAAATGTATCATGCATGTCCTCTCGTGATCTCAGGTTGTTTCTTCAATCTGAATGTCTTTTCCCTTTATTTGCATGGTTTTATTCTTCACCTCTCCACTTAAATGACGTCTTTTCAGGGAAGGCCTCATTACACTCTAGCAAGGGTTAATAGTTTTTTCTCCACTTTCTTTCTATAGTGCATTTCTCAGACCTCCAAGGAACATTTATTTTACTTTCACATAATGATTTATGCTTGAATTCCTCAGTCAGATGTCCCTGGGTTCAAATCCTGCCTCAACTGCTTATTTCCTCTACCTCTCTGGGCAATTAATGTTATTTCCTAACCTGCTTCCTCATCTGTTAAGTTGAGTGAATATTTGTACATAGTTTGTGGGTTTCTTTTTATATGAAGTCTGATGACACAATGCCAGTATGATACACACCACATTGTGTATTCTGGGTACTTGTCCATTTGGCTTTGTTCCCCAGTAGATAGTAATTGTTTGAGGACGAATTAATCTTTCTCATTTTAGTACCCGAAAGAAAAGGTCATACTCTCTTTTACTTTTCCTTGCCTCAATTTATGGAACATTTAAACCTAACTCATTTGAATGAGACTATTAATTTATTGCTTTATTATCACATTCCATAAAGGACTTGGGATGACTTAGGAGATGCATCAAGAATAAAAGTATGAAAAATGAAAAAAATATAGTAACAAGTGCATTTTGAATAAGTGAAGAGTTTAATTTCACCAATGTCAACCTAAGAGACAAAAGCTATAGATAAGAAAAAAAATTTTTAAGATTTTATTTATTTATTTATTTGATAGAGAGAGAGATCACAAGTAGGCAAAGAGACAGGCAGTGTGGGAGAGGGGGGAGCAGGCTCCCCACTGAGCAGAGACCCTAATGCGGGGCTCGATCCCAGGACCCTGAAATCATGACCTGAGCCAAAGGCAGAGGCTTAACCCACGAAGCCACCCAGGCGTCAGAAGAAAAAAAAAATTTTTTTTTAAATATGTTATTTATTTATTTGAGAAAGAGAGAAACAAGAAGGGGAAGGACCAGAGGGAGAAGCAGACTCCATGCCGAACAGGGAGCTCAATGAGGGACTTGATCCTGGAACTCCACCATCATGTCCTGAGCCTAAGGCAGTTGCTTAACCAACTGAGCCACTCAGGTGCCCTGGATAAGAAAATGTTAACACTTGTCTTCATTCTGTCCTGTTTTGTAGGATCTCGTCTTCGCCAGGAAGACTTCCCCCCGCGGATTGTGGAGCACCCTTCAGATGTCATTGTCTCTAAGGGGGAGCCCACCACTTTGAACTGTAAGGCAGAGGGCCGGCCAACGCCCACCATCGAGTGGTACAAGGACGGTGAGCGGGTGGAGACTGACAAGGATGACCCCCGCTCTCACAGGATGCTGCTGCCCAGCGGGTCCTTATTTTTCTTGCGCATCGTACACGGGCGCAGAAGCAAACCCGATGAAGGAAGCTACGTCTGTGTTGCCAGGAACTATCTCGGTGAAGCAGTGAGTAGAAATGCATCTCTGGAAGTGGCATGTAAGTAAACATAACGAATTTCGTGAACAGCACGCACTTTTACTTGGATTTATTTTTAGCAAGGTTTGATTTGTCCCCGTGGGTACTTAATACCTAAAGAAGAAAACAGCCAGCCTGCCATGGGTAAGGAGACTTTGCCTTCTCTAAAGCAAAGCTGGTCAAAATAATGTCAAGCCATGGTGTTGCAATAAATTTATTTCTGTTGAAGCAAGGTGGAAATTATATTTTTACATTAAAGCAAAGCGATGATGTTGCTGGTCATATTTAAAATTTGAATTATTGATGAAAGATATAATCAAGTATTAGAGTCAGCTATGTTAAAATGAAAACTTAAATGTAACATGGGATCAAATAATGAGCATAAATTCAGTATTGTACCTATTTTATTTATGTATGTATATATAACTGTTACATATTGCACATATATATATACATATATATGTATATATATTTATATAAATATTTCTAAGTCTAATTTTTATCAGACACCTTTAAAAAAAATATACTCCCTTGGTTATATTAACTCTTTTACTTCCAGTCTGAATTCAGGAATCCTTACCATAGGCATGTGGGAAGAATATAGAAACAAGCAACTATGTTTAGTTATTTTTTTCTATCAATGAAATTCATCAAAAGAAGAGATCTAATTTTTGTTGGGACCAAATGTTCATACATGGAAGGGCCTTGCTCAGTCTTGGCAATCATCAATAGTTAAGGGCTTGCCCTGCCTTTGGGATTTAAAAAAATATATTTATTTGTTCATCAGATAGCCCAAATAGCACTAGTAAATCAAGATATCAGTGCTTTGCATCTATTTGAACATTAACTTCATAACTTTATCGTTTTTCAGAACAAATTAAAATATATGATAGATTTTTGGGGTGTCTTACAGATTAGGATTTGGTGTCATAATTTAAACAGTACCATAAATTTTTGATATTATTTATTCTGCGGAAAGATTTTATCTGGAATTGATCATTAATAACATGGCAACAATTGGGCATAAAAAAAACTCGTACTTTTCAACTTTCTGGTTGTACCAGTAGGTTTTCATAGATAAGAAAATTGAGCTATTTCAAGATGCGTAGGTCTTATTTATATAGTTGGAAGCAGATTGTTAAATAATAGCTCATGGTTTCATGTTGGTAATTAAACTTGGTACTTTGTACCCGCAGGCTACATGATATCACACTACAATCACATAAATTATCAAACATGTGTATATATGTATTGTGATTCTCAGAGATTTATCGACTTTACATAGGAAATCATCTTTTAGTAAGCAGTCATACTGTTTCTTCTTCATCTACTTCAGTGAAAGCTTTTGTTCTCAAGTGTCTGGTCTTCTGATTTATGGTTTGTACCAGGAAATCTAAAACCTACTAATGCTTAAAATGTGTAAATCCAATAGGAAAAGACTAGAAGAATCCTAAAACCCAAATTTATTTTGTGAAGTAGTTTGAGAGAAGAGCATTAGAGCCTTTAGCTAGCAATGTGATTTTGCTCAAGGCACCAGGTAATTTCATTTTTATAACTTAGTTCAAAAAAGCAGTCAAATTAAATGCAGTTTAGTGAGATTTGAAATACACACAAAAAAGCTCAAACATCAATATTCCTAACTCTTCTATTTTTATTCTGAAATATCTTATTCCTGGAAATTTTCAAACATACTGAAATATGTCAATATCAAATTCCATTGATTCCCCGCCCCCCACCGCCACTGAATCCCTTGGTAGTAAATATAACAGGCATCATTCTCCCACTTCATAGATAATATGAAACCCATGATCGTTAAGTGATGAAGACTCAGGCTATAAATTAATAGGGATTTGAAGACCATATTCTGATTCTTTTAATTTTAGTTTTAGGGAATTGTGCCATATTAGGAAAATGAAATTCTAAATGATATTTGGTCTAAAATTTCATCTAAAAATTAAAATTTTTAAATCAAAACTTTCTTTTTAAGTTTGTCTACTTTATCTACTCAGCAACAGGTATCTATTTTTAATTCTCAACTAACTTTCCTTCTCCATGTTGAAGTTTACCTAACCTGGCCACTCATTTTATTGTTGGGCATCTATAAACACTTTTTTCCCTGAAACTTAACTTTTTAAAAATTCTTCCCAGCATACATACATCTTGTATTTTTATTTAATCTGAAGATTGTTCTCTTTCCTAATTGCATCATTAATAATGAATCAAACTGTTTTAGGAGGAAAAATTTAAACCATGATTTTTTTCCTTGGTAATATGACAGTAGCACTTTTTATTTTTAAATCAATGAGCTTTGAGAAATGCTAAAAATACTTTTGACCTAGAGAGGAAAACAAGAAAGCTTCTAAATTGGATTTAGCTAGTGAATAAAATTCTTTCTTCTAATGCCCTGTCAACAGTTCATGCCGTTTGAGGCAACACAAGATCAAATAATACCCATTTATATGCTACTCATCTCTTTCACATTAGATCATCCGTCATCTCTTTTCCCTTAAGTGTTTCATAAAATGTATTAATATGGAAACTTGGGAGGAAGCACTGTGCTTTTTCAGTATTATTTGTTACTAAAGTATTTTTTTTTATAAAATGATAGAAGAATAGCTATAGATTTGATCAATGTTTGGCTTTCATAATTTAGAACAATCAGCATAAAAGCTCAGTCATGACATGTCACTGTTTATTAAGTAAAGGAAAGAATGGAAGTCTAGTGACGCTGTGTATTTGGAGAACTGTAGGTAGCTTGATATAAGGTAGGTGGGCAACATAAGTTGGAAAAGTAGATTTTTTTTTGTTGTTGTTATGTAAAAGGAGCCTTTGAAAGAGAATTGAAGACCGGGTTAAGGGGATGATGTTTGAAGTCAGAGACGAGTTAAGAAGCTGTCAAATGAAAAGAGTGTATTTTAGATTTTGAACTGAAACTAGCAGTGAAGATTGAAAGAAGGAAATAGTTTGAATCAGATTTAGAAATTATAAACCATATTGCTTTATGGTTCGCTTAGGGATTTAGGGGATAATGAATGATTACCAGTGTTTGATTTTTTGTTTGTTTGTTTGTTTGTTTGTTTTTTGTTTCCCACTGAGTGACTAGGTATATAGTGCTACCCCCATAGGGATGGCAGGTCTAAAAGAAATAACTAATAGGAACAGGAGAGTGAAGTCAGCTTTGGCTGTGTTATTTAACATGCCGATGAGGCATCGAGGTAAAACTATCTCATGTTGCATTAAAAAGGGAACTTCTAGAACCAAGGAGAAAGGTCTTTACCACATGGAGAAGAAAGTGGTGGAAGTTGATAAAGTAGACATGATTGCCCAGGCAGGCTGTGTGCCAGGAATGGTTAATAAGAGTTGAGATCACTCCTGTTTCTTGGAACCCCCATATTTAACGGTGGGCAAAGGAAAGAAGTACTGGTTGAGGGGGGGTCTGAGGAGGCATCAGAGTGATGGCCCATGGTGAGGGAAGTGACATGAAGCACAAGGAAACAATTTTAAGAAAGAAAAAGTGTTTTGTGATGCAAATGCCACATTTTGGTTAAATAAAAAAGACTCCATGGACTGTAGGAGGGGAAAGAGAGCATAGCAGCTGAAGAAGGAGTAAGTGGTGGGATTAGAGGGGCAAATGCTGCCCCTCTCCCAAGAATCTAGCCCTGAATGGAGTGTGAGGGAACTAGAGCAAGATCCCAGGTCTCTGCACTGTTGCCTCTTGGGGTTGTTGAGGGCTGTGCTCTGTGTTGTAGGATGTTTAGCCGCATCTCTGGCCTTTGCCCAGGAGCTGCCAAAAAGACCCCCCCAACCCTAGCTGTGATAACTAAAAATATCTCCGGACACTGACAAATGTCCCTTGGGGGGCTCAAAATCAATTGAGAATTACTGATCTCTGGTATCTAGGGGATTAAGTGTATGGATAAGTGGCAAATAAACTTGTTACAACTTTTATTGTGAAATATGATTATTGATGAAAAATATGGAGAGTTTTGGACTCTCCTTGTTTCACCTCGGTTTTCATTTTTAATTTCAAAAGGCTTGGTTTCTGCTGTCAGATGAAATGTGCAATTTTATCGGTAACTGTCCGTCTTGACAGATTGTATAGAAAAAAGTCAGCCTGTTCCTTACCGAACTGTACACATTCTCTTTATTGTTTTCCTTTAATAAAAACTTCAGTTTTATGTAACAGAATAATATAGGAGAGGGAAAAAAATATTCAAGAGCAACCTTTGTTATGGAGTGTTGAATCCTTTATCTCATATTTGCTTTCTTCCTCTTGGTTTGAAAAAAAAAAAAAAAACACAAAAAGCCCCCCAAAAAACAAGTCATCCAGAAAGTACTTTTCAGATCACTGGAACTCAAGAAAGGTCTTTAGGTGAAAGCAGTTTTCACCTATTTTGAAAGCAGAACTGCAGGGTCCCCAGCAAACACCTGGCACCGAAGAAGTTAATAAGCAGTTTTCCGATGAGACCACCAAGAGAGCAGAGGCGTAGCTGGTGCAGATAGGGTTTCAGCTGGAACACCAGTTCTCCCTGTGTTTGGAACAGAAGGAGCACAAGAGTCCTTCCACGTTTTGTGGCTGCCTGTGATACAGCCTGAGTCAGTGGCAGCCCCTTGAGATAGCAGCTGTAGCCCCAGGTGGTAAATATATGACAGCAGCTTGATCTATCGACCAGGGTAAGAGGGGGTTCTGGCCTAAATGAAAATTCATGAAAAATTGATGAAGTCCCCAGATTATGTTTTCTGTTTCCTTTTCGCAGCACTCTACCAGTGTGGAGAGGGGAGATTAAATGAGGTGCTGAACGCTTTAGTGGCAAGGAGGTTGTGGTTCAAAGGTCAGGGGTCACAGAGAAACCGATCTATTTTTTTTTTTTTTTTTTTGCTTTCCTTCTAAAGCAAAACACAAAAACTTTTCAGTTTAGCTGTGATTTAATTTTGCTTTGATGAAAATAAAATGGCAAGATATTTAAAAAGTGGTCTACAAAGCAATTACAAAAGAGAGGACAGATGTGATTCATAATGTAATTGAGGAACTAGTAATAGATTGAATTCCATGACTGTGAGGTGATTTTTTTCTTTTCTCTCTTTTCTTTCTTTCTTTTTTCTTTCTCTTTCTTTCTCTCTTTCTCTTTGTTTCTTTCTCTCTTTCTTTCTTTTTATCAAGACTCATGCTGCAAGAAAGTCATTTAGAGAAGGAAAAGGTCTTGCATTATTTATAGGTCACAGATTGCTAGAATAGCAAAGCTATGGAACACTCTACAAACATAATGATCCTGTTTACTTTAAATCCAAAATGAAATTGATGTTTTATCTGTACAAGGAGGAGAGGTTACAGAAGTAGACTGACTTTAGTAATAGAGGTCACAGGTGGCATTAAAAATGAACACGAGGTAAATTGTTTCCCTGATATTTCCAAGTTAATAAATATGTGACTTTTATCCTTTTTATTTTGGCTGTAAATGAATGTTATCCAGGCAAATTACCTTTATACTCCATAAAGACACAAAATAAATTTCAAAAAAGGCTAAATCATGGAGAATTTTTGTAAAAAAAATTGCTTTATTGAGATATAATTCACTTACCATACAATTTACCATTGAAAGTGTGCAATTCATTATATTTTAGTATATTCACAGAGTTGTCCAACTCACACCACGATTTATTTTAGAACATTTTCATCTCTCCTACAGGAAACTCTATACCTATTAGCAGTCAATCCCCATTCCTCTCAAACCCTCCTGCCTCAGCTCTGAGCAAACATTTCATCTACTTTCCATCTCTATACATTTGCCTAGTCTGGACATGTCATATAAATGGAATCATACAGTGTATGTTCTTTGACATTAGCTACTTTCCCTTAGTATAATGTTTTCAGAGCTCATCCTTGTTGAAACATGTATCTGTACTTCATTTCTTTATAATGCTGAATAATATTCTATAGAATGGATATACCACATTTTATCTATCCTCTTTTGATGTATATTTAGATTATCTCCACTTTTTGTTATGAATAATACTTCTATGAACATTCCCGGGCAAATTTTTGTATAGACATATGGTGTCATTTGGGCATTCTCTTGGGTATATACCTAGGGATAGAATTGCTGAGTCATATGGTTGGTAGTCTGTTTAACTTATATTAACTTTGAAGTCACCACACCATGACTTTCCTAAAACAAACATACAAACAAACCTATCCATTTAGATACCTAAGAGATAGTGAGTCAATCTGGAACTGATAGTCATAGATTTTGACCATAAAGAATGTAGATGCAACTGATTTTTTCATGATTCTTCTATTTGTGTTTCTACACATTTTAACAGAGAATTCAGAGGCTTTTTTTTTGGTAGGGTAGGAAGGATTAGCAATTGAAAAATGTTCATAGTCCAAGATATTTGGGCCAAATAATGGGGTGAATTGTGTTCCCCCAGATTTATATTCTGAAGCCCTAACCCTCAGTTCCTCCGTCTGTGACTATATTTGGAGTTAGAACCTTTAGAATGGTAAGTTAAAATGCAGCCATTGGGGTGAATCCCAATTCAAGTGTTCTTATAAGGAGAGGACATTTGGACATGTAGAGAGACACAGGGGATGCCAAATGCAGAGGAAATAGCTTGAGAGAACGCAGTGAAAAGGGGCTGTCTGCAAACCAAGGAGGGAGACCTTAGAAGAAACCGAGCCCTACAACACCTTGACCTCACACATCTATGCCTCCAGAATTGTGAGAAAATAAATTTCTGTTGTTTAAACCACCCTGTCTTATAGCAGCCCTAGCACATTAATATAGGTCATGAATCTTAAAATAAGAGTAACCCTCCCTGACTAAAAAAAAAGGGGGGGAGGCACCTGGGTACCTCATTTATTGAAGATGCTACCTTTAGCTCAGGTCCTGTTCTCAGGGTCTTGGGATCAAGTCCCACATCAGGCTCTCTGCTTGGTGGGGAACCTGCTTCTCCATCTTCCTCTGCCTCTCTCCCTTGCTTGTGTTCTCTCTCTCTCAAATAAATAAATAGAATCTTAAAATAAAGAAGAAAAAAAAAGCAAGAGGAACCCCTACTAACATAGTATTTAAAAGAAATCAATGATGAGAATCAAATATTGTTTGCATTCTGTAGATTTTGTTCTACAATGTTGGTCTGAGGCTGTTTTAAAAGAAATCTGTAAACTCAATTGAGTGTATTATAAGCCAGAATGTATAGGCATCAAGGAATTAATCTAAAATAGCTTTAACTAGGGGGCGTCTGGCTGACCCAGTCAGTAGACTACACACACACACACACACACATACACACACACACACATCTTTAAGTAGACATAAAAGATGAAGCAAACATTTGGTATTAGAAAACAGATGATCGTAGAAGGGTGAGTGTGTGTACATGCATATGTATATCTGTATTGTTGGGCTGTTCTGCGTGTGTACCTTTTAATTTTGTGAAATTCCATCAAATTTTTTCAAATACAGATCTCTTCCTTAATCTTCACAAGGGAAAGTGTGAAATTGCTGCTCTTGGGGAACATGTTTGCATTTATGATCTATTTAAATATGTATAATGCTCTATTTTGATATCAGGTTTCTGTTGATTGAATTGACTGCATGCAACGCTCCTTAGTACAAGTCTCAAGTTGCTTTTCACTCAAATTAGCCTGACTTAGCTCTGACTCCAGGGAAAGTACATAAAAGAAGGGAAAATTGTGATGTCCTCTGCTTTATTCAAGAGATTATTTCTGAAAACAGTATTGTCCTGAGCTCTGCAAACATATAAATCCCATGCATGGAGTGACAGCTAAAACTATTCATGGTGCTTGTAAGGTAGGTCAAGACACAATATGCTGTGGTTGGTGCTTGCTTTCAACCCCAGAAACTTCCTTTAGATACAGTTAAGAAAAGGAATCTTCAAAGTTTGGGAGGGTTTTGCACCTATAAGCCTTCAATTTATTTGAAAACAATTGGTGTATAAATATAAGTTGATTTTAATAAAAATGCTTACAGGTGGACATTATACTTAGAAAATGTAATATGGGCTGCAACTTGTATACAGTCCTTTAAAGATCTGTGTTTCAGCAGAACAGCCGGTCTCCAATTTTCTTCTTTAGACTGAATTCGTTTCTGATAAGTATAACACACATCTTTCTATTCTGAAGCAGCCCCCACAAGATTTTTATAATTCTATAAAGGAGATCACCCTTCTTTCATGCATGACTCGGTATCTATGGTGAGCTCTTTATAGGAGTAGAGAAGTAAAAACAGTAGGTGAATTTTTGTTAAACTCTGTAAATTTCTTTCTGCATAAAAATTTGTAGCAGTTTGTGGTTTAACTGCTAAAGGGTGAGGTTCAATCATAAATTGACATATTCTTTTACTCTGTATCATTGGAATTGGTTTTTTTCCCTTAGGAAGATTTTCAAAAGCAAAAACAACATTCCCAATCACCATTAAAAAAAAAAAAAAAAAAAAGGAGATATTTATACATTTTTGTCAATTGAGTGTATGTTTCACAAGAAATAATTTGGGTTCCTGCTTGGGGTGATTTCTATGAACTCTATAAAGTTCCCTAGCACCCCCTGGGGCTGCTCAGACATCCGTAAGTTGGTATTCCTGCGCCTGGGTAGAAATGAAGCAAGGACTGTAAGGGAGGCAGGCGCTTTGATGTTGTGACAGATATGTAGGTCCAGATCTGGGGTGAATACTGACAGGTTCTTTCTTGGTATATTTATTTTTCTTTGGCAGATAATCTATCATTTGTAGGCATTTATTCCCTGATTCCTCCAAGCCTGTTATATAATTGATCCTCAAAAGGCCAAGCAAGGTTGTCAGCTGGATTGCACGTTCTAAAAGTCTGGTTAGCTGTTTGTCATTGGCCCATTGAGTCCTATTGCAAACAGAGGTTTGGGAATTAAGTTTACATTAACATCTGAGAAGGAGCTCTTTTTTTTTTTTTTTTTTAATCATCTGTAAGTCCCCCCCCCCATAATCAGGCCTTTTCCAGGTATAGAAGTACTTCCTGGGGGCATCTGGGTGGCTCAGTGGGTTAAAGCCTCTGCCTTCTGGCTCAGGTCATGACCTCAGGGTCCTGGGATGGAGCCTGGCATCAGGCTCTCTGCTCAGCAGGGAGCCTGCTTCCTCCTCTCTCTCTGCCTGCCTCTCTGCCTGCTTGTGATCTCTGTCTGACAAGTAAATAAATAAAATATTTAAAAAAAATAAAAAGAAGTACTTCCTGGTATTTTCAAAGACAATCATTAAGTTGTTTTTTTTTTTTTAAGATTTTATTTATTTATTTGACAGACAGAGATCACAAGTAGGCAGAGAGGCAGGCAGAGAGAGAAGGAAGCAGGCTCCCCGCTGAGCAGAGAGCCCGATGTAGGTTTCGATCCCAGAACCCCGAGATCATGACCTGAGCTGAAGGCAGCGGCTTAACCCACTGAGCCACCCAGGCGCCCCAAGTTTTTTTTTTTTAAATGTGGCTATCTAACACCTTAGTCTATGCCAAGATTTTATAGCAAAGTTTATAGTTTATAAATGGAAATATAATTTGACTATTTTATTTCCATAACAGAAGTCATATTTGATACAGGCCATCATATATATATGATGTGCTTTTCCATAAATAATTTAACAAGTCTTTATTGGGTTTCCTAGTCATTAGGAATTGAGAATGATTTTAAGTGTTCCATGTCTTCAGTGGTGCTAGTGTTATTAGTGAGAAGCCTGGGTGGGAGACCTCATTGAGTGATGTCCCACTGTGGTGTAGGTGTAAGGTAAGGGCCTCCAGGGGTGCCTGGGTGGCTCAGTCCTTAAGTGTCTGCCTTTGCCTCAGGTCATGATCCCAGGGTCCTGGGATTGTCCCCCATCCCCAATCAGGCTCCCTGCTCAGCGGGAAGTCTGCTTCTCCCTCTCCCACTCCCCCAGCTTGTGTTCCCTCTCTGTCAAATAAATAAATAAAATCTTAAATAAAAAAAAAAAAAAGATAAGGGCCTTGAGATAGAACGGGCCTTGGGAGGTAGGAGTGGCACCAAATGCTTTTGGGTGAATATGAATGCAAATGGCCTTAGGAAACTGGAGAGAAGAATAAAAGCAAAACCCTGAGGCTGTGCTGGGCTACTTTGGAGAAAATGAATATATGTTGGTTTGAAGAATGTATGCAGGGGAGTAGAGGGAGATAATTTAAATAGGGAAGTAGAGACTGGTAATGACTCCAACTGAGGAGTTTACTATTCTCCTCAAAGAGCTAAGGGAGCTCTTTAGTGGTTTTGATTGAGGAGTGTTACTTGGAGGTGGGGTGTGAAGATTTGTTAAACAGAGTGTACACTAGGTGGGAGCACTGGGGAGCCTGGCTGCGGAGATCTTGGCAAGTTAAGGTACAATAGGACAAGGGTTGAGATAAGCTGATGAGTTAAGTTGATATTAGAAAGAGGAGAGAGAGCATTCTGATAAAAATTTAAGCCATGATTTGTCGTTCAAGGAACAATATAAATTCAGTCTGCTGTATTTCCCTACTCTCAAGTACCCAGGTAGGTATTTGAGGGTATGGACACTTAGAAAAGAGTTGTTATTTAATGTGTATGAAGTTTCACTGTAGTAAGATGAAAACGCCCTGGAGATTCATTACACAAGGATGTGAATTTACTGAACAATGCTGAACTGTACACCTACAAATGGTTAAGATGCTATATTTTATGTCATTTTTTTCAAACACCTCAGTTAAAAAACAAACCAAACCACACAAAAAAAATTAAAAAATTAAAAACACACCAAAAAGGCAAAGCAAGGCATGACACATGCTGCCATAGTGTGTTAATACGTTAATACAAAATGTGTGAGTCCTTGGGCTGACATTCTGAGGGGATTCAGAGAAAGAAGTTGATTCTGCCAAGAGGATTATGGAAGGAGTGGAATGATTTCACTGCTGCTTGCTAAATGCCAGTCTTCTTTTTTAAATGTTTTATACTTATGATTTATTCAGTTCTCAGACTAACCCTGTTATTTGCTCTGTGTTATATCTGAGGCCCAAAGAACTCACTTGTAGTTGCTTAGACAGCAATAAGTGTCAGTATTCGAACTCAGGCAACCTTCCTCTAGAGTCTGCTTTGCTAACCACTAAGGTAAGAGTCCTCATTGAGTTGTTTAAATGAATAAAGTCATTCTGCACATAGAGGAAATAATTAGCATTTTTTTAGTTGATTCACTCAGGATGATCTGATCTACACATACAAGGAGGGTGCTGGACTAGATGAAGCCTAAAGCTTTGTTTTGGTGTTAAAATTCTGTGAATCCTGGGACGTTAAAGAAAAGAAACAACAGGAAGGGTGAGCTTTTCTTTCTTTTTTATTTAGTTATATATTGACATTTGAGAGCTCATTAGTTTATTCAAGTAATTTGATTTTCTCTGTACAGTTCCTAGTTGTCAAATATTAGTATCACGAAAATCCATCACGTTCACGTTTTATTGACATGTTTGCAGGCCAAAGCAGCTTGGAGATTAAGAATTCAATTCACAAGATGAGCCATCTATCATTTAATATCTAAAGATAACTTGACTGAGTGTATAGAAAATGGGGCATGATAATAGCAATGATGCCTTTATACTATTTTCTAGAGTACTTGAGAGTTACTAACACAATCATATGCACTTTTTTCATTGTGTATGTACTTGTAGACATTTGCGGACTTTGAGAGTTTCCAAGTTCAGTACGTAGTAGCATTAACATGGGTCAGTTTGGGCTTTCAAATAACTATTTGTTTTTAAAATGAATTAAGGGGTGCCTGGGTGGCTCAATGGGTTAAAGCCTCTGCCTTCGGCTCAGGTCATGATCTCAGGGTCCTGGGATCGAGCCCCGCATCGGGCTCTCTGCTCTGCAGGGAGCCTGCTTCCTCCTCTCTCTCTTCCTGCCTCTCTGCCTAATTGTGATCTCTCTCTGTCAAATAAATAAAATATTTTTAAAAAAATGAATTAAAAGAGGAAAGACGGTCTTTCCAAAAAGTGATTTTGGAGCAATTGGATATCCATAGGCAAAAAAAAAAAAAAAGAGAGAAAGACCCTCAAACCACACCCATTATAAAAGAATGAATTAAAAATGGGTCATAGATTTAAACATAAAATGTAAACCTAGAAAACCTTTAAAAGGTAAGATAAACCTTTTGGTGTCTAGAGCTTGGTGAAGAGTTCATAACAGAGACCAAAAAAATAAATGTGACTTAATTAAAATGAGAAACATTTATTCTCTGAGAGATCCTGTAAAGAGGATAAAGAGATAATTAATATATTGGAGGAGGGCATGTTTATAAGTAACATATATCCTAACATATATCTGACGAGAGACTCATATTTAGAATGTGTAAAGGTCTCTTAAAACTCAACATTAACTCAAACAATCCCATTAGAAAATGGGCATGAGACATGAAGAGACATTTCACCAAAAAAGGATCTCTGGATGGCAAATCAGCCCATGAAAAAGATGTTAATTGTCACCAACCTCAGGAGATACATGTTAAGAGTGGAATGAGATACCACCGTATACCTTTAGCCAAAATAACATAAATAAATAATAAAATAGAGTAAAAATAAATAAAGTAGTGACATTACCTAACTCTGGTGAGGCTGCAGAGAAACTGGATCTCTCCTATATTGTTGATGAGAATGTAGAACTGTACAGTCACTCTGGAAAATAAGTTGAAAGTTTCTTAAAACATTAACTTTATGCTTCCTATATAGTTGCACTACTGAGTACTTATCTAAGAGAAATGAAAACCTATCTGCCAAAACCCATACACAGTTTTTAATGACCAATTTATTTGTAATGGCAAAAAATGGGAACAACTAGAATGTCCCTCAATAGTTAAATGGTTAAACAAAGCATGCTGTATCCATACCACAGAATATGACTCAGCAATAAAAAAGAATGAATGAGGCAGTATGCTCAGTAAAGAAGGCCATTTTAAAAGGTCATATACTGTATGATTTCACTTATATAACCTTTTTGAAATGACAAAATTATAGTGATAGAAAAGAGATTAGGGGTTGTTGAGAGTAAGGGATAGAGGCATGGGTATGACCACGACAGGAGAACAAGGGGTGATCTTTGCGTTGATGAAATAGTTACGTATCTTCATAGTGATGGTGGTTACACAAAGGCATATGTGTGATAAAATTATATAGAACCACTTACACACGCATTGTACCAATGTCAAGTGCCTAGTCTTGGTTTTACACTGTCATTATATAAGATGTAACCATTGAAGGGGAAACCAGGTGAAGGGTACACAGGACTTCTGTACTTTCTTTATAAGTTTCATCTCAAAGTAAGAAGTTTAAATAAAGGAACTGTATCCTTAAGATACATTCTAATGTATGATGCCTTCTAATGTTTCTTAAGGATACATTAAAATATGAATAAGAAATATCTTATTATGAAATGATTTGCTTGTTTGTTTGTTTGTTTGTTTGTTTTGGAGAGGGAGGTCGGTAGGAGCAGTGAGAAAGAGAGAATCCCAAGCAGGTTACATGCCCAGCTTGACTGCACAACCCTGAGATCATGACCTGAACCAAAATCAAGAGTCAGATGCTTAAGCGACCGTGCCACCCAGGCCCCTGAATATTTTATTTTGTAACTTTTACATTTTTAAGTGTTTTGCTTAAGTATGGATGATTTCATATTTTTGTGAATAGTCCATGATCTATTTAAAACTCTTAATCAGACTTACTTCAAATTCATTGTTGGAAATTCATAAATTCAACATGCGGCCCTTTCTATATACAGTTCTGTGAATTTTCCTTCTGTTTTTGATTTTTGCTCCATCATGGTTTTTGAGTCTAACGCTAGGCATTTTTTAAGGGGAAGTAGAGGTTAATGTAAAAGGCTTGTGGTTGTTCATGGGTATCAAGAGTCCCTAATGTATGCTAATGAATGGGGTCCATTATCTAACTGTTGAAAGTCTCTTTCTCTAAATTGCATTAAGGGTTGAGATTAAGAAATGTAATCCAGTTTGAGTCTTTGCTGCTAAAACTGTGGGTGGAATATTGTCAGTAGTTCTGAGTGTCAGCTTAAATTCACCATGAAATGAAGAGTACCTTAGAAGAAAAAGATCAAGCGTTTAAGACTGTCCCAAGTAGGAAGAGTCGAAGGAATTGAGATTATTGAACCAGGAACAATGAAGACACTGGTAGGTCTGGTAGTTCTCACCAAGCATATCAAGAACTGTCAAGACCAAGAAAGAATATACTTGTTCTGTTGACCTTTGAGGAAAGAAAAGGACCAGTAGATAGACGTTGCAGATTTTGCCTTAGCATGGTGGACAGTTATTATTGTGTATGACTTCTTTCTTGGGATCTTAAGGAATTACAGGCAAACCAAAATTGGTGTGATAATGCAGTCAGATGAGAACCTTAAAAATTATGTAGAACCCTGTATTTTGGTATGGCTTTGCTTTATGTTTTTCCTCAAAGGAAAACTCAGCCTCCACAATAATGAAAAAAAGTAACAAAATAGTACTGGTGACCTATTCAGTTGCAAAATAATCCTCATCACTTTCCTATTCACCAGGAATTCCATAAAGTAGAAATAATTTCCTTAAATTTTGTATTATCATGTTTCATGAAAAGTCCTTGGAAAAATCCCATTTGTGCATACATCTTACACATCCTATTTTGAAATCCTCTGAGATTATAAGCAATTAAATTAATTGCATTTTGTAGCCCAACCCCTCATTTATAACATATAATTCCCCAGGACCCACATGTCCAAATTCAAGAGCAGCTTGATAGAAAGGCTGATTTATTTTTGTTTTCTTCCTGGATCTGCTTTGAATATTCTTAAAAGAAGGGGGGAAATGCTGTCTTTAATATTCATATAGGATTTTCTTTTAAAAGCAGCTTCTCTCAAAAGCCTGTTGTTAAACAGGACTACCTAGAAAGGGGTCAACTTGTAAAACCCTTCCTAAGTACTTGTGTGGTTCTTTAGGATTGATGGATAAGCTGATAGAATCTAATCTTCAAATGTGTATGTCATTAATAGAGATGTAAGAATCTCAATTTACTTTGTCTTTTTCTATTCTGTCACATCATAAGGAAAAGCTTTACTAATGAAGTACCCAATGGTAATAACCCATTATATGCTAGAATCTCTCTTTATATCAGATGACATGCAAATGAACTGTTCTATTTCTGTGGAGAAAGAGAGACAAGGAGTGGTCTAGTTAATCATACTTGAGGGCTGCCATAGTTGTCTTCTGGGAAATATTATCATTATTCATTCTTATTTAAGGGTCCTTATCCTGTGCATAAGAAAATCTCCCATTCATTCCATTTGGGTTTGATGTTAATTACAGGGGCATTAATGGAAGCTTTTTCATAAGAAATGAATGTGGGATTAAATCAGGAAAAAAAAAAAAGAAGAAGCAAACTTCGGGTGAATCGGGTCATCATAAAACCGTGCATTTAGAATCTGGCATGTTGGAAGAACTGTAGAGATCATCAGTCTTGTTCAGAAGTAGAAACTGAGGCCCTGAGAAATGAACTGAGTTAATCAGAGCTCCTAGCTGGTGAGAGGCAGGTTTGAAATGACGAATAGGGGAGCCAGTTTCATGAGACAGCAATGTAGGGAAAAGGTAATTCTTGGAATTTCTTTTCCCAGAAAGCACTAGATTCAGGCTCTTTTAACTCCGGCCATGATTTCTGGCAAAACTTTTAATCTCTCTGGGTCTGTTTTCTTGAATTTAAGGTGAGGGGATTGGACTAGATCATTTATCCTCCAGCAAAGAGAAATCAAACTAAGCTATATAAAGGGTCATGTGTGATTACTGAACTAAGTTTATTGGGAAAAAAAATATTTCTAACTTTTCATTTACATTTGGCTTTTAAGAAACTGAGAGGTGCCAATCTTAGATATCAAGTAAGTTTAGCAGTAATCTTTAACTGGCTTGTCCCCAGTCTGTGCAAAGACTTTCTTCTTAACCCAGATCATATTTTTTCTTTTTAACCATTTCTTCATGTGAATTCTGGTTGATAACAAGTAATTGATAATATTGCTGGTAAATGAGGTTTCCCCTTAATCTTCTGTGTCTTTTAAGGAATTAACTGATCATGTATTCACATCTACACAATCCCTGTTCACCTTGTCACCATGTAATTAAGTCATTTTTCTTTTTCAATCAAGCATTCAGGTCTAAGGTAATTGGTGCTTTATGAAAAATTATGTACATTCTGGAGCAGTATTTCTGGTCTCTTTAAGTTTAATGCAAATAAAAAAATATAAATTTCTACAGAAATTGGATCTTGTTTTGTTTCTCTAAGAAGGAAATGAAGCAATTTTTTTTACTTATATATTTCACGTATACTTAGTGTATAAAGTATTTTATTAAATAAAATGCCATTTGCTATTTACCACAATATTTTCACCTACTTATTATAAATAAATACATATACATATACCTATACATATATTAGACCAATTTTACATTTCTCTTCTCTTTGGACCCATATTATCTGAATTACTATAAACATTTTTCTACTGTGCATGTCTGATGTCTGTTTGGTTGTTTTCTTTATTTTGTATTTTACTTTTATGTGTTCTTGTAGTTATATGTACTATGTTCTTATTTTAGAAATGCTAGAAACTATAAAAGTTGAAAAAAAGATTACTGTCAGATATAAGCATTATTATTTCCACTCTATTTTTATTTATTTGTCAACAATATCACTGTAATAAGAGTCAGTCTGTGAAATGGATTCAATTTTGTGTAATACTTCAATAAAATAAAAGATAGATGTACTACACATATAAATAAATAGTGCTATAACTTGATTATTTTGGATAAGATGTAACATAATTTTAGTTTTTATTTCTTTGAAGAATTAGAAATTTGGATGTCTCATAATAATGGCTTGCACATGTCCTCAGGAAATAGTATAACTAAATTGCAAACATGCTTACTAAGTCCTTCCAAATTCTTACATTGTGGTTTCTTGAATATTTTCCTGTAATGGTCTTCCTGCCAACAATATAATATATTGTTATATATTATATAATTTGTTATTGTTATATACTTGTTGTTCTTGTTATAACAACAATATTTGGGAAAATATATTGTTATATTGTTATATACTTTTATTATATAAGAACAATAACAATTGTTATTGTTATATACTTAAAGAGATATATCTAATATCTCTGTAAAGTAAATTAAAGTCATTAATTTTTCTGTCACCAAAAAAGGTTGCTTTTCAGCTTTTTAATGACGGTGATACCTTTGTGAATACTAGCTCTTCATCTACCCTGTTATACCAGCTAACATAAATGATAGGCCAAATTTTACACAGTAAAAAATCAGCACAGTAATTGTTAATTCATGGGATAACTAGATTTTGATGGCCTCTTTTACAACTTTTGTCTATTTTTTTTTTTTTTTTTTGCTTGAGAGTTTGTAGGTGGTCTACTCTTCATTTTTCTTTTTAAACTTTATTCATTGATTTCTTTTTTTAAATGTTTTAAAGATTTTATTTTACATACAGTTTTATATTAGTTTCACGTATTCCATATAGTGACTTAACAATGTATTCATTTCTTCAAACTATTTTAACAAGTAGGTACCATTGCCTCTAGAAAGCAAATTTCAAATAGGTTTCTTTTTATATGTGATGTCCATTCTCAGAAAAATCAGTTCATTTCATCCAACTGGTTCTCCCTTACCTATCTAGAGTCCTCAGTTGGAGTGACCTTTGGAGGGACTGGTGTCTTGAGTGATGTAGTTAATGAGATCTAGCGACATCATGACCCTGACCCCTTCATGGCCCTGGCTCCTCTCATCCATCTTCTTAACCCCACGGCTGAGTCAGTGTGTAGAATCAGGATTAAACAAGTGTGAATAAACAAGTTCAAGAGCTTCCTGTCAGGACTGCCAGTTCATGGCAATGGCAAAGTAAGACATAGAGAACTTACTACGGAGAATGCTCTTTTGTGCACCTCCACCAGTCCTGCCTGGGAGATCCTACTGTTTCTGGTCAGCGCAGTGCATCTAATCTCCGTTTGCTCCATTCCTGGACAGTGATGGCAGTTGGCCTTTATAATCACATAGCTGTTGGCACATTCAATGAAAGGACGGCTGATCTATCACTTACCCAATGTCACACGTTAGGAAAGCTTTTATCTCATTAACTATGATTAATGTTTGTGTGTAATGGGCTTGTCATGTAACTGTTCATATTCAGCAGTTTTGAATCCTTTAGCTTACTTGGGTGGTGAAGGGCATTTCTCTTTTCGGAGGAGAGCTTTATCTTCAAGACTGAGTGGGCTTGTTCTCAAATTCCGATTGCCATGTGGCAAAAAATAACCCTGGGATCAGCTCCTCTTGACTCTTTCGCCACTGTTGGTGTTTCAGTGTTATTACCTGTCACTGAACTTGGGATGTCTTTATATAACTGCAGTCTAATTGAAAAATATGAACAGTTTGGCTTCTATAGGAAAAAAAAAATAGAAGAAATAGCAGAACTTTAAGGAAACATTTGTCTCTTCTTTCTTAGCCAAGAAGTTGCTTTCCTAGTATGATTTCCTAAGTGTGTTTTCCCAAAGTGAGATGAAAGAGGTAGAGATAAGGGATGCAGTTACTTTCTTGCCTATGGCTGTGGTTCTTGCTTTATCTGCTCTAGATTTGACAAGTCCTTCCCCTTAGCCCAGGGCACCGTTTGATAAGTTGACCAGTCAGTGATTAAACATATTTATTTAGTTCAATGGGTCAGAGCTGTTGCGACAGATAGAAAATTACTGACGGATTATCAATTTCAGCACCTCTGACATCTGGCCTCCGTGTAGTCCATCATCTGAAGACTCATAACACATTTGCTTGGACAATAACATGCTCAGCTACCTGTGTGATCACAGAGCTGGATATTGGAAATGTTTCCTTCGGAATTAATAAGACTGAAGGCACAGGAGTTAGAAGACTTTTGCACCGACACTTGAAAACTTAAAAGCACCAGTCAGTGGTTTACACCATTTATAGCCAGAATGAGAACTGACTTGTACTTTAATTATGCTCTGCTGAGTTAGGTGATGTTTTTATTTCTTTCTTTAACACGGGTGTATTGTGGAATTGATGAAATAGGTATTTGGAAATATTTTGGAAACAAGACTACATATAAAAAGATCACTTGTGTCAAAATACTCTATTTAAAGAATTTAAAATAACAGTCTTAAATTTGGGGTCTACTGAAATTACAGGATTACCAAAATAAAACAACTCAAATATCTACTATTCAAATTCTTGCAAAAAGGATTTGTAGGGGCACCTGGGTGGCTCAGTTGTTAAGCATCTGCCATTGGCTCAGGTCATGATCCGAGGATCCCCGTCGGGTTCCCTGCTTGGTTGGGAGTCTGCTTCCTCTCCCACTCCCCCCCGCTTGTGTTCCCTCTCTCACTCTCTTTCTCTGTCAAATAAATAAATAAAATCTTTTTTAAAAAAGGATTTGTAAAAACCTTTCTTCTATTTCTTGTTCCTGTTGAGCGGTTCTTTTATCCCAAATGAATTCTAATAATAAAGAATAAGAGTCCTGTAGCAAATGCTAATCGAACATGGAGATATATTCTAGTCCTCTGTCCACCTCGTTAAAATTTACTCGAATGCAATCTTCTTTACATTCCTATTTCAAACTTCCACATAAAATTTAAGGGTCATTTTGTGACTAGTTATTTAAACAAATATGATCTGGGTTAAGAGTTTGTTTTACTGTATGCTCAGATCTTAAAATCTGGCGCACTTGCTGAGAAATGAATGGGTCACAACAGATATTAAGCTTTAACTTTTATTTAGGTTCTACTCTCCTTTGTGTTTCATGTGACTCTTCCTCTGTCTTTATGTTCCATGTGTCTAATGGCCTACGTGATGACAGTGCTACATTGACTATTTATGTGTGCTGTCATAAAAATATTTGTGAAGCTCAAAATGATTCTAAGTCTTTAAATAGCTTACTTTCATACATTTTCTTGAATTTTCAAGCTGACAAGAACTTAGAAATACTATCTTTGCTCACACAATAAAGATTGAGTTCATTGACAGTACAGTTTATATTTATTCACTAAATCCACACCTGAGCTATTTGCCATAAAATTGACAGGCCCTCGTAGAATGTCCTTTTTTCTTTTTAATTTTCTTCTTTTTTTAAAGCTATTTATCCATTTGAGAGAGAGCGAGTAGCGGCGGGGGTGGGGGGGTGGTATGCAGAGGGAGAGAGAGAGAACCGCTGAGCAGACTTCTCATTGAGTGTGCAGCCCACCAAATGGGACTCAAATCCAGGACCTTGAGATCATGACCTAAGCTGAAATCAAGACTCAGATGCTCAACCAACGGAGCCACCCAGGTACCACTGAATGTCTAGCTTTTTTATGATATAAGACAACTTGGCAGTATTACGAGCCATATGGTCATTTTTTTTTATTACTAAAGCCTTCCTGATTTGTCTTAAAATTAACTGAGCTTTCTTTTATAATTTTGTGGAAACCTTTAGCAGTTGACGATAGCATTCCATCAACCCATCTCTCCTTAGAGAACTCTGAGTTGGCTTGGAAAATTTTTGGATGAACCCAAGTTTCAGGATGCTTTCTTGAAGAATCTATATGTGTGAGTCAGAAAAACTGTCATAGATATTCAGGTAAGACACAATTAAATAATAAGAGAGGTCAGATGAGAATAACTGAATTTGATCTGGAGAATTGATTTGAGCAGTTGTGGGGAAGCCATTGTGACATTTTCCTTAATGATCAGCCCCTTTGAATATCAGAACATTCCACATTTGTCACTTACTTTACGTCCTTAACTATAATGACCACCACTTAATGCTTTCTCAGGCATATTATACTGCACTTATAAAATTGGGCAGAGGTGTCACTCCACGCTCCATATTTTGATTGTTAAATTAAAACAATTATTTTATTGTTAAATGCCTACATTTGCCTTTCCGCTTTATTTTTCACCCTACTTCTTTCTGAGATAACCTAAAATTTTTTATTTACAATTTCTCACATTTAAGTTATATATAATAAGTTGCCGGAAGTAGGTCAACAGGTATCTCCATAAAAAACAAGCAAAGAGCATAGGGAAGTGAAATACGTTCTTTTGGAATTACGATCATGTGGATCCATCCCTTACATGAAAACTTGCGATTGCATCGAAAGGAATCAACTGTGATGAAAATATTCGATAATATGAGTTGATGTGTGTTGAAATTTCTTTGGGTAAAGGAACACTCGTACATCGGATTGCCCAGTGCTTTCTCATAGTAAAAGGATGTGATCATCTGTAACCACACAGGAAGACTGAGAAATTAAGCAAAGTAATGAATGCTAAAGTGCTTTATGAACTATCAAAAGCTCCAACAATGTGATGTATGTGATTTAATGCTGTGTGAGTTCGTTGAAATGGACAGTAAGGAAGAGAATGCACAGCAATCCGTTCTTAGAGACTTCTGTGCCGACAGTCTAAGACTTATGGTTTTACAGAATACGTATTGACATATAATGATTTTTCATGCAAGGACATTAACATTGGCCAATTTCATGTACTAAAATGTAATGCAAGAAGAAGCTCAGAGCCACATTTTTTAAATGCTGGCTTCTACATTACCCTTGTAAGCATTTGAATCACTAATTTGGGATGACTTTTAGCCTCGTCTTTTTTTTTTTTTCTTCTTAAACTCTAGTATGTGTCAATGATTCTTTTTACTTCTTTTAAATTATTGGATTAGTGTTGCATTGTCAACAACCTTGATTTTCTGCATTTAAATTCCATTTTTTAACCATTCTGAAGAACAGTTATGATAACAAGTGAATGAACACAAGATTAACTTAACTTGATTTTTGATTAACTTAATTTGTAACATGCATTGCCATTTATTCCAGTGGGCCCAGCATATACACTGCGCAGGGTAACTTTGGGAAGATGTGAAAAAGGACTAAGATGGTGATGCTGACATAGCAATCACTGTTTAATAATTGTACCTGGGTGACCTAAAAGGATTTAGGCACTGGGGGAATTCTGCAAATTATGAGGCTTCTAAAATGTGTGCCAAAAGGATACAGAGTAAATCATATGATGCTTCTGATCTGGATTGATTCATAGTATAATTACCTCTCAAAAACCTGATGATATGCTAATATTAAATTAATAGTTGTAAGTTGATAGTAAAATTGTAAATGTGGTTTACATTTACAATTGTAGTTACACAAAATATGGAAGGAAAATTTGCCTTTATTCCATGGGTTTCAAATTAGCCTGGCACAATTATGATTTCTAACTGTTACAAAGACAGAATTCAGTAGCATAGCTGAAATTACAGCGATAGCAATTGGCTTTAAAAAAAAAAATTTATGAGCTAAATATATTGCCCTCTTCTGTATTCAGAATATTATACATCTCAGCTAGGTCTGAATACAGACCTTATGACAAAATACTAAGAAGAAACATTAGAGTAATCATTTTTGTGAGTTGAAAGGGCCATTTAAACTTGGAAATTGATCATACCTGTAGCCAGCAGTGTTTGACACACTCCTTACAATGAAGAAACCCAAAGAATGTCTTATTAATCAGTGTTTGGGTGAATTGATAGGTTTGAGTATTATTTAGTAGATGTTTAATATTATTATGTCAATGTGAGTGTATGCTGTTAATGATGTTTTTTTGAATACTTTTACTAAGATCCGTTTCACTGTTTATCCACATAAGTCCTTAACTCGTTGAAATTCCGTGAGGGATGGATGATTTTGTTTTAAATATTTTCCAGTTAACTTAGTTAAGCCAGATTTCTTTGGTTTGTCTTGTTTAAGCCATGATGCTCTGTTGGAAATCATTCTTAAAAATTTTATTTAATATTGTGTATATTATTTTATATTTTATTTAAATTTATTTGTTTAAAGAAATTAAAATAGTTTATATTATTTATTAGTTGGAATTTCTTGGGTAATAATTCTGAATATTAGTTCTCTTTATATTTATAAAATCTTGAATATACATGCTCTGGTATTTGAGTGAAAAATTCAGCATTTTCTTTACATAAGTCAAACACTGATTATATTCTGAAGATTTTTCATAACGCCATTTCATCTTCACTTTAAGCCACTGATGTTTAGGTTATCATTTTCCTTTTTTCTTCATGAGGAAATTAAATAGCAGGTTATACAAAAACTCTGCCGAAAGCCATATAGCTAGTCAGAGGGGATTTTTTTGACACACTTCCCATGTATCATTTCAGTGGTCTGGATTTCTTTCCACTTAAACAGTAACTAGAGTATTCGATTTTAGGGAGAATCCTTAGGATTGATATTTCTGTGAGTATGAATTGCAGTAAACAATTCTGATTTTGTGAGTTCAAGATCTTGGTTTCTTGAGGTATTACTCTTTTTTCTATGTAGATGAAGTAGATCACTGTCCAAAATAGGAGTGTGTGTGTGTGTGTGTGTGTTTATATGTAGAGAGAGAGCAAAAAAAAAAATGATATTCAACATTAATCTGTTCTCCAGCTAATGAGGACTGTTACTTTGGGATCATAAACATAGGTACTTTGTGTTTGTTTTTAATTTCAGACTAGTGCCCCTTGCCTTAAGCCTGTAGGGATAAATAGATGTAAATATGGCGGTCGTTCATCCACACGTGTACATGAGTAAGCATTGCCGAAGCCGAGAGTTGAGGTTATCACTTAGTTCTCGCCATCCCTCCCCTTTTGTATGAACAGATATAGTCAACATGTAAATTCTTCATTAGCTCTCATAGTCAAAGAATATGTAGGAATCCCCAAAGTTAGTTCATTTAAACTCTTATTTTTGCTACGCCAGTACTAAACCCAGAGACAATTACTGCTCAAAATGTTGTCGTCCAGTCAAATATCTTTCTTACGGTGATGACAACATAAAAAATGAATCTATGATGCTTTACTCAAAGCTTCCATCTCAGATCTATTCCACATGTGGTGTTGCGGTAATATTGCAAGCAGTGAAGTATTAAAACAGTTTTGTCTTGTATTCTTTCATTCTGACAGGCCAATGACATAATGTCGACAAGCCATGTCTGATAGATTTGAAATTAAAAGTGAATACCCTGCCTTTTTCCCCCTCTCTCTTGCCTAATGGCCTTTGAGCCAATATGCTGTTTCACTGCTTCCGACATACTGTCTTCCACAGTAAGTCTGGGAACAGCTTGGGAGGGTATTTTCTCAGGCTGCAAAGGATGGTTTGATCAAAACCATATTACTTTGTTATTAAAAGCGAAGAATGGAGAGAAATCAGCAGTAACAACAAAACCTTGTTCAGGGTCCGAACTCTAAAAATCAGTGTGTCGAGAAAGATGTTAGCCCTATATATACAATTTAATTCTTTTACAACAAAGTTAACCAGTGATTTTTATAAACATCCACAGAACAGC
Organism: Mustela nivalis; assembly: GCF_964662115.1. Classification (NCBI taxonomy): domain Eukaryota; kingdom Metazoa; phylum Chordata; class Mammalia; order Carnivora; family Mustelidae; genus Mustela; species Mustela nivalis. Next base: position 29,751,198 of record NC_139020.1, read on the forward strand.
AGCATTTAGATGACTAAAGTAGAAATTTAAAGCACTCTGAAGTGCCTTTTAGTTCTACACTATATTGTGTAGTTCTGTGTAGTTAGTGATACAGTAACTGTGTCATCATGGAAAATGATAAATGGTGTATGGAACCACAACTTTAAATATCTCCCCGGCAGATATGTAGATTTTTTTTTTTTTGCTTTTGTTGTTGTTTTAAGACAATTTTTAAAAAAGATTTTATTTATTTATTTGACAGAGAAAAGAGAGAAAGCACAAGCAGGGGGAGCTGCAGAGGGAGAAGGAGAAGTAGGCTCCCCAGTGAGTAGGGAGCCTGACATTGGGCTTGACCCAGGACCATGGGATCATGACCTGAGCTGAGCTTAACTGACTAAGCCCCTGTTGTTGTTGTTTTTTGTTTTTGTTTTTGTAATTTTCTCATTGAACAAAAAAAAGTTTTCCTTCCCTGGCTATATAATTTGAGTTTTTGTTGTTGTTGTTTTTTTAGATTATTGCTTTTGTAAAGACATAGGAAGAACTTAGAGAAGTTGAAAAAATAATTGAGATTGAAACTTTGCAACTATTTTGTTCAATTATATATTTAATTAACAAAATACTTTGTACAGTTTATTATGACTTCAGCCTGTTTCACTCTGCATTAAGGGGTGGTCCTTGCTTTTTGGCTGCTTATGTGTTAACTGGAAAAATAAGACATGCACATGTGAAACTGTTGACCATTATAAACAGCAGGCAAGAAAGTGATAAATCTAAGTAGACGCTATAGGACAGAAGTTCTGAGATACACACATATACACATATGCATGTGTGTGCCTGCATGTGTGTATAAAACATTTAAATAAATACTTCCACAAGCCAAATATTATAGGAAACCCCATTGTCCAAAGGCCAGGTCAGATAAATGCAAGGGACATCTGTTCCTTCCTTTCTAGAATCTTCTGAGGGTTCAAATAATTTACAGCCATTTTTATGGCTACCAGGGAGTCCTGAGCTAGATGTGGGCTATGGTGTAGAGCAGTTGGTAAAACCTTCCACGCTGGGATGATGTTTCTTGAATGAAATAAAATTCAAGAAATTGGAAGAGAGGAAAATTGGGCATATTCAGAAAGGAAGAATGTTGTGAAGGCAGAAAGTTCAAGCCATGAAGAAACTGGTTGTTGTTGTTTTGTTGTTGTTTGAAGAGCTATAGGGAGACCAGCTTGGCAAGAGGGGAGTTCAAAATATTGACTTGCAAGGGGTCACCTAGGTCACCTAGGTTGGGTGGAGCTGAGTTAAATGGACCACAAAGATAGAGTTTTTGTTGTTGTTGTTTTGTTTTGTTTTGTTTCTTTCTTTTCTTTCTTTCTCTCTTTCTTTCTTTCTTTTTTAATATCCAAGAAGCAGTATTGATTACATCTAGGTCAATGGACACGACACAGGGCACCTGTGTGACTCAGTTGATTAACCATCCGACTCTTGATTTCAGCTCAGGTCATGATCTATGGGTGAGATCAAGCCCTGCATGAGACCAAGCCCTGCATGGGGCTCCATGCTTGGACCTACTTAAGATTCTCTCTCTTTTTCCCTTTCCCTCTGCCCCTCCTTCTCCCTCCCTCTCTCACTCTAAGAAAGAAAAGAAAAGGAAAGAAAGAAAGTAAGAAAGAAAAGGAGGAAGGAAGGAAGGAAAAAAAGAAAGACAGAAAGAGAAAATGGGCATGACACAATGAGATCACTGTTCTATGACAGTATCTGACGGACTTGTGGGAATGGGTTACTGTGCAAAATAAAGTCAAGGTGGGAGGAGAGTAGATATGTTGGCTGGATTCTTGTGTTCACTTTAGTAAAAGGAATACTGATATTAGGAATAGTAATGCAGTTATGCTTATTTTTATGTCTTATGTTAGCTATAAAATAAGTGCATTCTTCAGTATATATCTTCTGTGTACAAGCATTTTTAGCTCTGATTTAAAGTAGCAAATTGATTTATCCAATATAATTGCTTATAGCTTCCAAGGACTTACTTTTGCTTTCTCTCCCTCCCTTCCCCTTTGCTCTCCTCTTATTTTCTGTCTTTTCTTTCCTTTTTTCCTTTCTTCTTTCTATAGCTCTTTCTGCCATACAGGATACTGGCTTTTTAATCATAATAAATATTAAAGTCTAACATGCAGTACTCATTATTATGAAGGAGATTAAATCATCATGATCCAGGAATATCAGAGTTAAAAAGGGGGAGAATCTAGGCACTTTTCAAATATTTAGTTTAACTAATGATAGGTCCCTATTTCTGCTCATTTTCTATGTAGTGTTTATATGCAAACTTTATTTGGTATGAAACCCGAACTCTAATAAAATTTAGGCCAGATATCCAACCTTAGCAGAAAACCATATTAACTCTAACAGCTGTAGTCTGTCTGCACAATGTCATAATCACTGTCACATGAACATTTCTGGATTCGTACCTCACCGTGCTGTTCAGGTAGGTCCAGGGGATGTAGAAGGAATAGCTTTGCCTTTGAAGCTCATTTTCAATCACATCTTCCAACATTTCCTGGGACTTGGATGGTCCCTTGGTGTCGGTTTTATTGATTATTTCGCATTTCTTTCAGATATAGTGTTATTGTTTTAATATGTTGATATTAATTCTGCTGAATTTGGCGCTCTAGCCAAATTTTAGCGCTATATCACTTGTTTTACTAGTAGGCTACGCTCTCTTATGAAAAAGAAAAGATTGAAAGATTGAGAAGTACAAGAACATAGAGTGTGTAGGCTACACGTGGGCACTTAGAATGCTTGATCAAAGGTATTATATGAATGAATCTAAACTTTTCATTATAAGGAAATAAGAAAAAAGTTGTCTGAATATAGGAAGAGTTTTCTTCAACAAAAGGATAATTTTTTGAGTGTATGTATTTACCAGTTATATGTTATACAATAATTTATATGAAATTTTTGTCATATGTAAATTGATTAATGGTTGATTCTACAGAATGCAGTTCTTAGGAATTGATACTATAGAATAAAATTTACAGGATTGTCATAAAAATAAGCCTATGTTTAGTTCATTTCTACTTCTGATGTACCACTGGTTGTTTAGCTTATGTAATTAAAGGAAAACATGTTAGCAAAGTCTACAGCCTACACATTCAAAACAGGTTATTATTATTTATTCAGCTCCCAGTGATTGCACACATTTGACCCTAAATGACAAAGTAAATGAAAGCCCTTTTTCAAAGTAATACAATCAGTTCGAAAAATATTGTGCTAATAAAGTTATACATTCTAATTGAAAGATTGATGGCAATCCATTTAGTTGTTACTAGGTTATTTGTGACAGACAGATGCAGAGTAACCTCATTACAGTCAAAATTGTGATGACTTGTAGCTGAAGAGAGAAATAAAGCTGAAACCATTGTCACAGTCCATTTCCAAAATGTATTCAGAAGATGATTTAAAAGAAAATGTACGGCCATTAAATATAAGTTTGAATCGGTTACCTAGCAGTGTTATTATAGAAGCAATGAAGTAATCATCTGTTTGATCCGTAATTGGCCTACTTAAAATTCACAAATCAGATTTACCAATTCCAATTTATGTAAGAGAAATACAGTAGCAAACACTGGATTTAAAAGATTATCCCTTGTGGTTTGGTATTTCCAGTTCATATTTTTAGTTGTTTTCTTCTTGATCATTAAGTCTATATCAGCTTATTTTAGACATTTCTGTCCACAATCACCAGTTCATGATAAATTATTCAGCACTTTTCATTCGTATGTTCCCCAGTAGTTTAACGTCAGGCTTTCAGCACAAGTTCTCCAGGGAATTCTATCAACATTTTAAAGTTATGCTTGAGAGGAAAAAGGAGTCTGGATGCACAATAATTATTTTTATTTCCTAGTGAAAGATGTTGAAATCTCTGTGCAATATATTTCCTGTATATTTGATTTAGAAACTTTTTTTCCCTTGGTTAATTAAAGTCATGTAGAAATTTTGACTTAAAGAAAACCCTGCCTTTCCACCCTCTTCCTTCTGCAACCCTGCAATTTGTACATGCATCTCTACAATTTCGTGCACTCTGAAGGATCCTCATAATCTTTTTGTTTCAAGGGCAATAATCCCGTGTTCCGTCTTCCACATGAAACCCATTTCGTCTCATCATTTCTCAATTCTGGTGTATTCTCATGCACAATTGTCCTCATTTCTCTCATAGCTCTGCATCTGCACTTTCTCCTGTTCTGCTGTGTCCTCTATCATTTCTTGTGCTTTTACAATCGTTGCACCTGGGTGGTGCAGTGGGTTGAGAGCCCCACTCTTGGTTTTGGCTCAGGTTGGGATCTTGGGATTCTGGGATTGAACCCCACATCAGGCTCCATGCTGGTGGAGTCACCTCCACTCTCACAGTAAAATAAATAAATAAATATTAAAAAGAAAGAAAGAAACAAAGAAACAAACAAACAATCATAATAATGTCTTTTCATTACAGGTTATCTCACATCATGGATTACAAAGTTCTTATATTAACAGAGATATTATATTATTAACAGAGATATCCTTTATGAGAACACTATTACAAATTTGATTTAAAGTTGGCCCTAATTTTTTGAAAAAGTGCATTTAAGAAAAGTACATTTTCATTGTGTGGATAATTTATCTGTTGGGTACTCCTATCTGCTAATAAATTTAGCATAGCATTTTTCTTTTCTTTTTTTTTTTTCTAAGAGACAGAGAGAGAGAGAGAGATCATAAGTAGGCAGAGAGAGAGAGGGGAAGCAGGCTCACTGCAGAGCAGAGAACCTGTAACATGGCATTTTTCTAAAATAGTGTCTCCACCTAAAATTGGCATTTTTTCTGTCCTAAGAAATGAATTAAAAGGAAGACTATTATGATGTGCTTCCTTTTTGGCATGTCATCAGTTAAGGGTAAAGTTTTGTGTCATCCAAGCAAATAAATAAATGTTTTAAAGATAGATAGATAGATAAATAGATAGATCTCTCTCTCTATATATAATTTATTATATATTGTAACTATATTGTATGTCATATATATAGACCAGCAGATCACCAATAAGGTGAGGTTGTCATTGAGGTGAGATGCCAAAGGAATGAAATGGGAACCGAGGACCTTCTACTCAATTCTAGTTACAGATCACTTATCATATATTACCTATTAACTATTATTTAACTTCTAAATCTTAGGGGTTTTTTACCTATAAAGTTGGATGAGGATTCTAGCCTTTTAAGGTGTTTGTGATCATTATACGTATAATTTTAGAGTTTGTAAGATTGATTCATTTATGAGTCATGAAGACTGGAAATGTTTAAAAATTTATACATACTTTTCATTCTTTTAAGCAAATGATTATTGAGTGCCTGCTGTGTACCAGGTTCAGTGCCAAGTTAGGATATGTTTGTCAATGAACCAGGAAAAAGTCATTTGTGGCCTCCTATAGCTTATGTGCTCAGTGTTTACATATTCAGTGCAAAAACTTGAAAAATATGTGAATGTAAGTGTACAAAAATAAAATTACTTGGAAGTCCTCTGTTAATGATTTGTGGATAACATATTTTTGCATGTTTGTATCTGTGTTTGTGTTTTGCAGTTTTTTTCAGATTACCATTGTAGCTATGTCTTCTTGCTTATTTGCATTTTATAAATATTTCCTCATATCATCTTCTTTTTCACCATGCTGCACATTTTATTTCATGCTGTATGCTAAGTTTCCAATTTTTTATCATTGAGTGTTTAAGTCATTGCTAATCTTCAGGGTTACATATGAATATGTGAACTATAAAGGACATATGATGATATGATGATAACAATCCTTGTACACATTCCTGATTATTTTTCTCAAGTAAATTCACACACGTAGAATTGTTGAGTCAATGGGTATACATATTTTCAACAGTTTTGTGAGTTCTTCAGTAAGGCTGTTTCAATTTAAACTAGATAATGCCCGAGGGTCTATTTCTACTAAGGCTAAAACTTTTGTTGTGTGACTATTGTCTTTTTTCTTTCCTTCTTTTGTGAATTGGCTATTCATGTTGTTTGAATGTGTTTTTTTTTTCCCTTATTACAGTGCTTTTTTATTGATACTTGAGAACTTGTTCTATATGAAGTAATCATCTTTTCATGTTCTTGTGTATGTGTGTGTGTGTGCATAAATGAAGGTTTGCCATTTTTTAATAAAGATTTTATTTATTCGAAAGAGAGAGAGAGCAGGGGTGGGGGCAGAGGGAGAGGGAGAAGCAGTCTCCCTGCTAAAAATGAAGCCCAACACGGGGCTCGATCCCGGAACCCTGGGATCATGGCCTGAGCTGAAGGCAGACACTTCACCGACTGAGCCACCCAGGTGGCCTGAAGATTTTCCATTTTTACATAGAAAAACAGAGTAGCCTCCATGACTTTTTACTGCTTACTTCAAAATTAATGCATATATAATTTTTCCATAATCATTTTACTTATCTGTTATATCGTCAATATTATTAACACTGCTTATGTGTGAGCTTCTTTTGTGTGTGTGCATGTGTATGTAAACTACTTGTATTAACTACAGAAATAGATTTTTAAATTGGCTTTTGTTTTTTCTTATTGAAGTGATAGAGTCTCTTATTGGTTTCCCCTTTGATACATATTATTGGAGAAGTTTTAGATAGCTAGCAAAGAGAAAATGTCATTAAAGTAACTGAGATGTACAGATCTACTGTATTCTTTACATGGATGTCATTTCAGTCTTTCCAACTGCATAGCTTTGGTAGAATCCTAGACTTAATGCTGATGGATGAAAGATATCCCCTCCCCCACTACATACACCTTTCCCCTGACATACACTGGAGGTATTTGAATTATCTGTCTTATTTTTCATATTTTAGAACAGATGGCCCAAAGACTAAGTATAGATAGACTGTTAGCCTTCACAGTGTTTTGCTATTGTTGTGTTCTAATTATGTATATGCTTTTAGGTAAGTCTTGTTCTCTCCAGATCTCCATATGCCCTACAAACCAGATTTACCCACAGCTTGAATGCTTTATTCATACATTACTTTGTTGGACCCAGGTGGCATGTAAATTTTAAGTCAACCGCAATTAGTGACTAAAGACTTCTAGTAACAAAAGAGTCACTGGTTAGAGATTGAAACTCTGGTGCTATAGGAGCTGTCCCTGACATAAGGGGAAATATACAAACTTTGGGATCTATAAACATGAAAAGTAAATTGTTGATAATCTCTAAGTTCAATGACAGCAGAACTATTTATTTCTGAATTTTTTAAATCTATGACACATATCAAAGTGCTTAGTACAATTGTAAATGTCCAATTAAAATTTGTTGAATAAATATAATAGTTTCTGTACTCTTTGTTATAATTTACTGTGAGACTGGAGAATTTAGGAACAACTCTTTAGTTTCCTAAGTTCCTATCAAGTTTGACCACTTAGCAAAGGAAGTATTAAATTAATTAGAATACAGTTAATACCACTTTTGGTAAATTATTTGTATTTTTTCAAATGTGGCTGTGTTTTTAAAAACAATAATATTCTAAAACCTGATTATTAAAGACATGAAAAACACATTATTAAATTAAGTGAATTCCTTTGAAGTCAGTCATTTAAAGTGTATAAAAATGGATTAGTTGAATACTTTCCTTTAGAATATGACCTAATATATTCCCATTCTCTCTCATAAAATTATAAGAATAAAGATAAGTATATTTTAATCTCTACCTACAAAATACATATGATTTATTACGGGGTTGTGATTTTTATCCAATGTCCTAGTATTGAATGATGGTGTTTAATAATACTGTAATACTGTATGTCAGAAGATTTATTGTAGTTTTAATTTCTCTCAGCCAGGAGACAGAGTACTTGAATGTGTTTAGCGATTATTGACTGATAAGCAATAAAATGATGCTGCATAGAGCTCAGTAGCAAATGTTTCTCTAACTCTCTCTGATTAATATGGTCTTTTTGGTGTAATGTGTCAATTTTATCAGATTCAAATTTATCATCAAACTAGCGATAGTAATTTTTACTCTGAGAAAGGGCTATTTGGACTGGGCTATCATTACACTCACAAATATAATTGTTTATACCACAGGGAAAGCCCTTATGAAAAAGTCACTCTTCATTACTGCTTGATCAGCCAAAAATGCCTTTATAGATGTTAGATGAAATAGATGAACTACGTATCAGTAGATTTGGAAAATTTTCATTATTCCTAATAGGCTAATGGAAGTTTCTATCCAGTCATTAAATCTCTTTTGACCACTGACTTTTTAAGTATAGCAGTCTTTAGTCTCTAGAGTATGGAAATGTCTCCAGTAATTGGAAGTGCAAGAAAGATGAGGACTACTAACAGAAATGAAAATTCTAAAGAGAGAAAATAATTCATGTAAGCCACGTTTGATATGCCTATAGTATTGTTGAGTTTAATTCAACGAGTATCTTTGGAACATCTTCTGTGCGTTGGGCTGTATGCTAGGTTGCAGGGTTATAAAAATGAATATATGCAAAAAATGAAAATATGCTGAGAGAAATGAATGGATAGATGTCTGTTAATTTTTTCTAGAATGCAACATATGAAATAAGCATATAAATAACTTTTAACTTCCTGTTTCCTTTAATCTCGTTGTACTTATTTAATTATGTGATAAAATGCGTGGTTGAAACATTTTGCAACAATTATGGTTTACAAGTACAATTTCAATTTTTTTCTGGGTGATGGAGAACAAAAAGCCATTTAAATGAGGTGAAATGTGAAGGGAGATTATGGGATGAAAAATTTTCATTTTATGTCAGGTGTTTCTTGGGGGGACAATGATGAGGCCACTGGAGAGAGGAAACAGAGAATATATGTGTGCTTTTCAAAGTAACAAAAAATTATGGAACCCAGACCGTCCTATTTCTAAGAATTGCATTGTTCCATTGTTAATATCATGTACTAACAATAAAACTTCACTCATGAGGAAATTAGACTGCAATTCCTTTAAGAGACCATCAAAAAAAATCATAGCTATATACTGACCAAATGTTTGAATTCTAACATGTATAAAACACAAGTGTAAGATTATCAAAGGAATCACATACATCTCATGGGTTATGGTATTTTGCAAAAGAGAAACAGAAAGAAATCTAGTGTTTTGCTCAACTAAAACACACTCTGTCTTGGGATTCCTTTAATTTTTTAATGCCTTCTCTCCTAACAAAAATTCACCCGGTAATTTTTGTTGACATTTTGAAATATTATTACTAAGAAAAATTGTACATATTTGGTTGTACATGCGGATAATTTATAAAATAGATCTATTTACAAAGGATGGTAATTTTTACTAATCTGCCATATTTGGTTGTTAAATATGTTGGAAGAGACACCTAATCATTTTATTATTTCTGTATTTACTAAGAGGGAAACAATTTTGGTGGTGCTCACATGCTTGTAAAATTGCAACCAAAACTGTTCAGAAAAACAGAAGTGAAAACAACTGAAATTTATTCTGTTTTCCTTCCCAAAAGTTGCATCAGAGACAAGAAGGCAAGGAGAGGTGGTTCTTGTGAGGAAATACTTTGTAAAGTTATTTCCACAGCATCTTTTCCACTTTTTGTGCATGATTTGTGACCTTTTAAAAATACGGAGGGTTTAAAAAAAATGCACACTTACTTTTTTAATTTTTTGCCACTGAGTTTGGTCAAAGTGTTCTTTAATGATTAAAAACATGTAAGTATCTTTTAACCTACTGATGTATTCTTCTCAGACAACATAACAAGGTGTCTTGCTTTCCAGATGTCTGAGACTGTAGTGTGACAAACAGGAGGGAGAAATGGAAGGACCGAGGTTAGCTTATGCTGGGGTTCTTTCAAGAAGGTTCCAGTGTTGGCATGGTCATATACGCAGTCTACACCCTTCCAGTTGTAAACCAACGGCTCTGCAGTCAGGCTGTTGTGAGTGTTCACATCGCTACCTGTCAGCACTTCTGAAACCTTTCAGCACTTTGTTTCTCAGTTTCCTCTTGATCAAAGCATGACCTGCTCACTAAGGCTTTTATAAGATAATAATTTAATAACGAACTCTGAGCCTGAAGACAAAGGAAAAGACTGTGTAGGAGGCCACTGCTAATTTCCCTCCCAACATAATCAAATCAGTACAGCTATCCAGCCAGGACTCATAACCCTTAATAAGTCACTCTACTCGATTAAGAGAAATTGATTTTCCTCTACCGTGGATCATAGTGATTATGATAAATATGGTATCTGCTCTTCGCTGAGCACCCCTCCCCCCAACAACCCCCCACTCCACCCCATTGCTGCTGTGGCTATTTGATTGCAAGGCGGCAGGTATAGGAGCTAGATGACGCGGTGTCATTAACTGTAGTTGGTATCAGTGCTTTGACAGCTGTGGGATTGAGTGGTTCATAGATCAGCCTCGAAGCCGGTCCTAAGGGCCGTGTGCAGCAATTACACACTCTTGACAATACTTCTGGCAACCTTCAACATGAAAAACTCCTGGGTCATGATTTTTAATCGTTGGCAATGATGGAGTTTAAACTTTAGTTTTATGATATGTGAAAAGTTATATGAGAGCCAAACAGCAACATGGTGCTTTGTCCGGGTTCTGAGTTGATCTTCTATTTGAAATCTACCATGGTCTGTCTTAGTTCTAGCTCTACAATCAACTCTAGATTTCCAGACAAAGTGGGATCTTAAGATAATACTGCTGGTTGCAGAAACATTGGGCTTAGCCACCCTTCTAAATTTTCTCATAACTCACACGAAGGATCTTGAAGAGACTGACTTTATTTTAAATTATTCTCTCTTTACCTCATGTAATAACTCACGGTACTCCATGTTAACATAAGTGGGGGAATAAAGAAAAGGCAAATATTGAGAGTAGACTTATAAATGCTGAGAGTTCTCATTTGGATTTTCTGTGTAGCATGTGCAATGTTGGTTTCCAAACTTAAAAATGCACTCATTATTCTTAACTTGATGTCTGAAAGGAATTTTCTGTAGCACGATATACAGAGATAGTAGCAGTAATAAAGATGTACTTCTCACCCTTTTACCTCTTTTTAAAATATTCTGGCCTTGGGAGTTCGTGTACATGATTAGTTTCTGGCAGATACTTTGCATTTCCAGGTTGTACATTATAGGGTGATGAATTCCAAAAGTGAAATGTTATTTTTTTAAATATTTTATTTATTTATTTGACAGACAGAGATCACAAGTAGGCAGAGAGGCAGGCAGACAGAGAGAGAGGAGGAGGAAGCAGAGCAGAGCAGAGCAGAGAGCCCGATGCGGGACTCGATCCCAGGTCCCTGAGATCATGACCTGAGCTGCAGGCAGAGGCTTTAACCCACTGAGCCACCCAGGCGCCCATGAAATGTTATTCTTAACTATGGCAGAAGTAAATGAATTATAAGAGACCTTCAGAGTAAACCTCAGAGTCCTCTTCATAAAAAAATAGATTTTTTTAAATTAAAATTTTATCTTGGTTTGAGTCAGACAGAATTTCTTAAATTTCTTTAAGAATTTCATAAAATGCTAATGTACTATTTTCCATTAAGAGGCGCTGAATTATTGTTTCTTAATCGTTGTTCCTCTGGAGAATAATATATTCTAGTTGTATTAAGGAAAACTAGTCTGTTTAATTCGTACCTCCATATCTTTTATCTTTTTATGTAACTAAGAAAAGGCAAGAAGATGTGTTTTTTTTTTCCTAGTCTTAAAAATGCCTAGGTGATGTAAGATTTAGTAAAATCTTGATGATTTTACTAAAGAGTCTACTTTTTTTTTTTAAGATTTTACTTATTTATTTGGCAGAGAGAGACACAGTGAGAGAGGGAGCACAAGCAGGGGGAGTGGGAGAGGGAGAAGCAGGCTTCCCACCAAGCAGAGAGCTCAATGTGGGGCTTGAGGACCCAGGACCCTGGGATCATGACCTGAGCCGAAGGTAGACACTTAATGACTGAGCCACTCAGGAGCCCCAGGAGTCTACTGTTCTTTAAAGTAACTATTTTTATGTTACTTCCGAGCATTTCCCAAGGAAGGAAAGCCATCACAAGGGAATTTAATGATAGGATATATATAGTATCTTAAATTTAATTTTTCCTTAATTTGCGTTTAACTTTTTGTGACTTGAGAAGACACAAACTAAATGATGATCAAAGTTGTTAAAACTCTAGCTCTACTCCACCAATTTTGAGGGCAGTTCTTGCCCCGTTGTCTAGGGAATTCTAATTGCACAGTCCAGCGAGCACAAACAAGTCTGTGCTTAAGAGTAACACTCTAAATGGCTGCCTGTTCTAAATGTTGATTGTCCGGTAAGGAGATGTGGAGGGGGAGATGTACTTTGCTCAGTCTTATATGCCTAAGGTGAAAATTCAATGAATGAAAAGCAGACCATGGTATTCAGAATTCTTTCTCTCTTAGGCTATCCCCATAACCACAGTGACCTTGACAGAGAAGATCTTTGTGCAGAGCCTCCAAGTAAAAAAAAACAATTAAATTTAACACAAGGTTTTAGCATTCACAATATTCTAGACACTATGGAAGACTTGAACACATAATTGGCTCTCACATACATTTGAATCTGACAGACTATCATCAACTTTCTTTCTTATCTCTTCCGAAATTTCCCTTGCAGTGTACCGTTTCTGAATTATTATAATGATAGATTATTTGAAGATATAGTCCATTTCTTCAGATCAATACCATAAGCACTTCTAGTTTCTCTACTAGCTTTCATTTACTCTTCAATTTGTGCCCCGAAACTCACAAAATCTGTTGAACAACCACAGTCTCTTTTCATTTTCATTCTATTTTGTGAAAATACAGTTAATTGCTCATACTATCAAGGAGAGTCCAATGCATCCTAGTGTCTCCTGCATATGCTGAATTCACCAAACTACTTAAATATTGTTTAGGGAACCTGTTCTCAATAATAATTTTGGTACCCTGACACTTTCACGATAATGACAGAATCATGAATGGAGAAGATCTTTTTAAATACAAATATACAAACTGTTACAGAATCTTTTGTGTATCTAGTTCAGAATACTCTGAAACATATTTTCTTGTTAGAGATACAGCTTGGACTGTGATCAGCAGAAGGGAGAGACCAGTTGCTATAGGAAGAAACCAATAAAAGGACTGAAATGATGATTACAAGTCCCTAAAAGGGGGTGCCTGGGTGGCTCAGTGGGTTAAAGCCTCTGCCTTCGGCTCAGGTCATGATCCCAGGGTCCTGGGATCAAGCCCTGCATCAGGCTCTCTGGTCCATGGGGAGCCTGCTTCCTCCTCTCTCTCTCTCTCTCTGCCTGCCGCCCTGCCTACTTGTGATCTCTGTCAAATAAATAAATAAAATCTAAAAAAAGAAAAAAAGTCCCTAAAAGTACCAGGTGGAAGAAGTTTTTAAAAACCTTGTGTGTTTATCCCCTGTTTAATGTTCTGTTTTAGTTCTAAGTCAACAGTATAACTAATAACAGAGGTGAAAAGACTTGGAAGGACTGTTTCTGTGTTCCGTTTGATGCCAGAAAGTGGCCACGAGCAAGCGAGCCGGACGTGGAGTAACAGGAGCAATTCCTGAGCTGAAGGAGGTTTTAGCCAACGTAGCTTTCCACTCTTTGCAAGGAAAAAGCACATGCGTGGACATAAGGTTGGAAGTGTCTGATTGTGAAGAAAGAAAAATTTCTGGGTCTGTGTTGAATAGTACAAGGTGTCCAGGCTAGACCATAAGTTAGCCATCGAACGGTGTTTAAAATTATTTGTGAAATGAACATTGATTATAAAATTATATTCTACTAAAGGAAAAATGGTCAGGAGTGATCTGAGCAGTTCTAACCTCTGGGTCTGTAGGAAAATGTGATTGAGTAGAGAACAGACGAAAAGAGCAGTTGAGGAAAAGGTTGAAAGTCTACGTTTCAGTTCTTCCTGGGGTAACTCTGATGGGTCTCAAGAGTACAGAATGATGACAAGCTGCTCTCCACAGCCCAGATGCAAACAAATATATACATGAAAACTTTAGATACATATGAACAGTTTCCCAATGTTACAAACCTGGTATTAGACAAAAAAAAAAAATCTTCTGAATATTTTAATAAAATAAAAAATCTTTCATGTATTTAATACCATTAGTAATACTCCACATTTTAAAACTGCTGCATGTTAGATCTAGTAATAGACTGTACTTGGAACAGTATTTCCAACCAAAACTTACGCAGGCATTACTCCTAAGCAGCCTTGCTGCAATTAGATATGCCAACATTTTAAGGGCTTAACAATGGAGATACGATTTACTGCCTCGAGTTTGTTTTTGAATCTTGGGTCCCTTGAGTGATTCGGAAGTGTGGTTGTATAAGGCAGATTTGAAGCCAGTTCAAATAACTTAACAGTTCTGAGCAAGAAAGATCAGCACATCCTCCCAGCAGAGCACCCGTGCAGAGTACGTCCGTGTTAATTCTGTGTCCACTTTCGTACAGCTTTGTGCTCCTGTCGGCCATGTCTTTGGCGCTCAGACATTTTGAAAAGACCTCTCGTCCCCACTTTCTCTGAAGTTGGACAGCAGCCGAAGTAGCAGCTGCCTCTCTAGTCACTTTTCTTCCCCTTGTTTTGATAATTATGAGCAAAGGTCAATCACTTTCCCATCAAGGCAAACCCTGACAACGCCACATGTCAGAGCCCAAGTTATAGATGACAGGCTTGTCACCATCAAAAAACTGGGAGTATATCTTTACTTCCTCGTGACCAGCTGAAAGTCAGAACCCTACAGAAAACCAGAGGCAGGGGGGGATGAAGAAAGGGTGGCTGTGTGCCCTGCCTTTGTCAACTGCAGATATATGGTTCTGGGGAGATTTTGTAATTTTAAGCTCCACGAATGGACAATTACATTCCGCTTGTTAAACATGGACTATGAGCACCCTGACGGAATGCAAATGCTTCTGTTAACAGCATGACCTTGTAGTGCCTTCGACGGAGCGGGATTTTTTTTCCTGAACCCAGCTTAGTTTTCTAGAGGGAGATGAAATGTTTTAAAGCTGAGTGGGGTGCAAAGGGTGCTCTTTTTGATAACTGGATTCTGGGTGAATGAGAAACTTGGCTAAGACCATCAGCGCGATAAAGACACACAGCTTTGTTCACTAAACACTGAAGGGGTAAGGAGAGAGGTATTTCCTTCATATAATAAATTTGATATTAAATCGGCTCTGCTCTGATTAAGTCAGGGATGCATTTACATTTAATTATACGGTACCTCCCAGTCTCCCTGGAATCAGCATTCATGGAAATACGCATTAGTGAGTGCGCTGGGAACTGACATTGAAAACGTAAAGAGAGCAGATCACAAACGCATTAGCAGTGGAGAGTTTGTGCTCGAATGGTCTTCGGGTGTTAGAATTCCCACATTCCTGTCAACATGTGAGTCTAGCCCGGGTTCAGGTGTCCCAACACTTTAATGTAAGAGAGTATGGCAGGAGGTTAAAATGGGGTGCTTTTCTTTGTATAATCAGTTATTTTCCTAAAATTCTCTGCCTCACTTTTCATAAATACTCTAAAGACTTACTGTTGGAAGAAAAATCTATAGAAATTCTACTTTCTTGTCTTCTTAGAAGGTAATAAATCCTGGGGCATCTGGGTGGCTCAGTTGGTTAAGCGTCTGCCCTCTACTCAGGTCATGATCCCAGGGTCCCAGAGTCCCGGGATCGAGCCCTGGGTTGGGCTTCCTGCTCCACAGGGGAGACTGCTTCTCCCTCTCCCTCTCTGTTCGTACTCTCTTTCTCCCTCTCAAAATAAATGAATAAAATCTTAAAAAAAAAAAAAGGCAATAAATCCTTCCTGCACAGTGACTCTTTACTGGCAAGTCACTATGCTGTACACTTTAAAATTACACAGCGCTGAATGCCCATTATATCTTAATAAAATGAAAAAAAAAATATCCCATCCTCCATTCTCACTTGTTTAAATCAAAATTTTTATTTACCGCATCCTGTGTATGTTGGGTAGTGGGTTACCTACAGGTAACAGCATTGTGATAGATTGTCAGTGAGACATTCACTTTCAGGATGAAAGAAACTGTCACTTTCCCAGAAAGTTATGACCCAATGTGGTAATCTAGGATTAAAAAGAAAGTGTAATATGTATTTCCTGAAATGCATAAATCTGACCTAATCTTGTAGTGAGTCCTATTTATTTCAGATTCTTAAGAATTAAAGTCTGTATAGAAGTATAAAGTATTGTGGGTATATATTTCTATGTTCTGGCCAAGCAGCACTCACTCCTTCTTTATATTCTAAAATGAAATATATAATCTTCTCACAATAGATATACGTATTTCATCATCACTTGCTCTTCCTAGACATATATGTCTTCAGGCAGAATGACATGCTCGTGCTCATACTCTTGAGGACTGTTGCTTTTTCTTCTTTTCTTCTCTGTGCCCTGTTGCCTACATTCTAGTTGTTCCCCTTTCTCGATACCCCCAAGAAGGGAGTCAAAGACTGGGAAATACACAGGTGTTTTGTTCACTCTTTTTTTTATTCCCTCCTCAGTTATTCATTATGGTAATGGCACTTTGTGATGTGCAATTTCTGGATTTATGACCCATTCTCGATAAGCGTGAATCCGGACTGCATGTGCATCTTTGATAAGGTTCTAATTGGATAGCAGTGACCTTTCTGAATGTAATTCAGGGAGGAAGATTAAAAAGCAGTCCAGGAAGTGACAGGTTTGGGACAATAACGTATGAATTCGGCTGCGCTGGCAGGCAAGAGATGTAAGCCGTGATAAATTAGAGGCAGACCAAACAGGCTTACTGAATGATTTTTCATTTCTGCTGCATCCTTGGGTAAAACTCTATTGCAGAAATGGTGCTAACACCATGGTGTCCCCTACTCTTATGTTATACTATGTGTTTACTGATCGGAAAAGCTGGCAAAGCATTCAGCTAATGTACTCTCAAAATAACTGATGACCATATACTCAATTAAAAGTAGTCTCCAGTTAGCACATTTCTGCATTCTTATAAATTGAAAGTTGCTGAGTTACTTATAAATTATATTTATACCTTTAAATTGAAAATTACCGAAACTTAGAAAAATCTCTCTCTCTCTCTCTCTCCTTCATTCTTTCCATTTGTCACATCTGTATCTAAAGCCTACTAGAAATATCCGTGTGCACATACATAGTCAGATCCGGAGGTCACTTTTATCCAATTTTAAAGATTAAAGTTTAAATTTAAAATCAAATTTATAGATGGATTTTAAAAGATAATTTAGTCAGGAAACAATATCCTTATAGTTGATAGTCTTAAACTTTTAATATATCATTCGTTTTGAATATATAGTAGAAATATCCTTGTATACACAAGTTTATTTAATTATATACCTAAGGCATAAGAACACACACACTCACATGTAAACACATACATGTATTCAGAGAAAGTTAGATTGTGTTTTTTTTTCCTCCAAAGTGACACATTTCTTGAGGAGTGCCTGTATGTGATAGTCTAATATTAAGTATATTACTCTAATAGAAATGCTAATAAAATAGAATTAACTTTTTTAGAAGGAGAAATGGCAAAGTCTGAAAGGTAGCTTTGTCTGATGATGTTGTGATACCAACTTTATGTGCTACTGGAGCCTATTTCTTCTACACGTGGAACACAGAATAAATGGTCTAAGTGGCAGGCAAGTCAGTTCTCGGGCTTCCCTACAGGATTAATGGATGGAGAAGTTCTGTCCCTTTACTTCCTCCTCACACTTGGGTGCCTTCCAGGAGCACAGGGTCTATCAATTCTCTATTTGCTTTAAAAGGGAGCCTTCTGGAACTTGCCATCGGAGTAAGGGAAGGCAGCTGCCTTTTCCCAGAGCTTGAGGTGGGTCAAATACCAAGCTAAGCCCATGCAGCATCTCATTCTGGCCTCAGCATAGTTCAGGGTGGTATGTTTTTACAGATGAGAAGGGTGTTTCCCCAACACTCAGCACAGAGCTTGTCCCCCAGCAGTCACTGGGAAACAAAAATGATTAAGGCCAGGAGAAATGAAGAAACTCACCTAAGGTTCCATTATTGGGAAAACCAATTTGAATCTGGGCTCTGTGTATCTTAACACAAGCAAGCAACAGAAGCAAACTTCTAACTGTAATGCTTTATGGCCGTTCCTCAGTTCACCTCCCTGACACCATTTTTTTAAAAACAACTTTTTGAGATACCTGACGTACCACACAAGTCATCCACTTACCGTGCTAGATGTCACTTTGTATCTTTTTCATGTTTTTATTTATTTTTATATTTATTAACATATAATGTATTATTTGTTTCGGGGGTACAGGGCTGTGAATCATGAGTCTTACACAATTCACAGCACTCACGATACCACATTCCCTCCCCGGTGCCCATCCCCCACCCCCCCTCCCCTCCAGCAACCCTCAGTTTGTTTCCCGAGATTGAGTCTTTTATGGTTTGTCTCCCTCTCTGGTTTCATCTTTAGAACTATTAAAAGATCTATATAACACACCGCCTTCTTCAGCTGTATTTAATACGTGGGGACCAATTTTTACCAAATAAAGACAATAGGAAGTAAAGCCTGTTATCCCCACTTCAATCCAATATTGTGTATTTTTGTTAAACTCTTGGATACATAAATATTGGTATTCTTCCAGAATTACTCTGACGTTCATTTCCTGTCCATTTTTTTTCACAGTCACTATTCTGATATCCTCCTACTTATTAATACCCTTTCTACACTTTTTGCTACTCCATTCCATGCTATAAAATTCCTGGCAATTTATTGTCATGAAAAATTTACTTTCTCCTTGACAGTTTTCTTAAAGCACATAGTCGTTCAGATTAAGTTAAAAAAAAAAAAAAAAAAAAAAAAGACCAGCCTTCAGGGACTGACTATGAATGCCATACGTCATCTGATCCCACTTTATTTGTGAAACCTTTTTACTTCATAATTTCTCTCAGGAAATAGCTCTCTAACAGACCACGCCCCTCATCTCTCACTTACGCTCATGCTTATTTCTGACTCTATGCCTTTTCTTGTTTAATCAGTTTGCCCTTCATTTTCTTTCGCTTAAATATCACCTACAATAAAAACTGGATAGTAGTTCCTGTATCAAGACTTACTCTCCCACAAATCCATTGTCTTGACCCTATCTGCTTTGAAGTCCCATTGGACTTAGTTTTTTCCCTACGTAATTTAACTCTTGATCATGGTCTCATCAGTTTTCTTCATGAGCATTGCATATGTGAACATGTTGCCTCTCTAAAAATTTTAAAATTCTTTTTTTAAAGATTTATTTACCGACTTTAGAGGGAGAGAAAGCTCGTGAGTGGAGGGAGGGGCAGAGAGAGAAGTAAAGAGAGAATCTCAAGCAGACTCCTGACGCAGGACCCGAGCCAAAATCAGAAGTCAGTCACTTAATTGACTGAACGACCCAACCACCCCTAAAATTTTAAAAATTCTTAAAAACATGTTTCAACTATGATTTCTTCATGGCGGTTTTCTTCCCAGAATGTTCTACTGGAAAAATAATACTATATTTTTACTTTTATATATTATAAATAATAATCATGTATATTACCTTGTTTGAAAAGAAAAAAAAGATTAACACAGTTTAGGTAAACTTTGTAAATGTCAATGAAATATTGAATAAAATATAGTAATATTTTGCTCTACAGATGAAATGATGACAAGATATATGGCTCTGGAGTTCTAGTATGAAGTTGTATTACTAATTTATAGGGAGTATAAAAAACTAACCGGTAGAAGGAGGTGGAAGTAGGTAGAATTTTGATCAATGGAAGTAAGAATTTTTATCAGTTCCGGGATGTAAGCTTTATGATAAACTAGCTATATTTTGTTCTCAATCAGGGTCAGGGCTCAAATATCGAAGATAGTGTGAGCCTGTGAAGTAATTATTTATTAAACCTTGCTCAGTAGAGCGTGATGATAAAAATGGGCAGTAGACACTTTTCTGGTCATTTGTTTTGTCTTATTTTAATCTATCAAAATGTAAAAATGTGGATCATTGTAGGAAGCTGTCGATGTCCCTGATATATTTATCTTTTGCCATTTGCTTTTAAATATTGATATTGTAGGGACGCCTGGGTGGCTCAGTTGGATAAGCCGCTGTCTTCGGCTCGGGTCATGATCCCAGGGTCCTGGGATCGAGTCCCACATCAGGCTCCTTGCTCGGTGGGGATCCTGCTTCTCTCTCTGCCTCTGCCTGCCGCTCTGCCTGCTTGTGATCTCTCTCTCTCTCTCTGTCAAATAAATAAATAAATAAATAAAAGCTTTAAAAATAAATAAATAAATATTGATATTGTAAATAATGAAGTCCCTCGGATTCACACTGAAAATGAATCGGGGAAATTTGTGGGCTTCCAATACTTTAGAGTCTGGTATGGCCACAGTAGAGCTCTGAAGAGTGACTAGTGCAGCTCAGCGGGCTGAACATGGGCTCCGTGGACAATGTAGAGACCACACATCTCTAGGAACTAAGGAAATCGAAGTTCTAAAGTTCTAGAAGTTCTAAAAGTATAAGGTGTTCATCCTCTCTTGATCTGTTAAAAAGAATTAAGATAAAACAGCATGAATACCAATTCAAGGGAGGCATGTTTGATAATTGAACATTTTGGCCATAACGATTATGGTTACAAAATAATAAGTTTAATTTTCTAAGATATTACTGTCTTGTGATTCTTGTAACTAATTTTCTCAAGGGAAAATACTGTGTTGTAGGTTATATGCATTTATAAGGCATAGAAATACAAATACCTAAGTTGCTTTATAAGTTAAGGGAGACACTATTTAAAAATGTGAATAAAACTCTGCATAACCTTTATGTGTTTTGATATATTCCTACATGCTTTAAAAGTCGGCAAACCGGGGCGCCTGGGTGGCTCAGTTGGTTGGACGACTGCCTTCGGCTCAGGTCATGATCCTGGAGTCCCAGGATTGAGTCCCACATCAGGCTCCCAGCTCCATGGGAAGTCTGCTTCTCCCTCTGACCTTCTCCTCACTCATGTTCTCTCTCACTGTCTCTCTTTCAAATAAATAAATAAAATCTTAAAAAAAAAAAAAAAAGCCAGCAAACCGTAAAGCCGTGATGGATCTTTTAAAGATTTTATTTATTTATTTGACACAGAAAGAGAGATCATGAGTAGGCAGAGAGGCGGCGGTGGGCGTGGCGGTATGCGGGGCTCAATCCCAGGACCCTGAGATCCTGACCTGATCTGAAGGCAGAAGTTTTAACCCACTGAGCCACCCAGTCGCCCCAGTCCTTTAAAATTAAGTATAACAAGGTGGCACTTTTCATGGTGTAAGGAGGTCATTTTTATGATTCTACCCCAGCATCATCAAGTGAATGTGATCATTGAAGAGACCTAAAATAAATGCAGGGTAAACTTGTGTGAAAGTGTTGCTAGAAAAACAACGGCTTCTACAGGTACAATAAACACCCTGACACCAACCTCGGTTTCTGATTAATCCTTGTTCATTGTTAACAATGATTTAAAAATCTTAACAGCATGCTTCTACGTCTGTTTGTATGTCAAGGGCACCATTGTTGCTGTTCATGGAAAATTCCACGATATGTCATGTTGGGCATGGTTTGGGACTTCGGGTGTCTTTAAGTCTCTGAGGTAACACTCCCATACAGATCTGCTGAAGGCAGTGATTAGACAGCACAGGCTACTGCTGTTCAGGTCATTTAAAATTTTCCTTCCCGCTACTTAAATGTTCTAGGGTAGAGCTCTTCTATGAGCCGCAGACTCCCAGCCCTGTCAGGAAGCCAGAGAAATCAAAGAGCCACCTACTGACCCTCCCCATTGTCTGGGCTTGTCGTCTTCTATCAGTGGTGTGCCACAATCAGCGAGATACACATGTACCTCCTGCCTGCTCCGGGTTTGGCAGCCCCCTGATCCCTGCACCTGTTTGCTTATACATGAGCTGTGCATGTTTGAATTTAAATAGACGCAGGGGGGTGGGGCGAGGGGGGAAGGGCGAGGCTCTGTCAGAAGCGGTTCATTACTGCCTGCAGAAGAGCCAAAGCCAGCTTGAAGGGAGACGGGGAGGCATGATCAGACAGTATTGGTTGATACAAGATGAGTTTTCTCTGTGGGAGTAATCTTTTTTTTTTTTTCCTCCTTTAAGTTGAATGGGGGAAGGGTTCTATTAAAACCAGGTTAAGACTCATTTTGATGATGTTATCTGTCGATAGTGATATTTTCAGTAACACAGACAATTAAGAATATGATGATGAATCATATTACCTGGGGTCTTTTCTACACTTACTTTTCCTAAAAAAAGTCAGATGATGTCATTGCAAAAGAATGACTAATCTAATGTATCAAAGAAACAAGAAATTCAAGAATTCACAGTGAATTTATATACTGTGGGCTCTTATCTATGATACAGGCAATACACACCTGCTTATATAGGAAGTTATTTACCTAAGAAGAAACAATACCGTCAGCTTTGTTTTTCAACTTGTTTGCTGCAACATGGCTTATTTCAATTTATTTCCACTCTTGTTTCTAGAATCCTGTTTCAAGTCTTCTAGGTTTTGAGTCAGAAGATCTGAGCCAGGATGCTGCTGTTTGCATCTTATAGTCCTATTTTATAGTTCTGTGACCTTGCATGGGTTGTGTAATCTGCCTGAGGCTCAGTATTTTCACCTGTAAAAATAGGAATCCGGGTAGCTACTTGAGAGGGCTAGAAAAGGTGGAAATTTAATGTGATAATTGTGCTTTTTTTTTTTTTCAAACAGTAATGTAATATACAAATTCTGTTATATTAGTGTTTCTGTTCATACTAATGTTATATACGAGTAGCCACAATCTCCATAAAAAGATAAAATACTTAGTTTCAGGACAAAATACTTTAAAAAACAACTTTGTACCATTATGCCCTTATACTAAAAGTTCCCTAGAAATAGTTCCTGTGTAAAACACAGTTTGTATGTTAAAGTATTTTTGTGATGCACTTTCTTTCCTTCCACATATGGTTGACCAAATAATTCTAGAGAATCAAAATGGAAGTTTTAATATAATACTATTGCTAATGCCACACTTTGCTGTAACTTTGTTGTGCCAAGAATTAGCGCAAAAGTTACACAGACTGATAAATCTTTTTTCTTTCTTTCTTTCTTTCTTTCTTTCTTTCTTTCTTTCTTTCTTTCTTTCTTTCTTTTTTTCTTTTGGGTGTTCAACATTTGGACTAACAAAAAAAAATGAAATAACTGAAGTGAGGATCTGACCTTTATAAATACCTACCCCCCCCCACACACACTCACATCCCCCAAAAGTTATAAAAGATCTGTTGAGTTTGGGGATACCTTGAAAGACTTAAAGCTGTCAGCATTTCCCTGCCCCATGTGGTTTGAGCAAATGAGCAGCCTTGAACTTTGCACACAGAGTTCCAGGGCCTGGGCAGAAGGCAGTGCGTCTGCAGGCCCTTGCATGACTAATTTCCTGTCAGCAAGTGATTTTATTATCATTTAAATAAGAATTTATAATAATAGCAGTAAACTTGCCAGATGGCTGAATTAGTAAAATTTTAAAGGATATAGGTTTAAAACACTTTGGCTCATCCGCCTTTAATGCTCTTACCCTCCCCTCACCCCCTTGCAATCAACTATTTTGGTTACCACTTTTGATTTAGCCCCTTCCATCACTTCTATTGATTAAAAGGATTTTAATAACAGAATACTGCATTGCCTGTTTTACAAGAAGACGAATTGTGATTCACTGTGAGTTGTTTACATTGGCATTGGGGGAAGCCCAAGTGTCAGTAAGCATTTCGTCCTGTCTTCTGATAATCTCTGCATGAAAATTTTGTTTCTGTCTCTACTCCTGTAAACATATAACAGAAAAGAAGAACTACCTAAACATCTTGTTTTCAATTCCTTGTACAAAGTTAAAATAACACACAAAAGTACCACTATGCATTTATTTCTCATGTTCTTTGTCCAAGGAAACACATTTTTTAGTCATAAATACATTTTTAATGCAGTGTTCAGGGGGGATAATCTTAAAGAGGAGAAAACTGATAAGGCAGGTTTTACAGTTTTTTCTAGAGACACAAAAATAATTCCTACCAGATGAGATTTTACAAATATTCAATTCTATTTGTTAAACAAATGACATTAAATATGAAATTGAATATCGACACTATTTCATAGTTTAGTTTACTGTTAGAAAACAAATTTAATACAAAATTTTAAACTTCCAAGTTAGCTAAATTAAAAGGTATAATTTCCTCAATCTTAATTCTATGAAAGTAAAAGCACAGGCTCTATCCCTCTCCCTTTGAGTTTTTTTTTTTTTATTTAATTTTTTTTCAGTGTTCCAAGATTCATTGTTTATGCACCACACCCAGTGCTCCATGCAATACGTGCCCTCCTTAGTACCCACCACCAGGATCCCCCAACCCCCCACCATCCTCCCCTCCAAACCCCTCAGTTTATTTCTCAGAGTCCACAGTCTTTCACGGTTCATCTCCCCCTCCAATTTCCCCCAAACTCACTTCTCCTCTCCAACTCCCAATGTATCCCTTTGAGATTTTTTAACGAAATGCTTGAGAACGTTTCCTGTTAGAATTAGAGTCTCACGAATCCTTTTGATTTAAGGTATTAAGATCACTTCTAACTGAAATTCATTAATGAGAAGCTCGGAGACACTGTATTTTTATGATCATTACCATATCGTAATGGTGTCTTGCAACATGTGGATGCAGAGAGTAGAATGGTAAAGAAGGCAGTATCATCATTTTGTTATTAAATGTGACCCTGGCTAGAGCATTAGTACCCTGCACGTTCTTAGTCAGCCGTCCCAGTAGCTCTCTCTGTGCTCAGAAAACTCCATGTGCCACCTCTAAGACAGCACATCTATCAAGAGTTCAGTACTTGGCTCAGGGGTTCATATTCCCATAGGCCAGTAGTGGTTTATAACAGATTTAGATGCGTCTGTTGACATCAGTCAGCTTCAAACCTCCCTCTCCTCCAACTCACAGCTGGAACTTCCTCACCTACCAATGTGTGTGTTGGCTGCCTGAAAAGCAAACTGTTGAGCAACAGCTTTAAGGAGAATAGATTATTGATTTGGCTCCACTCAGTCTTGTCCCAGATGTGATCTGTACTAAATATTTTGGTGATTAGGCCTTATTCCTATTTTACGTTTTTTTTCCCCCCTTGCTTTTGTGATTCTACTATAGATTCGTGCTCTGGTTCCCATTTCCTTTTTTTTTTTTCTCTAAAATCTGCATATCTGCTTCTTAATTATGTACTGTTTAGGTGGGGTTCTAGCTAATTTGTGAAACAGCAGGGAAATGAGCAAAAAAAAAAAACCCCAAAAAACAAAAAAACAAAAAATGAAAATGCTTCCTCAGGAAAATTGACAATTGGATGATTATTTTATTTTGGTTCCTATTTTTTTTTTACCTCTTTTTCATTGCATTTATAATTATATCATTGTTTAGTAATGTGAAACAAAAATTATATGTGGAGGAAAACTCTAAATAGGAAACCATAATGTTCTTTTAAAATGAAAAATTTAACTAAACCACTCTAAACTCCCCTGCTGGGCTCAGGCAAGCTGAAATTAATTCAAGACGGCAGATAAAATTTTTAACCAGGCCGAGTGGAGATGACGGATGTGACAGCTCTCAGTTAAAATGTCTTTTAGTGGCAAATGCATGCGTATTAGTCAAGAGATGTGACATAGCTGTCCCGAGTGAGAGAAAATGAACCAATGACCATTTGCATTGAGAACAAAAGAAAAATTCTTCGTAGTAAGATGTGGAGAAGGACAGATGAGTAACTCATTCATGTTTGAGGTCATTTTTTGAAATCTTTTTACATTAAAAAAAAAAAAAAAAGCCTCTGAAAGTTAAGAGGAATGTTTTATCCCAAGCGATGCTCTTTAAAGAGAGGATTGTTGAATAAAATGCTATCTATGGCCAAGAAAGAGAGACTATCCTCCCTTATCCCCCACCACCCCCAACCTTTTCTGTAAGGAACAACAGAAACGTGTCTGTAGGTCATCATATTTCAAAGCTGGGCTGGAGAAGCCTTAGAAATTGTAAATGCAGATTGGGCTGTATTCATGAAATTCTGAAATGAGAAGTTTGTTGTTATTGTTGTTTCCATAAGAACACTGGCTCTTCAGTTTTCCATTTCCCAAGGATGGTGTCAGTTTGGTAGTTTATTATAAAGCAATACAAACAAACAAAAATGAATGTGTGTCTATGGCAGACTGTTAATAGGGAATGAAAATTATTTGGAAACTGTGGTTGGCAGGATTCGACCACGTAAAAATCAAGTTAAATTAACTGTAGGAACAGATGCTTTCGAGACATAGTAGATTCCAGGAAGAGCTGCAAGTGTGATTGAGTTTTTCATAGTGTACAGTTTATTTTCTCCATTAATATCAATTGCAGTATCATCATTTTGTTATTAAATGTGACACTCTGTGCTTTTAAAGGGACACTTAAATAGGAGCCTAGAACTTAACCTCTTTTTATCAAAAGTGAAAGGCGCATCCTAGATATATTTTTAGTCTCAAGACAAAAATATATATGATTTCTAGTATAGAATTTAGTTATCTCCCTTCATAATCTATTACCCTCAATAGAACATATAAGAAATAAGAAATGGGGGCACCTGGGTGGCTCAGTGGGTTAAGCCTCTGCCTTCGGCTCTGGTCATGGTCTCAGGGTCCTGGGATCGAGCCCTGCATCAGGCTCTCTGCTCAGCAGGGAGACTGCTTCCCCTGCCCCCTGCCCCCGCCTGCCTCTCTGCCTACTTGTGATCTCTCTCTGTCAAATAAATAAATAAAATCTTTTTAAAAAATTATTAAAAACATAAGAAATGTATGACAATATTATATGGGTCAAAGTAGAATTTTGTATTCAAATATTCAGTGAGGCTGAGTGCATTAAGAATATGCCAAAGAAATAAAATGATAATTTATCTGAGGCTTCAGGGATAAATAGAAATTCCCCAATCTTCCAAAGAAGATTGTTTTTATTCCAGGTGAGGTGAATAAGGAAATGAGTTATTCTCTTGCATCTCTGGCTTTTCTTCCTCTTCCTTGTTCGTAGGATTGCTCTTGTATACCAGATTATTAAAACGTTGAATTCCTTAAGCCCTGATTCTATGGCCTCCTCATAACTTATACGTGCTTCCTAAACCATTTCATCCCTACACATGACTTTACTTATAACCTGTATGCTAACACCGAATCTATATCTCTACCGGACACCATTCTGCTAAGATTCTGATCCGTATTTCCAGCTGTGCACTTAACAACTGTTCTTAAAGGTCTCAGGGGCTCTTCAAGCTTGCAATGTCCAAAATCTTACTAATGAGGTATCTCAACCCAAAGGGTCCTTTCCACATACCGCTAGTCTAGGGAGTGGTATCTGTTTAATTGTGCCTCCTTGACTCCTGCCTCTCTTAACCTCCATATCCAACCCATAACTAAATCCTATTGATTTTACCTCCCTTATAATCCGAGTTCTCTCATCTCCATCAAAACAGTCATCATATCTCACCTAGACTACTACAATTTCTTTCTGACTCATAGTTCCTCCTCAGTACATTCTCAGCAGTATATCAAAATAAAATCTGGTTAAGTAGTGTTCTGGATTAGATACCTTCAATAGCTTCTCATTGTTTAAGAGGATTTACATGGCTGATTCTTATGTACTTTATTTTTATGATATTTCATTTCTTCCTTTCCCCCATACTTCAGCCTCATATTTTTAGTTTTATAAATTCATCAACCTCCTGCCCCAGGGCCTTTACACCTGCTATGTTTTTTGCTTGTAATGCTTTTCAATTCTCTCTACATCTATGTGTCTACCCATCTTGTCAAGTGAGATCTCCAAGTCATGCCAGGGAATTCTTCATTGACCATGCCCATCCTGTCCCCCCAATCTAAATTAAATCTCTCATGCTCATTAAAGGAACATATATCTTTCTTTCATTATCAGTTCTCATAGTGGGAAGTCCTCATATATTATTGGTGTTAGTGGCTTACGGTCTGCTGCTTATTAGAATCCCTTTTTAAGAGGATTGGGGTAGTATAATATACCTGCAATTTAAGGGGTCATTTTAATTTTCAGTAAAATTGATTAGTGAATATCCATGTGTGGTCATTGAGTTAAGGTGTCCATGAGCTTAAAAATTATTATTTTTAGTTTTGCATTGAAAGTCAACTTTGCTGCTGACCTTAAGAGCGATAATACTTCATATGTTTTGATAGGGTATCACTGAGTGCCTTTTAAAATCGTCTGATGTCAGGTGCCTGGGTGGTTCAGATGTTAAGCGTCTGCCTTTGGCTCAGGTCATGATCCTGGGGCCCTGGGATCCAGCCCCTCATGGAGTCCCACATTGAGCCTGGCATCAGGCTGCCTGCTTAGGGAAGAGTCTGCTTCTCCTTGTCCCTCTGCCTGCTGCCCCCCCAACCCACCTCTCCCCCCACCGCCACCCACCTCTCCCCCCGCCCCCCACCTCCCCTCCGCCTCCCACAACTTGTGCTCACGTTCTCTCTCTCTCTCTCTGTCTGTCAAGTAAATAAAATCTTTAAAAATAAATAAATAAAAGGGTCTGATGTCCTGGAGAAAATTAAAAAACAAAAAAGTGAGAAATGAAACAAAGGTCTCATTATCTTTGCTTGGTTTTCTGCTTTTTTTTTTTTTCCTGTGCCATTTTGACATTACAAGACTGCAGTCAGTCACACCCTCAAAGCTGTACTCATCCACTTTGCCAAAATGAATGCTTTGTGACTCTTCTCTTTCTGATTGCAGTATAGTTTCATGTGGACTCCTACACCTATCTGTTGGCATTCCGTTTTGTGTCAGCAGACAGCTTTGAGTGGCTGTTCAGGCTGTCCTTGAGTAAATCTGTAACAATGCTTGAGTATTTCTGTTTTATCCTTACTTCATGATGTAAGCCCCCAACACATCTTTCAGTCAGAGAAAAAGACTCATTCACCTTACTTCCAATTTCTAGCTCAATACCAGAGAATATTTGTTCCTGTCTCTGTCTCTGTCTCTGTCTCTCTCTCTCTCTCTTTTTTTTTTTTTTTTAAGATTTTATTTATTTATTTGACAGAGATCACAAGTAGGCAGAGAGGCAGGCAGAGAGAGGGAGGAAGCAGGCTCCCTGCTGAGCAGAGAGCCTGGTATGCAGCTCTAGATGTGGGGGCTTGATCCCAGGACCCTGAGATCTCATGACCCTGAGCCGAAGGCAGAGGTTTAACCCACTGAACCACCCAGGCGCCCCTGTTCCTGTGTCTTATATTAAAATTTGCATTTGCAAATGACGCCTTTTGCTGAAATCAAAGGAATTACGCAATCTTGATTGTACCTTTCCTTAATGCATATAGGTAAAATTTACATTTTGGTATGAATATACTGTTGGTTTTCATGGCATCTTTCCCACTGAGCTCTACCTTTTAGGTTTTTCTCCAAGTCAGTTTTTTTGCCTTGCTCTAGTATATACACTTTCTACTGCTATTATACTGGTATAACCCTCAGCTGTGTTACGTTATATGAAGATTGACATTTTTCACAATTTCCTTTTGCTTGTCTTTGATAGCACTTCTTGGGATCTCTGTACCCAATATTTTGGGTACATCCCCTTTTTATTTATTTTATTGTATTCATTCAGCAGAGTACGTTTGTGCTACAAACTATGACCTGTTTACTACTGATGACAACTAAGAATGTTTTTGCTACTGATAATGTCTTGACCTATATAGTTCAACAACACAGTTTGTTGGTGACTGGCAATATGCGCTAGAAGAACAATGTCTCAGAAAAATAATGTAAGCAACATAAATAATTTAACATTTTCTAGGAGCCATATCAAAAAGATAAAAAGAAGTAGGTGAAATTAGCATTATATTTTACCCAATATCCAACTTTTTTATTTTATTTTATTTTATTTTTTTTTTTTTTTTTTCTAAAAGGGTGAAGCTTTGCCGTGATTAATTTTTTCTTTTTTTTTTCTTTAATTTATTTAGTCAGAGAGAGAGAGAGCGCGCAAGCACAGGCAGACAGAGTGGCAGGCAGAGTCAGAGGGAGAAGCAGGCTCCCCGCGGAGCAAGGAGCCCGATGTGGGACTTGATCCCAGGACCGGGATCATGACCTGAGCCGCAGGCAGCTGCTCAACCAACTGAGCCACCCAGGCTTCCCCAATATCCAACTTTTTTAAAGAGAGAAAGTGGGGAGGGGCATAGGGCATGGGGGAGAAAGAGAGTTTCAAGTAGATTCCATGCCAAGCTCAGAGCCCAACACAGGGCTTGATCTCAGGACCCTGAGATCATGACCTGAACCCAAACCAAGAGATGCTTAACTGACTGTGCCACCTAGGTGCCCCCCAAAATTAAAATCAATATGTGATCAGTATAAATGCTAATGAGACTAGGGCATTTTTTTTTTTCATGCTAAGTCATTGAGATGCAATGCATGTTTTACACTTGGAGCACAAATTAATTCAAGGTGGCCACATTTCAGTGCTCAATAGCCGTAACTGCATGGTGGCCACCGTGTCGACAGTGTTGACTCCAGGAGCTCGTTACTCAAGCGTGCCTTTTGAAAAGCAGCATCCATATCACTTGTGAGCATGTCAGAAGGATAGAGTATCAGGCTCCAGCCCAGGCCCACTGGCTCAGAATCTTCATTATAACAAGATTCTTACTAGACTGTATGCACTTTAACAATTAAAAAACATTGCTCTAGTATTCATATAAAATTTCGAGGTTTTCAAATGTAAGGAAATTGGTATTACTCTATATACCATGGGTTTTTTTTTTTTATAACAGCTTTATTGAGATATAACTGACATACATTCACCCTTTTAAAGTCTACATTCCAGTGTTATATCATATATTTGATGTTGTGCAGCTATTACTGCTGTCTAATTTTAGAACTTTTTTCTTACTCTGGAAAGAAAATATATACCCCTTAGCAATCACTCCCTAGTCCCTCCTGGCCTAGACTTTGGGCAATTACTAATGTACTTTCTGTATGCATGGATTTTCCTATACTGGATTTTTTTTTTTTTTAAATAAATGGAGTCATACAATATATGGCCTTTTTCTGTCTGGCTCATTTCACTTAGCAAAATATTTTTTTAAGGTTCACCATGATGTAGCATATTTCAGTAATCTATCCTTTTTTTTATGGCCAAATAATATTCCAACACATGGATGCAGCACATTTTATTTCTTCATTGGTTGAAGTTTGAGTTGTTTTACCTCTTGACTCTTGTGAATAATGCTCCATGAATATTGGTGTGTAAGTTCTTGGATATATATTTTGAATTCTGTTAGGTAAATACCTAGAAGTTGATTTAGGTCATGTGTTAACTTTATGTTTAATTTTTAAAGGTATTGCCAGATTGTATTACAAAGTGGCATACCACTTTGTAAACCTACCAGCAATGTATGAGGATTCCAGTTTCTCCACATCCTTGCCAACACTCATTGTTCATTTTTCTGATTCTAGTCATCCTAGTCGATTAAGGGGTATCTCCTTTGGTTTTCATTTATATTCCCTGATTATTGATAGTGTTAAACATCTTTTCATGAGCTTCTTGACCATTTGTATAACTTCATCGGAGAGAGATCCACTTACATCCTTTGCCAAGTTCTTTAAAGGTTTTTTTTTTGTTTTTTTTTGTTTTTTTTTAATTTGAGAGAGAGTGAGTGAGGAAGGTGGGAGGGGCAGAGGGAGACAATCTCAAGTAGACTGCTTGTTGAGGGCAGAGTCTGATGCAGGGCTTGATCTCATGACCCTGAAATCATGACCTGAGCTGAAATCAAGAGTAGGGATGCTTCACTGACTAAGCCACTCAAGCACTCCTGCCAAGTTTTTATTTGAATTGTATCCTTATTGTTGAGTGATGAGAGGTCTTCATATGTTTTAGATACAAGATCCTAATAATATGTATGATTTGCAAACATTTCTCCCATTCTGTGTACTACCTTTAGATGAAATGATTTAAATTTGAAGTATTTCCCATAATCTCTCATGTTTTCTTTAAATTAATTAATTTTAAAAAATAAACATATAATGTATTTTTATCCCCAGGGGTACAGATCTGTGAATCGCCAGGTTTACACACTTCACAGCACTCACCAGAGCACATATCCTCCCCAATGTTCCTCTTTCAAACCTTTTGAGATTATATCTAAGAAAATACTACTAAATCCAAGGTCAAGAAGATTTACCCATATGTTTTCATCTAAGAGTTTTATAGTTTTAGCTCTTACATTTAGATAGTGATCACTCTTTTTTTAAAAATTAGCATATAATGTATTATTAACTCCAGGGGTATAGGTCTGTGAATCGCCAGGTTTATACTTCATAGCACTCACCACAGTACATACCTTCCCCAATGTCCATAATCTCACCCCCCTCTTCCTACTCCCCTCCCTCTAGCAACCCTCAGTTTGTTTTGTGAGATTAAGAGTCTCTTATGGTTTGTCTCCCTCCCGATTCCATGTTGTTTCATTTATTCATTTCCTACCCTGCAAGCCCCCCATATTGCCTCTCAACATCCTTATATCAGGGAGATCATATGATAATTGTCTTTCTCTGCTTGACTTATTTCACTAAGCATAATACCCTCTAGTTTCATCCACATCATCACAAATGGCAAGATATCATTTCTTTTGATGGCTGCATAGTATTCTATTGAATATATGTACCACATCTTCTTTATCCATTCATCTGTTGATGGGCATCTAGGTTCTTTCCATAGTTTGGCTGTTGTGGACATTGCTGCTATAAACATTCGGGTGCATGTGCCCCTTTGGATCACTACATTTGTATCTTTATGCTAAATACCCAATAGTATGATTGCTGGGTCATGATTGCTGCAACTTTTCGAGGAACCTCGATGCCGTTTTCCAGAGTGGTTGCACCAGCTTGCATTCCCACCAACAGTGTAGGAAGGATCCCCTTTCTCCACATCCTTGCCAGCATTTGTCATTCCCTGACTTGTTAATTTTAGCCATTCTGATGGATGTGAGGTGGTAGACAGTGATCACTTTTGAGTTAATTTTTATATATGGTATGAGGTGGAAACCCAACTTTATTCTTTCCCATGTGGATATCCAATTGTACCAACATTATTTATTTTAAAAGTATTTTTTCTCTCATTGAATTGTTTCTGCACTAGTATCCAGTATCAAATAGACATTGATATAGGTGTCTATTTCAGGACTTGATCCACGTGTCTGTTATGATGCCAGGACCACAATGACTTGTATAGTATAGACTTGTAACAAGTACTGAAATTGGGAAGTCTGAGTCCTCCAAATTTATTCTTTTTTTTTTTTTTTTTAAAGATTGTTTTGGCATGGGTCCCTTACATTTCCATATGAATTTTTAGATTAGCTTGCCAATTTCTGCAAATAAGCAGCTGGGATTTTCATAGGAAATGTGTTGAATCTGTAGGTCAATTTGAGGAGATTTGCCATCTTTAAATTATTGTCTTTCAGTCTCCCATGAATATGGCATATCTCTCCATTTATTTAGGTATTCTATTATTTCTTTCAGTGATATTTTGTAGTTTTTCATATATAAATCTTATACTCCTTTGATAAACTTATTCCTACATATTTTATTCTTTCAGATGCAATTTTAAAAGAACTGTTTTCTTAATTATATTTTCTGATTATTCTCTTTTACTTGTATTCCACAACCTTATTAAACTCATTTGTTAATTCTACTAGTTTCTTTTCTGTATGTGTGGATTCCTTAGGATTTCTTATAGACAGGACAGTCCCATTTAGGAATAGAGAATTTTTTTTTCTTTTTTTTTCTAATCTATAAGTTTTTTACTTAGTTTTCTTGCCTCATTGCCCAAGTTAGAACCTCTAGTATCATTTAATAGAGGAGGGGGCACCTGGGTGGCTCAGTCAGTTAAGCATCCAGCTCTTGATTTCAGCTAAGGTCATGATTCCAGGTTCATGAACCCCATGTGGGGCTTCATGCTCAGCAGGGAGTCTGCCTGAGATTCCCTCTCCCTCTGCCCCTCCCACCTCAAAAAAATAAAATAAATCTCCGACGTTTAAAAGAAGTGATAAGACCAGACATCATAGGGAGAAGGTACTCAGTTTTTTACTCTTAAGTATGACATTAGCTGTGGAATTTTCGTGGATGGACGTTATTAGGTTAAGAAGTTCCTTTCTCTTCCTTATTTGTTGAATGTTTTTCAGATGAAGAGTAGTGGAAACTTGTCAAAAAAAATTTTTTTTTTGCATCTGTTGGAATGATTATGTAGTTATTTTTTTCATTTATTAATTGGTATACTACATTCATTGCCTTTTATATGTTAAACCAACATCACATCCTGGAATAAATACCACTTGGTTATAGTATATACTTTTTATATGCTGAGAGATTCAGTTTGCTAGTATTTCGTTGGGAGGTATTGCATCCATATTTATAGAGAAATTGGCCTGCAGTATTCTTTTCTTGTGATATCTTTGTCTAGTTTTGGTATCATAGTAATACTGGTCTCTGCATAAGCTGAGAAATATTCTCTACTCTTCTAGTTTTTGGAAGAGTTTGTGAAGAATAGGTGTTAAATCTCCCTTAAATATTTGGTAGAATTCTCCAATGAAGCCATCTGGGCCTGGGCTTTTCTATGTGGGAAGTTTATTTTGGTTACAAATGTATTCTCTTGTTACAGGTCTGTTCAGATATTTTATTTCTTCTTGAGTCATGTTCAGTGGATTGCAGCTTTCTAAAAATGTTTATATCCACTCTACAGATGAAGTATTAAGTGAACTGAGGAAGTCAACACTTTTCTTTCACTACTTTCCCATATAACATACAGCAAAGATTATTCCCTGTAGGTAGGATTGTAACAGTACAGCCAAAATGAGCCCTGAGAAGTGTATAGTTCTGATATTTAATACATCTTCATGAATTCTCAAGCAGTGGATAATGGAGTAAGATTTTTTCTTTAGCCACATTTGACTTCCTACTCCCCCATAATGTGCAAAGAACATTTAAATAACAGGGAAAAGCTAGACAGAAAAAAAGACAGTACCAGTAGTAAAATAATGAATGGAAGTAACCTACATCAGGAAAAAAAAAGAAGACATACAACAACACACAAAATATCAGCAGTGCATTTTCATAGTAAAGGTCACGTCTAAGTTAAATTCATATTCTAAATATTGGAAGAAACTTGATCATGATTTGATCCAACCTTCCACCCAATATTATTTTTTAACATTACTATTTTATAATGGAGTGATAGCCTTTCACCTGTTTCTTGAATACTTATACTAACAAGGTAATTACCTCTCATAAAGTAATCCATTTTATTATTAGACAAGTCTAATATTTAGGAGAGCCTCCTTTATTTTAAGCAGAAAACTACCCCCTAGGCTATGTACATTTGGTTTTGTTTCTGTCAACATGAATATTATGGAACATTTTACTTCATCTTGTATTTGACAACCCTTCAGATATAAGAAGGCAGCAATGCATTTTCTTCTTAGTAGAGTTGTGACAAAAATATAATGGGATCAAACTAAAAAC
Source organism: Mustela nivalis (assembly GCF_964662115.1). Classification (NCBI taxonomy): domain Eukaryota; kingdom Metazoa; phylum Chordata; class Mammalia; order Carnivora; family Mustelidae; genus Mustela; species Mustela nivalis. Next base: position 29,786,737 of record NC_139020.1, read on the forward strand.
AAATTCTGAGAACATAATCTACACTTTAAATTCCCTAATGTATTTTCTCTTGAAACATATGCATAAAGTATCTCCTACCGTGTTCTAAACTTGAACTTGTGAGTAGGTTAAGGATTACGTCCAGATTTGGTAACACGGTTAACTGATACCATTTGGGGGCCACTGGTTTTCTTCAGAACAAAGGCTTCTTTTCTGCTTGCAGCCCTCATCTGCATTAACTGCTTTTATTGCCGCTCTTTCTAGAACGCATGCACATTTCTGTTTTCCGTCCAGGCTACCCTTCTGAGCTCTACCCATAAACCTCACCGCCTACTTGAACCCCTTTTATGTAGTCTCAAAGATTCTTCAACTCAGCATCTCCCAAACTGAGCTCATAGCTATTCTGTGCACAGGACCCTACTCTCCTCCTCCTTTTATAATCAAGGCATTCCTTTTAAAATATATCTGCAATTGATCATCTTTATTCCCACTTCTCCTGCATCAGCCTAGCCTAGTTATCATCAGTTCTCACCTGGACAGCTATGGGAATGACCCACCTGCAAGCACTCTGCACTGTGTTCACTGTATCTTCCACATTGTAGCCCCAGGCATTTTAGAGTGTTAACCTCATCATGTCCCACCTCTGTCTAATTATTTCTCTTGCCTTTAAGGTAAAGATAGAACTCTTGCAAGTGCCCTGCACTTTTTCAATTTCCTAAAATACTTCAGTAACCCTAGGAGCAAGTGAAGCACACCCCCTCCTCAGTATAATGTTAGCACCATGTTAGTCTCAATCATGACATTTTACTTAAAATTATAAATAATGAAAGATCACGATCTTGAAAACATAAAGAATAAACAATATGGAATGAAGGTCTAGAAGCTTTCCTTCCTAGTTTTTCCCTTCAGTATTCATAAATTCTGTGTCCTTCTGGATTGATTGAGAAAGAAGCAGGGTAGGCTCTACTTGGGAAGGAGTGAGGAAAGGTTGATATAGGCTAGAACTTGTGCTGGAAATGCATTTAATCTGCATTTAACATGACTAGAGATCATGTTAAAAATGACAAGATCACAAGTTTATACATATTAATAATTTTTCATATTTTCCACAGTGAAAATGATGTCATTTTAACTGATGGCATTGATGTCAATTGCCAATTTTAATAAATCCCAGATTATCAGCTGGTTTTGCATTCACTGCCTGGTCGAGTTGTTAATGTGCTAATGTACCTATGATGCTGGAAAATGATTATTAGTTAAATCCATTGTCACACACATTAGCCACTAGAAATTTAGTGGAGAGAACATTTTCCTCTCTGTTGCAATTTGATGTGAGAAATTACAGCTTTTTTTTTTTTTTCAAAAATTCAGTGGTGTTTATGTCATAAAGGTTTCACGTTATTAAGTTCCTGTAATATTGTATTATTTTATAGTGGCCAATTTAATTGTTAAAAATGTGTGCTAGTATTTAAAACTCTTTTTTATAGATTCATTAGAACTTAGAAGGATTAAGCTAACTAGTGAGTAAAAACCCTAGGATTTGAATATGCTTCTGTCTCTAATATCTGTAATCTTTCTTCAATATCAGTGGTTTCCGAAGTGTGGTTACCACACCAGCATCATTAACATCACCTGCGAACTTGTTTGAAAAGTAAATTATTGAACCTCACCCCAGGCCTACTTAACCAGAAACTGCATGGAGCTCCGAAATAAATGTTTTAATAAGCTGTCCGGATGATTCTGATGCACATTACCTATGGAAAACCACAGTATTATATTCTCATAATCTACAGATAGGACAAGCACCTAACCAATTTCTTTTTATTTTTGACTTACTAATTTATGGCCACTAAAACAGAATAAGCCAATAATTCAGTGTTTTATTCCAACATACTAAGCAAGAGATACCAGACTTAATAATTAGTGTCCCCAATTATATTTAGGAGAGCATATAATTAAAAGGTTCAAATGTCTAAGAATTAATTGAATGTTCTTATTGTAAACTATATTTAACTTCAGTGTCCTGTGCTAAAAGTTTTATTTCATTACGGAAACTTAATGATTCTCCAATTCCCAGGTTGAATTGCCAAGGGAAGAAACTTATAACAAGTTTATACTTGGAGGAGGATTCTTTTGCTTTCTGTGTGGGAACAGAGCAGTTCTGTTTACACATCTGCTCTTCTGCCATTGTGAGGGATAAGGCAACCCGGGATGTCTGTGAGGTGGGGACTGGTTTAGCAGTTAGTAACAAGCAAAGAAGCCATGCATGCCTTGGTTTTTGGTGTGCAATCATGAATGAATTTGAACACCATTGCTTTACGATATTGTAGGTTGAAGAGAACCATTGCGTATGCAGAAATACATTCTGTTTTCTCAAACTAATCCTATGTCGGCTTTTGAGAAACCGTTTGTTTCTCTATTGGAGATTAACTATATTTTACTCTGGGAATAAACATTGCTATTTAGATATTAAGTTTTAGTCCGTATATATTTGCTAAAATTTGATGGGAGGGGCACCTGGTTGTTTCCGTGGGTTAAGCCTCTGCCTTCGGCTCAGGTTATGATCTCAGGGTCCTGGGATCGAGCCCCACATTGGACTCTCTGCTCAGCAGCGAGGAGCTGTTGTAGGAGCGAGGCGATAACAAGGTACAGAAGAAATCCTGAAACACAGCCCTGACTGCCTTAACCTTTAGCCAAGACTTCATAATTCAGCCATTGGACTTGCACAAAGGCAAGGGAAACATCTGAATTATAACTCAGGATTCTCATATGAAATTCATGTCATTCAAGGTACCTCGCTTCTAAATACAGTCACTGAAAGTATACTTAAATCTTCTCCTGTGGGCTGATGCAGGGATGAAAATGTTTAACAAAACTCTGAAGGAGATTTAAGTCGGCGGGGTGTGATGTGTGAGTCGGACGCATGCCAGGACCCAAGAAACCCCTGTTCCAACATGGGGTGGTGCTTGTTGATAACTGAAAGTGGTTCGTGGAACGTTTCTCAATGAGTAATTGGTGTCCCCAGTCTGTATGCTATCAGTGTTGGAAGACTATTACTTGCCCTTAAATAGCTATGATTTAGAAAGCTACCACTCAGGCACTAATGTAGTTGAGCGTGTGAACCACAGACGGCTCACCGTATGAGGTAAGTTGATATATGTAATTGGGGGTACTGTAAGTTGAATTCACTCAGAGGAAAAGGAGTTCACACATTGAACACGTTAGGGAGGCGTGTCATTACTAGTGTCCTTGTGACATAAAGAAGAGGACCAGAGGATAAAATGCATCTCTCCATTTGGAACTCAAGGGACTCTCATATCTTTAGATAATAAATGCTTATAGCAGGAATTAGCTCGTACCTGAAGGATGTGCTGAGAGATCTCCCCTGAAGAGTTTGTCTTCTGACATGCCGAACTGCCCCAGGCTTGGTGGCGGCTTCATAAAATATGGGAGTGTTCAGTGTGGAGCTGTTAAGTTATTTATTCCTCTTTCTGATCCCGCATGCATGAACTGCCTCTGTTTGATGAATCACCGAAGAGAATGGGAGCTGACAAACAACTCTTCCTTTAGTGGCTGGTCACACTGACAGCATCAATAGAAAAACACATCATGGCTTCTAAAATGCCACATTTTCACCATTTACCCTGAATAAGACATGAAGCTCTTTAAGGAAAGCAGTAGTACGTTATCATTAAGGGCCAGCTGACAGAGAAGCAAGTGTGCTTTGAACTCTCTCAAGTCATCATTCTTAATTTCTTCTCTCCATGGATGGAAGGCCCACCCACGCAGGCTGTGAGCAAGGCAGGGACTACTGCACCTTTTAAAATCTCCCTGATAGATGGGTCTCATCATCACCCACCCTGGATCCTGCCCATCGGGAGAGGCTCCTGTTCTCATTAGGGTCCCGTAATGTCTGCAGCTAACATTGTTCTCATGCAAATAGACTGGCACCGAAGATAAGTGCCATGAAAATTCAATTTCCCCCCCAACCACTTCAATCTGCAGGAGGTAATGTGTGCAATCTGCTGGTACTTTTGCAAGATGATTACTACATCTTAGTAATGAATTTCCCAGCCATTGCGCTAGGGGGTGTTTCAGCAGGTTCCCGAGTTTTCTTAGTGCTGCAGTCCTTCCACTGTACCTGCCCAGGATGAAGAAGAGCTGGCTCATAGAACTTGGGTCCAGGACTTTCTCTTCTTTAGTCCACAAGGGCACCTGTGAAGTAGGTGATTTCTTTAACGTTGTCTAGAAAATGGAAGTCAAGTGTGGCTATCTGTCCAGATCGAAGTACAAAAACTCCTGTCAGTATTTCTCTGTAGTCTGTGACCAAACTTGGATAATTTAATAAGAATGTAAAAGTTGCGGTATCTCATATAAATATATTATATTCATGGAAGAGTGTGAGTTAAATAAATTATGGTTTAGCATGATAGAGAATTCTTCCTTGAGGTCATCTAAAAACTAAGAGAACTGACAGGTGCAATTTAAAATTTCTATACTTAAACCTATCCTTTATATTTTAAGTTCTTCAACAATGGGATTAAGTGGGTAAACATTGTCTTGCCAATAATATATCATGTTATTGTGGTTCTTTGTTTCTTCTAAAATTATCCCCCCACATCTTCATTACTGTGGGAGTTAATTATAAGGGGGGGGGGGAAGAGAAGAGAGAAAAATGTCAATTTAACCAGAGATAACGGATTTGTATGAGTGTGTTAAAGACACAAATATAGAATGTAAATTATACCTTCTCTGATGACTGCTATCTTAATAGAAATTGTGGAGTGCAAAAAAACACAGGCATATGTTTTAATATATTTTATGGAAAACCTATTTATCTCCTAAATAAGTGGAGATGTGTTTTCCCAGTGTTTAGGAAAGCCCTTTACCTACGATAGCATTTTATGTGTGAAGGGGAATGAAAGTTTTCAAAAATTTTAATGTATCTTTGAAAAAAAAATGATGCAGTTACTGTTTGTATAAGGCTTGGCTTAGAAAACACTTTTTCCTTAGAAACTTAAAAAGCTATTTTTGTAGAGCATATGTTATTTATGTTATTCTATTTACATGATCTTGAGATATTTTTAGTGGATTAATGTGTTAGATGCATTAGCCATTTCTTTTACTACTGAAATATACTTATTTAATAATAGATCCCCAGAAGTTGAAGATGTTGATAGAAGGAAAGGAAAAAAGAAGTCAACCTATTGCTTTACCTGAATTACTTCATCTTACAAACTGATATATGTATTACCGTTCGGTAATTAAGATGAAGCTATTCAGAATATCTCTAGGGCATACCATGCAGTTTAGATGTAAAGAGTTGCCAACATGTGGTACAGAAAATATATTTGAACTACAGTTGCAATACTGCTACTTCAAGTTACACACCAAGCATATATATAATTACTGCATTCTTGGTATGTAATTACATAGGAGTTACAGTTTATATTGACCTCAAGAAATACTGATACTGTAATTTTAAACTAAAAAAGAGAGCTTGAATGTGAAATTGTGTGTTGGTTTTGAATGGCTTGTATTGTAAATTTGGGCTCCCAAAGAATAATTTATTGCTATGAGAACTTCCCCAATTTCCTATTAGAATAGGCATTCAAATATGTAGAGTGTTATTAAAGCATGCTTTATGACTGAATGGTTAACTGGTAGCACAGATAGGTAAAAGAAGGAGTACTCCGGTGGGTTGGAAGAGGCTGCTAATTACAGCTCTCCCTCCCGGGAAGCTTCTTGGTCTGCACTTCTCAGAAAGATAGAGCCAATGGAGCATGACTGCCTAGGGCATCACGGTCCCCGGGGGTGTTCGTTGTTTATTTAGGTGTTGAGAAACACACATTATAACCGTAATAATAATTATGTATTTGCAATTGGATTTTTGCGTCTGTAACACAAGTTTCCATCTTCCATAAAAATGCAATGTCAGCACCATTTTTATAATGCTTCATTTGCATATAGAGCCAGAACTATTCAAATACGGACGTTGTTTGACTGTGGTGCCACTGTTGTTAATTTAACATCATATTAAACATTCCCAGGGACCACGCTTCACGCAGTGTTTCAACTCTTTATTAAGGACAAGTATGTGTAGACAGTCTTTAGTTGATAGGAAAAGTAAGGTTAAAAGTTATAAATTATTTTCTGTTCTCTGAGTAATATCCACCTTGCACTTGTTCATAATATGATCAAAGTAAAACAGTTGATTTTTGTTTATTTAGCTAATGATTCCATAGCAATTTGATTTTATTTTCTGAAATGTACCCCAGATATTCTATTTTTGGCTCCTCTTAAGAAATCAGGTTCAGAAATAAAAAAGAAATCAATTCAAAAATTATTTACTACTCCAGCTTTCATTCCCTCTCATGTATTTTCTTTCTTTCTTTCTTTCTTTCTTTTTTTTTAAGATTTTATTTATTTATTTGACAGACAGAGATCACAAGTAGGGAGAGAGGCAGGCAGAGAGAGAGGAGGAAGCAGGCTCCCTGCTTAGCAGAAAGTGAGATACAGGGCTCTGTCCCAGGACCCTGGGATCATGACCTGAGCCAAAGGCACAGGCTTAAACCACTGAGCCACCCAGGCACCCCTCCCATGTATTTTCTAAAAATATATCTTCTTTGTTTCTCTTCTGACAGGGAACGATCATTCAGGGTTTTTTTTTGCTTGTTTGTTTGTTCTAATTCTCTCCTACCTCCTTCCTTTTATTTCCTATCCCATTCTCTGCTGCCATATTTCTTTACTGAAACATGTTTTGTTTTGTTTTTCTGGACAAGAATATTCCATATATTTTTCAAATTAGTAGCTTCATCCAAATTACATACAAAGTCATGGTCTTGAAAGTATTGCAGGAACATTTGCTCTATTGCAAATTCAGTGGTGCCAAAAAAAAAAAAAAATCTCTTTCTGAAGAAGATGTAACTCATCTCTTCTCACATTTCAATGTGTAAAAACCTGAGAGTTAAAATCCTAAGTTTCCACTTAGGACATTTGCAAACTTTCCGAAGTCATAGTTCTCCCATATCCCAAAAGGAAGACATATGGCCAAAAGTATACTCTGTGAAATAGAATAGCTAAAAAGGAAAAAAAAAAAAGTTTCAGAATAAATATTATATCTGTACCAGTAATAACAGCACAATATACATCTTTAGCAGATTTTTATTTTCATAGTTTAAGACTTGAAGTTGGTGGGTGTTTTATGAATATATCATTCTGATTGGAAGGTAGATAATGAAATCATATGTGACTTAAGGAAGACTGACTTTACATATTTAGATATCCTGCATAAAAGTATTGTGTTAGGGAAAAAGCTACCATTGTCTTCTGCATTTAATTAAATTAATTTCAAGCAAATAAACAAAACTGTTTCCACAGGCAAGATCCAAGAAACACCATCTTCTAGATGCCAAGTTTAGTTTCTTAATGAATTCTTGAAATGTTGCTAATGGAAACGGTATACACCTGCCTGTGTGCAACTCCCTGATTAAAAATGATGTGGCATAGAACATTAAAAACAATCTCCCTCCTATATGAATCATGTAACTTATCTTTTATAAATGGTATGCCTTTCCCTTCTTCTGTAGTAAGCTTGCAGCAGGTTTAACGTATTGGGCCAGAAGTGTGGGGGAGGGGATGCATGGCGATTGGCACCAGAGGTGGAAGATACTAAAAATCTTCTAGGTTAGGACTTAGGACTATTACTTTGGAGATTTCAGTAAAGTTGGTACTATAAATTCTGCTTCTTCTAAATATATGCAATGTTTTTGCATTTCCTGAGGTCAACCACGTCCCCTAGCTTTGAAAATGGTACACAATAAAAATATTCTTCTTGCCCTCTTAACATGATATCGGAATAAAGAACTCATACATAGATTTTCCAAATGTTATTTTATGTTATATATATTATCCACAAATATCAATGAGTGGGAGTTCATCACTGCTGTAAGGGAGAGTTCTAGCTGGTTCCAACAGTAGTCCTGCAAATCATTACACTGTTAACTTACAGGGATTACAATAAGCCAATGACATAGTGCGTCCCGGGCCATTCGTTTCACAATGCTGCATATTATAAAACACCTCACAACAATCAGCTGTACTTGCTGAGTCTTTTTGGGGTTCTCAGCTGTTTTCCTTCCTAGGGTCTGTCATTTCATCTTATCATATTTTTTAATAACATAAAATTATATCTGCATGTTCATTTGTTTATGTTTTCTTGACTGACAGCTCTTTTTTGTTAAACCACTTACATGTGATACTTAGACATGGTCTGGGGCACATGTAATAGCTCAAGAAAATGATGTTGGGGGATTATAATAGTTTAAATGTCTCACTGTTCCTTTTTTTAAAAAAAAAAATCTATGTTTTAAATATATTTTTGGCATAACCAAAGTTGGTTTCTCTTGAAGGATGGATGGATAGCTAACCAGGTATATATAGAGATAAATGCAGATTTATTCATATGCACACAGAATTCATTATTTCTTAATATGAATATGTTTGAATCAACTATGTATTTCATCAGTCCCCCACTGCACTGAGGTAGTCTGATAAAGAAAATCCACTCTAATGCAGAAACACATAGATAAAATAGTAGGTAGATGTCAATATCGTGGTTAAATAAATACTATACTTTTGCAACATGTGGCCATTGATGGAAACTATGTCAAGGGTACTTGGAATCGCTCTTTATCATTTCTTCTAACTGCAAATGAATCCAAAATTATCTAAAATAAAAAGTTTAATGAGGGCGCCTGGGTGGCACAGTGGGTTAAGCCGCTGCCTTCGGCTCAGGTCATGATCTCAGGGTCCTGGGATCGAGTCCCGCATCGGGCTCTCTGCTTGGCAGGGAGCCTGCTTCCCTCTCTCTCTCTCTCTCTGCCTGCCTCTCCATCTACTTGTGATTTCTCTCTGTCAAATAAATACATAAATAAATCTTTAAAAAAAAAAAAAGTTTAATGAAAAGTGGTATGTGGAATTTGTGTAAGAACATTACCAGATGTTGAAAATGAAAAATAAGACAACTCTACTTATTATTACTGTAGCAAGGGGCGCTTGGGTGGCTCAGTCGTTAAGTGTATGCTTTCAGCTCAGGTCATGATCCCAGGGTCCTGGGATCCAGCCCTGCATTGGGCTCCCTGCAGTGGGAAGTCTGCTTCTCCCTCTTCTACTCCCCACTGATTGTATCCTCTCTCTCGCTGTCTCTCTCTTTTCTGTCAAATAAATATATAAAGTATTTTTAAAAAATTATTGCTGTGGCAGTTGAAGATATTTTGTATCCATAATTTACACATTTATAGAATTGGACCAGGGGCGCTTGGATGGCTCAATTGGTTAAGTGCCTGACTCTTGATTTCCGCCTGGGTCATGACCTCAGGGTCCTGAGATGTGTCTGAGTAGGTCTCAGCACCCAGTGGGAAGTTTGCTTTCCCTTTCCCTCTGTCCTTCCCTCCTTTTTTTCTCTTTCCCTCTAAAATAAATAAAATAAATCTTAAAAAAACAAAAACAAAAGCATTGGGCCAGCCCAAGAGACATTTTAAAACATCAACGATGATCTGTTAATACATTCATAAGATTTCCATATTGCCTAATTCCTGTATTTTAATAGTTTTAATTAAGTCATAACATGGGTATGGAAAATTTTTTAAAAAAATTCATAGATATTCAACATGATGAATTTTTGAAAACTGAAGAAGCCTGTATAACCAGTACCCAAAGAAATGAAGGAAACTCTGTCCTGGCTTCCGACTCCAAAGATCAAGTCTTCTTTCATCCTTATTTTTCTGTTTTGAAAAATTTAGATGTATAAAAAAGTTTTAATATTAGTGTATTAACTAAATATTAATAATACTTAAATAAATAATATTTAATATTATTTATTATATATTTATATTATTTTATATTATTTATTTATATTATATAAATATTATTATTAAATAATAATATTTAATAATAAAAATACTTAGAAATATTGCCAAAGTTTCCTTACCACTTCATAGATATACACACCATTTGAAGTTGCTTGCAGATAGGGATACCTCATCATAAGTACTCTAGCCTGCACCTCGCAGGAGCCAGAACATTCTTCTACATGACCGCTATAAAACTTTTACACACTCAGGAAGTTAAAATTGATACAACATCATTATTTAATATAAAGTTCATCTCCAAATACCCCGGTTATTCCAATTACATCCATTATTATGTTTTGGTACAAGATCCAATTTAGGATCAGGCAAAAATTGTGTTTTTTTTTTTTTTTTTAAATGTCTCTTTACTCTCTCTCTTTGCTTTGAATGTTTTCTAGCACTTTTTGTTTTTCACAACACCCAAGTTTTTAAAACCAGACCAGCTGTTTTATACAAAGATGTCTCATATCTACTTATGTCTTAGAGAAAAAGTTGCAAATGTGGACTCATTAATATTGATGGTCTTTTGAAATGTTTTAAGAGTGTATGTAGTTTAGCGTCTGGGCTGTCGAAGGTAATAAACCGGTGATGTGGGGATAGGATCATTGGATTTCCAAGGTAGAAAAACCCACATCCAACTCAATTTACAAACTACGTGAACTCAGGGAAACCTGGTGGTTTCTTTAGACCTTAAATTTTTCATCTTTAAAATGAGTGCATTGGACACCCTTCGATTGTCAAAATTCTATCATGTTTATTTAAACATTATGTATGACCATGGTACCATATTTGAAATTAGTATTACCGCCATGGAATAGAAAATTACATGAATACTTTGCCATTTACTGCTTTGGGTAGAATAGCAATCCTATATTGTTATGAATGTTATGCCTGGATATGCTCTGAATTGAATTCTGCAACAATTTGAATGGAATTTATACTATAGCAATTCCATTGAACTTGTCTAATTTAAATTTCCAAGCTGGTAAAACATTTTTTGAAGAGCTGGCTTTCTTTACCACTAAGTATATTCTCTTTGTTGTGTACCTCACAGTCTACCCTAGAACTTTTCTTCTTTCCTTGAGTTCTACTAGTAAGAGGGCCTACTAGAGTAGCAGTTAAACTTACATATGTATTATTTTGCTCTGTACAGTTGATCCTTGGAAAACGCAGGGGCCAGGGACACCCAACATCTTGTGCTGTTGAAAATCTGTGAATAACTTTCGACTTTCTCCAGACTTAACTACTTATAGCCTGGGAGGATCGGAAGTCCTGCTGATAACATAAACAGAAAATTAGCATATATTTTGTATAGGTGTTATATACTATATTTTTATGATAAAGTAAGCTAGAGAAGAGAAAATGTTATTTAAAAAAGCATAGGGGAGAGACAAAGTGCATTTGCGGTACTCTACTGTAAAAAATTCACATATAAATGAACCCAGGCAGTTCCAACCTGTATTGTTCAAGGGCCAGTTGTATTTTATTTCATAAATATATAAATATTTTTCTGTACTCTTCATTTAATTTTCTGTGTGATGTTTAGACCTTAGGGAAGTATGGCAGCATTAGATAAAACTTAAAAGTACATTTGTTACAGTAGTGGACACCTTTTTAAAAACATATGGTGTATTACCCCTTGAATCTTCTCACTTCACAATTTTGTCATATTTTTATAGAAGATTCTGTGTCACTTCCATCAGAATTATTGCAATATGGAACCTTGTCTCTAATGGTCTACCAAGAGGAGTGACATGATGTTCTCTGCTGTGTTAACTTTATTGTTCCCTGTAAAACATTAACATGGCAAAACTCTGAGCCCATAAATGAGAGACTTGTCTTCATTTTGATCAGAGAAAAATGAAATTTGTAATTAGGATGAGAAAAGGACATGAACTTACTGCTTAGCCTGGAAAAGTGTTTTCATATGCCATTTTGGTTCTCATAAGGTTGAGTCCAAACATCCCCATTAAGGTATTGATTGTGTCCCTTTAGTAAAAAGCTGAGGGTCCCATGAACTGTCCAATGGCTTTGTGTTCCATCATTATACCTGGATCTCCACAAGAGTAAACCTTCCAAGAATTTTGCTTAACATGCTATCATCTGTCCCCAGACATGATAATGTCAATGGTACAATGGCCGTGTAACCAGGATGGTTCCTAAGCTTGATGCTAATCTTGTCTGTGTACAATTAAAAGAAGTATCATCCTATAATCCTTCTTTTTATGGAGTCATCTGTCCTCCATGGGGAGTATTTTCACTCCGTTACATTTGTGAATTTGTAGCTTTAAAAACTAGCAGGTAAAACAGAAAATAGTCTGATTGGAAATTTTGATCTTCCTCTTCTCACTCCTTTTGCCATAGAGCCCCAGACAGTGGAGCTATGGGACCTGGTTACATTCCTCACACTCTCAGAGCAATTTGCTTATATCATAGTAATGTGTATATATATCATTAGAATGTTACATCTCTACAGTAGATAACATCCAATTTTAATTTTTTTGCCCCAGCATCTAGTAAGTGCATAACCCATAGCAAGGAATATAAACAACAACAACAAAACCAAAAAGTCTGCTCAATTGAGGAGTATTTTAATGATTGAATGAAAACGATCTTAATTCTCCCTCCCAGTGAGTTCCATTTGCTTCTTGCTACATCAAGTCCTACCTGTGTGGTTTTAAAGAATTCTAGAATTCATCTCAGGGAAGGACAATATTGGCACTGGAGTGTACAGACTTGTCCATTCTCATTTACGCAAATGTTTTCTACTAGGCTTAGGTAACTGTCTTGTGCCAAGTGTGTTTTGTCTTTAAGTGCTACCAGAAAATGGGGAGGAACAGTGGTTTCATTTCCAGTGTTCAGTGGAGAGGACTGAATGAATACAGAATAAGGATTCTGTTCTGATTGTACCTATATTTATACAAATGGACAAACTTCAGATTTCAGCTTCTGAAAAATGTGAATATATGAAATATGTGTCTGTTCCCATTGAGCTCATGAATAAACCATTAAGCTATGTTATAGGTTAAAAAGTGTTAGTTTTTAAAACTTCACTTGGATTCTTGGATTTTTTTTTTTTTTTTTTTTTTTTTTTTAGTGTTCCTAGTGGGATGTTTTAATTACCATGACTAAAATGGCCTTCTGTTTCATTTTTTGTGTTCCAAGCTTTAATGAACCTTTATCGTTACCTACTAGATGGAGTTCTAAATTAAAATAACAAGAGATGGTATGATTTCTGACTTGCCACTCATTTGTAGTTCATTCTTACCAGATATCAGAATTGGATTTAAATTCCAAAAAAAAAAAAAAAAAAAAAGGTTTCCATTGATATTAATAAAATTTTTCTATGCTAAATAGAATATTAGTTTATACAATTGACATTTTATAAATACTATTACTGAAAATTACTTTATCATTCTAAGAAGGTTGTTCATGAGTCAAAAGTGTTCCAGAAGGGCAGAGACTTCAGGGGAGACAGGCCCAATTGTCCACAAAGGGACATGAGTGGAGCGGAAGCCTTCCATTGGCTTTCCTCCCAGAGGCTCTTGGGGGTGGGATCTGACAGGGATGGGCTTCCCTCAAATGGTTCCTTCCTTTGTCCCTAACTCTGGTCCTGAAATAGAGCAGCACATCCTGCTCCCAGACTGACACCAGGGAGGCTTCATAAATCAGCAAGTGAGTGTTCTGGCATGATCCTTTAGCCACTGCCTTCCCTCCAGAGCTGACACCTGTCACCTTTTAAAGAGTGTACATTCTCTGTCAGCTGTAGCTGAATGCTGTCTTTTCTTTATCTCCTCTCTTATTCTGCCTAGGTGGTATTATCTGAGTGGCTGCCCATGTATTATTAAATCATTGTCATTAGGGATTAGGTTTTTTTTTATTAGTGTCTAAAATCTCACAATTTCCTTAAAGTCATTGGGTATATCACCTAAAACAATTGAAAATACATTTCTTTTGTAAAAGACAATGCTCATGTAAGTGTATGAACACAGACCTAATGACATGTATTTGTAATCATGAGTAAACGATTGCACATAGTGGTCTTATATGATAACTAATACTTTAGAGCATTTAAATAACAAGAATCGTTAAGAATCTGAAGGGCTTTGAACATTAATCAGACTATAACCATTGCAAGGAAGTCAACAACTATTGGTTATTTTTTTTATTAAAAAAATATGTATCTTCCCTAGGAAACACATTTCTCTTTACTTGAAAGTCATACCTGAATCAGCTATAGTGTTATCTGGTTTCATTTTGTTGTAATATATTTTCCATGTAAATAGCATGATATAGTCTTTTCACTTTTAGAGATGTAAGGTATGGAAAATGTTTTAAAAATCTGGCCAGTCACAAATCTACATGAGCAGAAATTTGTGTCTTTCCAGTGTTTCCTATTAATGACATTAAAAATAAAATATAACACTGGGGAATTTTCTACCTCCTCCCAAATTAATGTCTTAAATCTTACTGTGAATTTTAGTGAAGCAAACAAGAACCCCAAGGATTTTTGTAATTGGGGGGTATTAAGTGTAGAATACAAGTAGAGAGTGCTTAAAAGGGACAGAAAAAGTCAGTTGCCTATTGATTGGACTGTGGTGGGATAAATGTGTGGCTTCTGCCCTTAATGGAAGCTGATTGTTCGGGGATGTGCTGGCGAGACTGGTCGATTCTTGAGCTGTTGTTTACTGGGAAGGACAATATCAATTTTCCAGAGGGATGATTGGTGGGATGTCAAGGCTGTCACCCTTTTCTCCTCGTCACTGACAGACAGCCTAGTGACAATTACCAGTGATGGGACATTGTCTGCATTGGCATATACACTAGAGGATATAACTGGCAAACAAAAAAAAAAAAAAAAAAGAAGAAGAAGAAGAAGGAGGAGGAGGAGAAAAAAAGGAAGAAAACACTCCTGTAAAAAAGATATAATCAGCAGTTGTCAGGACTGTTACATATATGATGTCTGAATACCAGGCCCACACCACATTGCCTTTTCCTCTGATCTACCATGGACCTTGCCTCATCCTCCTTAGAAAATTAATCATAGAATTTTGGGGGCGGACTACCATTTGGTGGTGTCATTTTTTGTTTGGGAGTTAATATCAGAACAAAAATCATTTTCTGTTTTTCTAGTTAAGATAGACTGGCAAGTTCAAATAGGCTTGAAAATAGATATTTTTATTCTTTAGAAATAATCACATTTGTAGCATATTTCATGAGTGAGGGTAACTTATAACTTCTCCTCCTGGTCTCATGTTATTGGCCAAAATCCAAATGTACAACTTGTGAATTCTACTGATCAGTATCAGAATGAAACCCTAAACCTCCATCGTTTTAGCAAAAAGCCATCATTTAAATTGTAGAATGTGTTCTGGGCAGGGTACTATCTACTGGATATCTACTGGATTATCTATTAAGGTTCATCTTTCTATTTCTCTGTGTTCTATTGTTCAGTAGTTTCAAATAAGTTTAAAGATAAAGAGCAGTATTTCCATTGCCTGCTTTAATGTTGTAGAGAAACTAACACCTAAACTAGGCAGACTACTTGGAGCATGGAAATTGCCAATTGACTATATCTTTTTTCCTCATGAAGAGATTTTTTTCTTTGTATTAATTCATAAAAGTCATTTATTTAATTAATTACATTGAGGCTAATCATTTCATAAATTTAGTGTATTCTGCTGGAATTCTACCATTTGGAAAAATTCGCAATGAATATAGTTTTACACAGTCAAATTTACATATACTCTTTTTGTATGAATTAGACATTTTTCCCTACTGCAGATTTCCTTAACATCAAAGTGAAAACACCTGTATGTAGATAGATAAACACATCTTTGTTCTACTTCCCCACAAGAGGGATAAACTGGGAATTCCTTTGAGGCTTTTCCTCAGTTGTCTCATGAGAGTTGCTTTCTACAGAATTGGTCACTGTAGAGATGAAAATAATGTGATATACGATGTTGGTTCTTCATTGTTTGTGTGGCATTCGTGACATACATCAGATGTATTTTTTTCTTTGTGAGAAATATGTTCTTAGATACTATTTATATGATTTTGAAAGGAATGTTTTTTATTACAGAATTTGGCAAATACCAAAAAGTACAAACTATGAAACAAAAATTACCTACCATTTATAGGAAAAACTGTTAACATTTTCATATTTGTGCGTTTTAAATTTTATGTGTTATATAAGTATGTGCATTTTTTTAAGTGCTTTCAGTGATGCTGTTTTTGAGCTTGGTAAATGTATTGACAAGTCTATGATTTGGTGGTGTCCTTTTATTTTAAGTAAGTAGGTTATAATACTGTCAAGTAATTGCATATGGAGGTTATTTCTGATAGGGCTTGTAAGATGCTATACAAAAGTTATCTTAATTTCCTCTCATAAACCACCAGCTAATTGATTTTCCATTGCACTCATTAAAAATAGATACTTAGCTTTTCAGAAGATTGTCTCGGAAAACCAAGGCACGGTACAAGTCCTTGGGGATGCCATCAACTGACCATTCCATCAGGCCTAAAATAGTGACCCTCCTACTTGTCAGAACTGAAGTATTTATCCCATTTCCCAGCAGATAAACATTTGCAAGGCAAATAATAAATTAGCCATTAATCAGAAGAATGTTTGCCTTCAATGAACTCTGAATGGAGTGGAGATGTCAGGTAGATAGACAAGGTAAATCAACAAGGCAGAATCAATCCCTAGAAAGAGCCACCCACAATTTAGAAAGTGTGGCCCATATGTTTAAAGACTTTGGAAGTTAAGAACATTTTGTGAAGGAAAAAAAAAAAAGCTATTTACAAGAAAGGCAGGTAGATTTTAAGAACAGACAACATGTTAACAATTTTTATATATTTAACCCTCTAATATAATGATATGTCATTTGGAAGTTTGGTTTTAAAAATGTCCAATATTTATTTTTTTTAAATCTTAATGTATTGTAATATATTTGTCAACTCCAGGAGAATGATCACATTTCATGAAAAGTTTGCATGCTGTTACTTTTTTCAAGTTAACAATTTGGCAAGTATATTGCTTTGCAAATAAGAAATGACCTTGACATTTTAGGATTTTTTTTTTCCTCATTATGTTTGTCCTTTCACATGTTTGATACAAAGACTCAGATTAGGAATCTGAGGGTCTTTGCTCAGCCACATAAAAGCATATCATCTTGGGTAACTTACTTGACCTTTTATGACCCTCAATTTCCTTATTTGTAAAATAGGGATAATAATGCCCATCTCAAAGAGTTTTCATAAGAAATTAAATAATGAAACAAATATATGTGTGTGTGTGTGTGTGTGTGTGTGTGTGTGTGTGTGTGTATTCTCCTAATACAAGCTTGAAATTGTTATTTTTTAAACAAGAATATGTGTGTGTTAAATCAATTTATTCTAAAGCATTATTAATATTTAATCATTTCAAAAACATTTCTGTAATCAGTTAGCAAAGCATATTTTGTTTCTGCAGATATTATATCTGAAGGGTTTTTAGAAGGCCCAGTGGTTATAAAGAGGGAATATTATCTCCCTCAATTCTCTTGAGGTTAGAAACTACAACCTTTGTTGTCTTAGAATTGACCATAAGGGAAATTGCTCTTGATTCCAAACACCTACCATCTGGCATTTTCTATCTCCTCATCGTGATATACAATGCCTCAGGCATTCTAAAAGTTAAATGTGTATCCTGAACTTTCCACATTTGTTATTTATTTATTTACCAAAAGGATAGAAAGAATGAAAATAAATGGAATAACCATAATCCTCAGCAGTTACTCATTTATCAGTCACTAATTTTTTTTTTCTTATGAGTAGAATTCTATCTATCCTCAAGCTAGGTTTCCTGAACTAAGTAGTTTATAAAGTAATGATACCTTTGAACCAAGACATTTTAAGTGGGTCATAGGTGTACCATCCCCATAGCTTTGATTGACTAAGAAAATCCTTCTAATCATAAATTTTAAATAAGACTTGGAATGGTAATTAGCATTGCCTCAAGCATAGAGAACAATTAAAAATGTTTTGAAATTTTAAAATATATAAATGACTCTTGCAAAGGAGAAGAGGTTTCTTTATACAACCCAGAAAGTGATATATTAACCTCCCTTAATAGATTTTAAATTGAAAAGCATTTAGGCCAAAAACATTTCAACTCAGACTTTACTGTTACTTGCTATTTTTTAAAATTTCTTTTAAAAAGATTTATTCCTCCCTGTGGATCTCCCCTCCTCCCATTCCACCTTTGTCTTTCACTCTTAGAAAATAACTTTAATCTGTATTTCATGAAGAAATATGGAGTTATTATTTGTGAATTTTTTTTTCCTGTTTATCTCAAGATTACTCCAAATTGTCTTTTATCCTTTTTCTCTCTGTTTCTGTTCTGATACTCTTGTCAAAGGCTATCCTGCCTAGTTATGTTTAGGGTTTTCATTTATTTCCATTCTATACTTGACACATATCCGTTCTTTCTGGAATTTCACTCTTTATTGAACAGCCTTAAAACAGAAACATACACACTTCTCTTCCATGCTAAACATAGAATGGTATAGGTAAATTTAAAAGAATTCTATAGGACTTCCTAAAGAAAAAAAATACATTTGGTGTTGGAAAATAAAAGGGCTTCATAAGACAGTGACATTTTGAAGATAATCTTTAATATTTTAAAGCTTGTCATAACATAAATATAACTAATGGTTATCACAAAATATTCTTTTAAATGTAACTCACTTTTAATCCCTAAAGGATACAATGGGTCACATAATCTTAATGGTATCAATTAACAATACATATATTTTTCATACCTTGTGAAAAGTTCTGTTATTGTTTCCATTCTACAGATGTGGAAAGTGAATCAAAGAGAGATTAAAGGCTTGACTCAAGTCATACATCTAGTAAGAAGTAACTCTTAGAGCCAAAGTTTATACTTAGTTGACTCCAGAGCATTTCCCTGACCACAATATTACTACCTCTCCACACAGTACTTGCATATGTTGTGGACTATAAAACCTTTGGGTCTCTAAGCTTAGCTTTCCAAATTTGTTTGCAGAATTTGTTTTTTCTTTGTATGTGGAACATCTAAAAGGGAGTAGCTTGAGACAGAAATGGAAATGCAGCTTGGAACTATATCATAGAGGTTCTTAAATTCTACACTCAAAAATTCTGACTTAATTAGTGGGTAATGAGGACTCATCAAAAGTTTTGAACCCGAGGGACGCCTAGATGGCTCAGTGGTTAAAGCCTCTGCCTTCAGCTTGGGTAATGATCCCAGGGTCCTGGGATCGAGCCCCACATTGGGCTCTCTGCTCAGCAGGGATCCTGCTTCCTCCTCTCTCTCTGCCTGCCTCTCTGCCAACTTATAATCTCTGTCTGTCAAATAAATAAATAAAATCTTAAAAAAAAAAAGTTTTGAACCCAAAGTGACAGTTCTGGGGCTTATGTGTTAGCAAATGTAGGCTAAGTTGAAACAGAAAACATTGATAAAATGGATAATCATTTGGAAGTTGTTATAGTAGTGTGGATGAGAAACCACAAAGCCTCAGTCAAGAAAGTGATAGTGTAATGGAAAGGACATAAATATGTCAAAGTAGCTTAGGCAGAATTCATAGGATTTTCAGGCTGAGATAGTCATGGACTGTAGAATCAAAGGCAAGGGTGGAAAGAAAGAACTCCAAGATTTTAAATCCATGACTGAGAAGACTGAGGAGCTATTAATGCAAACTGAAATATTGGGAAGATGATCTGATTTGGGTAATATCTGGCTTGGTACATATAAAGTTTGATATATCCATGAAGGACCCACATCAAGATTTGGAAATGTCATTTTTAAAGTAGAGAAGTCAGGGGCAGAAAATAGTTTTTGGAATCATCTAGTTAAAGGAAATTGATGCTATTTGAGTAGAAAGAATCATTAAAGAATAAAGTACAGGAAAAAATAAGAGAGAGAGAAAGAGAGACAAGGCTAAGAATTAGCCTGCGGTGGCACTTCCATTTAAGTAGCAGGAGCAGGAGGAGTAGGAAAGGATACCTCAAAAGGGTTAAATGAATCTGTAGGGTCATAAACAATGAAACAGAGGCACCTGGGTAGCTCAGTTGTTTAAGCTCTGCCTTTGGCTCAGGTCATGGTCCACGGGGTCCTGGGATGGAGCCGCCCCCATCGGGTTTTCTGCTTAGTGGGGAGTCTGCTTCTCCCTCTCTGTTCTTTCTTTCTCCCAAATAAATATATAAAATCTTAAAAAAAAAATTTAAAAACCCAGATATGTATATGATGTTTATGTGGACAGATTGTCTATTTGAGTACTTTCAGGGTTTGTGTACCTTTAGACTATTCGTAAATAGTTCGTAAACACATAATCTTTAAAGTAGATTTTAGGGTTTGTAATTATTTTTTTATTTTTTCAAACATCTTTAAAATTATAATGCAAGCCAATAGGGAAATATGAGTTGGTGTACACTATTTATCTTATACATAGCATTTCAGAAGCATGAATCACAGTAAAGTAAGACCACAATGCACTTTGTGGGTTTTTTTTTTCCATTTTAAGAATTTATTCTTTATCTCTGCTGTCAAACATTTATGGATCTTACTAGATCCATACATGCTTAAACTTAAGAAAAAAAAAGATTTTAGATTAATGAAAATAAGTTGTTTCATTTTCTTAGGAATAAATAGCAATATGTTAAAGCTATCAGAATGAATTTTGGTCCAGAAGTATGTGACCTCTTATTTTGGTTTACTATGGTTTACTTTGATTATGTAAAATTTTCACACTGAAGACTGAGAATCTGGCCAAAACCAGGAACAAAAATACGAACTTGTCATTCTCCACATCAAAAACAGCAAAATGTTAGACTCCTTATTTACAAAGCATATCTTTGAATAATCTATTGGTTATTTGTCTTGTGGATTCATTAAGTTTTTGCCTAAGAATATACATAAAATACACAAACATGGTTCAAACTAATGTCAATTTTAGCAGTTTGTTTACCTGCACTTCACTTTAAGACTTAATAGATCTCATCGATTAGAATGGAAGATAATAAACACACAGCTGGAGTACGTTCTTGCATTTTCACAAAATTTTAAATTTAAAACCTCTGAAGATCTGTTTTAATCTGGGCAGTTGAGTATGAAATATGCTCTTCATCCTGTCCTTTGGTTCTAAGAACCTATTTGCTTTAAACACCAAATAATACTTTCCTATTCCATATTCTCTTTTCATATAATAGTAGGATCATTTCATTTTCTTGGTGATAATTTTCAGTGTTCTTTCCATTTTTCTGATTATATATGGAAAATTAGATTTGGGGGTGCCTGAGTGGCTCAGTGGGTTAAAGCCTCTGCCTTTAGCTCAGGTCATGATGTCAGGTCCTGGGATTGAGCCCTGCATTGGGCTCTCTGCTCAGCGGGGAGCCTGCTTCCTCCTCTCTCTCTGCCTGCTTCTGATCTCTGTCTGTCAAATAAATAAATAAAATCTTAAGAAAAAAAATTTGTGTCTTCCAAGGTCATGAAAATATTAAAAATAAAAAAGAAAATTAGATTTGTAATCAGTAGGAAAGAGAGTAGAAATGTCACATACCCTACAAAGATTGTGAGTGAATTGATTTAAGCAATTTTTTTCCTTTATGCTTTCCAGTTAATCAACATGGATTTCCCTTTCATTCATAAATATGTATGTGTATGTGCGAGAGAAGTGTTGCATTTATCATCCCATACTTTTGCAACTCCTCTAATACATTCAGCTAAATGTATATCGAGCATCTACTATGTCAGAGACAGAACAATAGATAATAGAGACAAAGATTTGTCCTAATAGAGCTTCCATCTGAAAGAGGCAGACAGAAGATAAATGTATAAATGATATTAAATTTAAGAAGAAGAAAAGAGTAGAGACAACAGAAGAGAAGACAAGAAAATAGAAACTTGTTGGGGAGGGGGGCACCACAGAAGGTAGGACAGATAGAGACTGTGATGGAAAAGGCAGGCCTTGCAGATATCCACTGCATACTCTTTCAATAATGTAAAATCCAGGGACTCCTGGGTGGCTCAGGTGTAATCACCTGTGCATCTGCCTTTGGCTCAGGTCGTGATCCTAGGGCCCTGGGATTGAGTTCCATATCAGGCTCCTTGCTTAGGAGGGAGCCTGCTTCTCCCCCACTTTCCTATTCCCCCTACTTGTGTTCTCTCTCTCTGACAAATAAATAAATAAATCTTTAAAAGAAATGTATAATCCATATTTCTCTTTCCCACTTACTCATCATTTTGTCTTGTAGAACTAGAGTTGCCAACACATAGATTAGGGTGTGATTTCAGAATACCTCAAAGCTCTATCATGGAAAATTATATGTTGATGCCTCAGTTGTACATTTTGATATGCTCGACAGCCTTGAGTTGAAATCTCCAAAACCTGCTTGACACAAAATGTATACTCACAAAATGAAAGACATCCTGCTTTATGAGACAGTTGAGAATGTACCTCAGGAGAACGCGCCAAGGGAAAATTTAAAAAGTCTGAGCAACTAATTGATATTTCAAATAAGCACCATTTTAGTTTATCGAAATACTTTTTAACTTCTCAAAGTACATATAATTATTTGTTGCCATGTATGTAGAAAAATTCTCAATTTGCATAAGAATTTTTGGCTCCTGATTACATTTGAATATCTTTACTATTGTTTTTCAAGATATAACTGTTCTTTTTTTTTTCTTGTTGCAGAAATATCTTGAAAATAGAAAGTGTGTTCGTAATAAAAGCAAATTCAATCTTTTTTTTCTCTCAAAATGTTAAGTTTGAGTCTGAGTTGGGACAAAAATATTATCTTGTTCTTTCTCTTCTTGCTGTTGTTTAGACACCACAACGATGGTAGGTGTGCTTGAATACTGTTACCACTGGGGCTGACTTGGGTATCTGCCAGTAGTTCCAAAGGAATTCATCGTGAAGGACTTTGTAACTTAGATACGCAGTAACATATAATATGTGGTTAGTTACTGTATGTATTCCTCTTATTTCCAAATGAGTCATTCTCTTGGCATCTGGGTGGCTCAACCATTGAACACCTGTCTTCAGCTCAGGTCATGATCCCAGAGTCCCAGGATCAAGCCCCGCATCAGGCTTCCTGCTCAGCCGGAAGTCCTCTCCTCCCTCTGCCCCTCACCCCACTCCTGCCCTCTCTCCCTATTTGCTCTCTCAAATAAATAAATGAAATCTTAAAAAAAAAAAGTTATTCTCATTATTACTAGCCACAGAATATTCCTTAGAAACATTGAATATAAAAGACTTTTTTTTTTTTAAACTGTCTTTTGCATAATGAAAATTCAGAGAGCTTTAATATTTAGTAACTGCCTTTAGGTATGGTTTGTCCGTGTCCTTTCCATCCTTGACAATAGGCTTCAAAACTCCTGGTCACTTGCTAATAACTCTTCACTTCTCAGGAGATTGAATGGCTGTAGGCAAGTTTACTTAATAAATCCATGAAGAAAAAATTTAAATTAAATAGAAGACTCATGTACCTATCTCCTTTTCGTATGATGCCAAGCAAATATATTTTATTCTTTCACCTAATGTATGAATGTGTACAAACACATGTTTTTAACAAGATTTCTGTTTTGAAAAAAATTATTTATTTAAAAAATCATAAATATTTTATATGAAGATGATAGGACCAGGATTAAATATCTAATCGAAAGTGGGGGGCAGGAAAAATGTCACATTTTAAATTTGTGCAACAGCAAGGTAGTAAGAATGAAGAGCATTAAAAAGAAGGGACTGGGCGCCTGGGTGGCTCAGTGGGTTAAGCCGCTGCCTTCGGCTCAGGTCATGATCTCAGGGTCCTGGGATCGAGTCCCGCATCGGGCTCTCTGCTCAGCGGAGAGCCTGCTTCCCTCTCTCTCTCTGCCTGCCTCTCCATCTACTTGTGATTTCTCTCTGTCAAATAAATAAATAAAATCTTAAAAAAAAAAAGGGACTGATACTCTTTTCTGTTGCTTTCCAGCCTTTTTAAAAAATTTTATACATCAATACATAATCTTAAACCTCCCATCGATTTTGTTCCTTTCCATAAAGACACAAACGCGCAAAAGTAACGAATGAAACAGAGTAGAGGTTGCTGTTATGAAGGAAATACACGGGACTACAAGATGAGGTCTGAGACAATGAGCAAAGTTTTGGTTAAATTGTCTCTTAACAAGTTGCAGTCCTGGGTGTACTCCGGTAAGGAGACCCTTTCGTGAGCAGGAGCCCATTTGTAATTAGATAAGGAAGACTGACAGCAACAGTCAGTTAGTGGCTCCCATGGAATGACAAGTATTGACTGAATACTGGGCTGGGTTTGAGATGGTGAGGGAGTCGATAAAAGCATCAGTGCGTGTTTGCAGTACCACTGCCAGCAATGCATTCATTTGCCGCCTGGAAGAGAGCCACAGACGTTCTTCCTTCCCCACGTTTAGCGTTGATGAGGTCTAACACTTACATTTAATCTTCTGTTTACCGCTATGAACACTTGTAACTGGTACCTGGCACCACAAAGAGGAAATAAAAACAGGGAACTTGTTTTGCTTAAGCTCTGTGGAGCAGAGCAGATCCAGAAAAATTAACTTCATCTGAATCATCAGACCAAATGTAGAAGAAGTTGTTTGACTAACTAAGCGATTGAGAACAAAAGGGTTAAATGAGTTGGGGGGAAGAGATAAAGAGTAGAAAAAAGGTCTGTAAACTATCAATAGGAATCCTTTATACAGTTTTCTATATATCAGCTCAGTTGAATGAAGGAAAACAAATGTAAAACGAAATGCCATGGAATGCCTGGGTGGCTCAGTCTTTTAGCATCTGCCTTCAGCTTTGGTCATGATCCCAGGACCCTGGGATCAAGCCCCACATCTAGTTTCCTACTTGGCGGGAACCTCTCCACTCTGCCTGCTTGTGTTCCCTCTCTCATTTTCTCTCTTGGTCAAATAAATAAACAAAATCTTAAAAAGAAAAAAAAAAAAAAAAAAAGGAAATGCCATGAAGTTTATTAGCATATTAGGAATGTATTATCTCTATATCGTTAAAGATCTCATCTTACACTTTGTTTAAAAGCAAATTCTTCTTTAATGCTTCCCAAATATTTTAAAACTTGTTATATAGATAGATATAGATATCATATATATATGAGAGAGAGGAAGAGAGAAATTCTAAAAAAAGAATATTAATGTATACTTTCATATGTGGCATTTATTTGGCCCATAATGTTCACCCATAAAATCCCACAAAAGCACCTAGATGTTAATACTGACCTTTAGAGCTCTAAGTAAAAAGATTATTGCAAAAGCGTTACTTCTGGTCCAGATTCTGAGTTGCATTTAATTCACTGACAGAACTCAGTAGTGACCATTATAAAATTTGCACATACTTATTACTACAAATTCTAATAATCCACTACAAGTGACCTTCAGGGTCTAATTAAGAGTAGCATTTAAAAGTACTAGATTATTTAAATCTCCCTTGATTGCCAATGTTTAATGCTGCCCACCTGTTGTAACAGAGGAACTAGCAAAGATAAACTGAAACACCTTTTGGTTGTGTCAAGAAGCTTCAACAGCTTAAGGTTTTGTAGTGAATTCTCACTAAACTTCTGTTAGGCTTGATTAGGTGACCTCACAAGATTATCTGCCACGCCGTGGAGATAATGACTGTTGAGGGGATGAGAAACAACTCCTTCTAACAGGAGAGGCTAATAGAGTGGCTCTTTCCTTATTACCATGTATGTTCCAAAGCTGTGTGTCATTCTGGGGAAGGAGTTCACCCGTGACTGAGAATGTTAGGTTGGAATTTATTAAGGTAGAATTGTTCTGCCACTTAAGCATTTTATCTCAGTATATAATTTTAAACATGAAATGAAAAAAAAAATCAGGACATAAGTGTGAGGTTTAGTTAATATTTTCTCACAGATGTCTGGGACCCCTAAGGCGTATAAAGCGTATTTGCCTTTTTAAAATCTTTGCAGAAATTAAAGAGGACAGGGATAGGTCTTAACCAAATTACTCCGAACATAAAATGTATAGATGGAAAATGCGTTATTGACTACAAACCTAAGAAGAATGATGCACAGACATGTTGGCTTTTTGTGTCTTTCAGAATGTATTGATGATGTTTGTTCTTATAATTTTAGCATATATAATTTGTCAAATATTTAATTATCTTGAAAATATTTTGAAATGCAAATCACATGTAAATTGATAAACAGAGTTTTGAGGTAAGCACAATGAAGTTGATTAAATCAAGCATTTCTTGGGTAGAACTATTAACATTTCTCATATTGGTACAGTGGTCGATTTTAGTTGAGATAACCTTGAGTCTTTCATGAGCCACAAAAATCAGTATAGTTTTAGCCATATGAAATCCAGCTGTTATGAAAATTGTCAGTCACCTTTGATCCTTTGTAAATGGTTATTTCATGTATTGAGGCTTATTTTATTACTTTGAAAATGACATATGTGGCAACTTTTAAACCCATCTTAACAAGGCCAGTTGAGATTAAACCTACTGCCTATCAAGAAATTTCCAACAGCTGAGACCAAATATGTGCAGAACGCATATTAGTATCCACTGTAGTACTTATAATTTATATTTATGGTGGTGGGATCAGCCAGATAACTCATTCCTTTGTTCGTTCATTCATTCATTCAACAAATAGTGTTTGAGGACTAACAGAGTGTAGTCCTTGTGCTTCGTGTTGGGACTACAAAGATACTCATAGTCCTCATGTTAAAGGAGTCTTTAGTCTAGAAGAGGAAAAAAACATGCAAATAAATTATTGTAAGGCTGTAGTGTGATCAGCACCGTAATAAAGGTATGTACAAGCTAGAACAGTAATTCGGAAGGAGAGAATGATTAATTCTGTCTGAGGTGGGATGAGGAAGGATTGAATTTGAGCCCATTCTGTTGAATAATACATGAGAGAGCAACAGTCCATCCTCCTAAATTGAGTAGTTTAGCCAAAGAGAGCTGCCAACCTATCGATCAGCTGATAAGACAGACCGTAGACGGAGCAGACCTAAATGAATAGTGAGCTGACAGAAGCAGGGCCCGGTGCCATTTGTAGCTTAATCCCTGAAAGTACAATGAGTTGGTGAGTTGCAGGCCTCTCCATGAAGATGAGGCAGTCCCACAGCTAAAGAAATTTATAAAAACAAAGGTGTTAATGTCTAGAGGTGTAACCAGGCCAAAAATAACATCATCTGAGACCTCCTGAATACAAGCATTTTTCATTAAAATACAACTCACCAAACTTGTCTTTGAATGACAATGTTGCGTAAGCATTTCTGAGCGTCCTCCAAATTATGCCTCCTATCTTAGGGCGCAGAAGGAATAAACAAACAAAACAAACTGTTTCCTTGCCCTTGCTCGCTCCCCTAAGCTTTGATCCTGTATCTAATCAGACTGCAGACCATCTTTGCAAATCTGTGTTTCACCAAGGCCAACTCATGTTTTATTGTTACTAACCCACTACATGTTCTCAAAAGCAAAAACAAATATAAATATAAAACACACACACACACACAAAACCCTTGCTAGTTCTCACCTTCAAAGCTTAATGCTTTTCTCTTTTTGCTCTTTTATCATTTGGAAATTCCAAGGGATCAAGAGTTACTTCTTCTCCAGTATTGCCATAGCGATTACTTCCTCTGCTAGACACGTGACCAGGTAATAATAGTTGTTACTGGATGAATGTGTCTCTCAAACTTCATAGGGTGAAGTCATAACTCTCTAGTATCTTGGAGGGTAACTGTGTTTGGAGATGGAGTCTTTAATGAGGTGATGGAGCTAAAATGAAATCATTCGAGTGGGCCTTAATGCCCTAGGACTGATATCCTTATAAACAGGAGATTAGGACACCTCTATAGAGGGAAGATCACGTGGGGGTGCAGGGAGAAGACAACCATCCTGCAAGCCCAGGAGAGAGACCTGAGAAGGAAGCATCTATGCCAAAACCTTGATCTCAGATCATTTCTGGTGTTCAAGTTCCCCACACTGTGGGACCTTGCTGTGGCCATCCTACAAACCAATGTGATGGTGATGACAGCTATTGTTTGTGCGTTTTGTCATTTCAATTGCTTTGATATGTCATACAGACTGGGACCTCTCAATCACCTCTAGAACATGGTGCAGATCTCTGTTCACATAATAAATGCTTCATAAATAAGTCACTGTAGAATTGATTAACTTTCTTATTTTCAAGTGATATGCTGTGATTCATAAAAATCTCTCGCTGTTGATTTGTGCTATGCTGTCTATCACACAAGCAAACAGTGCCAATTTCTCTGCGGTCTTTAATCATCATGGATTTCACATGAAGTTGCCTCTGAGGTTTATTATCCATTCCCTCATGGCCCTGGACATCATTAGATCCCATTAAACACCAACCAAACCTCCAGGATAAAAATATTTATAGATACATTCACTGAATAATTAGAAGCATGTTTATAAGATTGGTATAATAAATAAGGACTCTGGAGGTTTTCTTACAGCTGGACAATATCACCTAAACCTCTAGAGCTGATGCGGACTAATTATGAGGTACATGCGTTTCATCTTCACAAAACTTTCTTCATTTTTAAATCCTGAGATTCATGAAATATTTGGTCTCCTGAACACAATTCAACTCTAGCAGGACAACCATTCAAATGATGACAATTTTTGAAGCCTTCTCAATGCATAAGGTGCTATGGGAGATAGGCAGATGAATCAGACGTAGATTTTGCCATTAATCGTGTAAGGGTTAAGTTTTCACATTGAGGAGGTGGAAGAGAGAGGGCACTTCAAGCTGGTGGGACAATGTGAGTGAAAACAGGTAGGAAAATACATGTGTTTTCTTAAATGCATGTAAAATACATTTATTAGGAATGAAAGAAAATATTGAAATAGGTTTGTTTCCCATTAGGAAATCCTTCCAGCTTCAAGAAATTATATCATTATATAGAAAGTAAAAATATGTCTACTATTTCTGAGTATGGATTTTATATGAAAATATTCTGCTTCTGTTCTCTATAGAATGAACTGGGGGAGAAAAGCTTTAGAGAATATTCTGGGCTCTGCAATTGAGCAAATAAGACTGAGATAATATAATGCTTATTTTTACACGCTCAAATTCTAACATAATGCCCAGCACTTAGTGGCTTATAGAACATGTTGATGAATTTAATTGTAATCACAGCCTGAAATAGCTAAGCGGCCATAGACATAGAGAGTAATGGATCGTGGAGATACTTGAAAACAGATCCTGAAAAAGTTGGCACGTTTTGTGTAGGTTCAAGGCTGCCATAGGAATAGGTCCCATCAGAAAGAGCGAGGGTGGGGATATGTTTGTGTTGAAAGAAAATATGTTCATTTGGGGATATACCATTGGATATACATCATAAGCAGCTTAGATTTAGATACACATAAAGTGAAAGTTTTCAGTTTAGAATGGTAGTCAAGGACCAATTACTAAAGAAGAAATTATATGGAGACATAGATAATGCTGAAGAACAGGTTTTTGAGGAAGGAGTGTTTTTGGAAGAGAGACAAAATCAAACCATAGACGTAAACAAGGGAGTGGTCAGACAAGTAGAAGGGATACAAAATGTTAACATCATGGGGATTATGGAGATTAGAAGTGGTCAAGATATTTGATCCCGTGGAGGAACTGAAGTGAAGTAAATCAGGGGGGAAAGGCCCAAAGTTTTTCGAGCTCAGAAAGTTCAGGGATGGTCTTATAAAGAGCAGATTTCAAGAGGGCCATTGGGTTATGGACACTGGGGAGGGTTTGTGCTATGGTGAGTGCTGTGAAGTGTGTAAACCTAGTGATTCACAGACCTGTACCCCTGGGGCTAATGATACATTATATGTTTATAAAAAATAAATTTTTTTAAAGATTTTATTTATTTATTTGACAGATAGAGATCACAAGTAGGCAGAGGCAGGCAGAGAGAGAGAGGAGGAAGCAGGCTCCCTGCTGAGCAGAGAGCCCGATGTGGGTCTTGATCCCAGGACCCTGAGATCATGACCTGATCTGAAGGCAGAGGCTTAACCCACTGAGCCACCCAGGCAGCCCAAAATAAAAAATTTTTTAAAAGAGCAAGTTTCATACATTGATAACTTTCTATTCTAAATGGCAAGGGGGTAAAAAAAAAATAAATCAGCAATTAACATTAGCATAGGAGGTGATAGTTTGAAGGACCAGCAGGATGAAAGAACCCTGCAGGAGAGAATGATGATACAGGCAACAGCGAAATCTGAATTCCAACAGAAAGCAACTGATGGAGCTGGACATTAGTCCCACACAGTTTCTCCAGAGCACAGAGGGCTGCGGAAGACTGTTGCAAAGACACAGAGAGGTTTTGTTTGTTTGTTTGGTTGGTTGGCTTTGTTTTCTGTCATGAGAACATGGTTTTTAATGATTATCGCTTTATACCCGGTAACAGTTCTTGAAGTAGGTAGAGTGATCCTATTATACAGACATGGGCCCTGTGGGTCCATGGCTTTGTAGAATGTGACTCAGGTCATACAACTCTTTGTGCCAAGTTGGAATCCTAACCCTGTCCATCTGGCTTCAAACTTGCAGCCTTTCTTTTATGGGTCCTTTGGATTTTAATGCTTTTCCTTGCTGAGTAGTTTATAAAAAGTTGCTTTAACTTTCTTTTGATTAGGCATTATTATTTACAGATCTAATGGGTCTGCTGAACTATCACATGTATGTCATGTAATATGAACCACATTCACATCAGCTGGTTGTCCACTTGTACTCTTCATATTCTGGACACAGGAAGTAAAAGTTACACATTTTCTATAATCATTGTCACAAATGAAATCATAGCCTCTGTTTCTCCTGCAAAATTCCCACTGCAGTAAATGAAAATGAAAACAATAAGACTAATCCTTCATTGTAAAAATAAAAATAAAACTAAATATAAAAAATAAAAATAAATATAAAAAAATAAACTAAATATAAAAAATTAAAAATAAAAATAAAGACTCTATAAGCCATCTGTATTAAAATATTTCTTCTATGGAGTAGTTAGGTTACAAAAAGCATCTAAATCTTGTTAATTTTGTTAAGCTAACTCTATCTAGATTAGCCTGAAACTTATGCCATTTTGAGAGAAGTAAAACTCATTCTTTCACTTTAAAATGTTAACGTGCATAGGTTTGGTTTTGCCTTTTTGGGGATCTGAAAGCTCTGTTTGGTGTTCATCAGGCCCATTTATCCAACACCCAGATTGCACCCAAAGTTATTGAATGCCAATTTAAAATAAATATACTTAAAACTAGCCAAATCAATTTGAAATATTGCTTAAAATCTTTATATTTATGATGAGGACTTTTATCTTTATAGTTATCTTTGATATTATTTTGACAGGCAGAGGAATATAAATGACATTGCATTTACAAAATGCTTCAATACCACCATAGAATCTATAGATTATTTTACATTGAATGTTTTGGGAACAATTCTACACATTAGTTCTTTTTTTTAATTTTTAAAAATCCTGGACAGTCTCTCCAATTCTATTTATTTCTGCAGTCTCCCCAGTAAATTGTAAGAAAAGCAATTATGCAATTCTTTTAAGTTCCGAATCTCAGTTGTTTTAAGAATAAAAACTGAAGTGTATTGTGTTCGAAATGAATTCATAAATTTATAATTGGTACATATGTGTGGATTTTCTTTAATCATAAGCCATTGAAATAAGTTTCAGAGAATGACTTTACCTCTTCATTTTAAAAGCACATAAGGGAGGGGGCACCTGGGTGGTGCAGTCCGACTGCACCTAGGTGTCCAACTCTTGGTTTGAGCTCAAGTCATGATCTCAGGGTTGTGAGATGGAGCCCCTCATTGGGCTCTGAGCTCACATGGAGTCTGCTTGAGTTTCTCTCTTCATCTTCCCCTGCCCCTCCCCCCATGCACATGCACCCTCCCTCTCTCTCTCTCTTTTCTCTGTACTTTGAGTAAGGGATTGAGTAAGGGATATAGCCAATGAATTATAAGACATGTTAGATCTAATTGCTCTGATCCTACTACAAGAACACTGACTGGTATCGCTGGGATGCCATAAATAAAATGGCTTCCAATCTCCAAATTACCATAACATATAGGGATAATATTTTCAAATGGGATAAATGAGTAAGAGCATAATTTTCAAAGTGCTAAGCACGAGTGGTTTCACGTCTATTTTGCTTTGCTTACAATTTAATTCCATTTGACCTTAAACGGCTTCTTCCTTTGAATTAGCATGTTGCAAAAGAAAGAAAGAAAGAGAAAAAGAATCAAAAAAAGAAGGGAAAGGAAAAAAAAGATTTGAAATCAAGTAGGCTTATTCACTCACATATGATTTACTCTGAAGGGAAAAGCCAACTGAATGAACTTACAAACATATGGGGAAATCAGTGGGGTTTATTTATTTATTTTTTCAACTAAAGGATGAAGTAAAGAAAGAAAGCACTAATATTTGTCAACCTTTACCCTAGAGGGTTATTAAAGTCTAGATGTGTTTTATATGCAAAATGACCTGTCAGGATTATGGAAAAAAATTCTGACACCTGCCGCCTCATCAGTGCCCTAGAAACAAAGGTGAAGAGATAGGTTTCTGGGCATGTGATTACATCGGAGGCTTCCTGGCTTTGTCTGAGAATGTATATACCTTCATGTGGCATTTTCATGCTTACCTATGAGTTCACAATTAGTTGAAGGAAGAAAATGACCACTTAAAGTATAAGGTATAGTGTTAAAGCAAAATGTACTCTGTTCAGGATAAAGCTAGCAATAACATTTTATTATGTTGTAAGAGGACATTTTTATTATGTTCTTTATAGTCTAGTATCCCTCTGTCTACATTTTATATTCATCACAAATTAAAACATATATTAGTCTGAAATTATGAAAATCAGCCACAGGGATATTTGATTAAAGTATTTTTAGATCCGTAGCCTTGACAGAGCCCAACAGCAATCTCGAAGAAAAGAATTCTTTTGATATATTTTTAAGCAATGCTTTGTGGATAATGGTAACATTTTTAGTTTAAGAACAAATATTTTCAACTTGAAGATTATTTGTATAACTTTGGGTATGTGTATGTGTGTGAGAGAAAGACGGAGAGATAGAGACAGAGACAGAAAGAGAGAGGGAGAGACTTGGCTTTTTAATTCAAAGACTAGATCTAAAGTCTAGATGTGTTTTATATGCAATTTCTCTTATATAAAACACATTTTTAAGTAAAAGTATTGAATTAGATACTTTGTAAAAATTGACTCATGTTATTCTAGCTGAACTAGAATCTTCTCATAGGTTCCCTCATTCATTTGATCTCCTAATGAAATCTCTTAGAATTTTATTTTCCTGGTATGACAAATTTTGTAACTGTTTATTGTACTAATTTACCTTGGTTTGACCCTGTGAACTCTTGTAAATAGAGCTGATAGAGTTAAAATGTAGAACATCTTAAACATTATATGGAAACTGAAGGAATTCCGAGTTTGCTGAGACAAGAACACTGAAGATAAGATTTGTAACAAACCCTCTTAGAAGTGACCATGGAAAAATGATAAACGATATTTACCTCATGTGTCATGATAACTGTTTTTTAAAGAGGATATCTGTGCCCTCTTTTATCGGGGGTATGTATCACTTACAAGCACTCAATCACTATGACAAAGAAATAACAAACCTTGAACATGTCAAAACAGTGCTTTTTCGATCCACTTCTTTTCTTGAATACTGACTTTATTCTCAATATTATATCCCTGACATAGTCTTTAAAATAGGATATTCATTTTATGCTGAGATTATATAAAACACATTTGTAGATATGGGGACAATATATAATAATTTAATTAAATAAATTTTCAAGCAAGAGCAAATATTTGGATCAGACAGCAGTGTGTGTCATTGTAGCTGAAGCGGAATATAAAGGCATTAGTTTTAAACAAGATAGTTGAGTTCTGTGGTACCGCAGTCAGCTTCAGTTACTGATGTTAGCACTGTTGTCCATGTTCTTTCTCTCTCCATAAAAAAAAGTACTGCAGGCTGATTTAGCATTGGATTCGAAACTACGTATCTGTTTCATGAAATATTTTTCTGTGGGAAACTTGAACCTTTTTTCTGAAGAATGCA
Organism: Mustela nivalis; assembly: GCF_964662115.1. NCBI lineage: Eukaryota > Metazoa > Chordata > Mammalia > Carnivora > Mustelidae > Mustela > Mustela nivalis. The sequence continues at coordinate 29,820,753 of NC_139020.1, forward strand.
TGCAATTTTTGCAAAGAAGATTCCTCTCTTTATTAGCCCCTGTTATATTCCAGACAGTCATGAGAGACTAGACTACAATTAAAACTGAACAATTAACTTAAAACTATGGAAAATTCTGCCTTTGCTAGAAAATCCTCTGGTAATCATTCGCGACTTTTTCAGGGTGTCTTTCTCTGTGGGCAAAATGGGAAACATGAATTCTGATTTTAACTGCTCTGCCAGATGTTTCTTAAAGGATGCTGTCTCTTGAAAGCTCTTTAAACAAATCTTCACCTGAATGTCTCCCAATTTATCAGGTAAAAGTGAACTCTGTTTTCTTCTCAGACAAAACCTGTGTAACTTCTTTTCAGGGAGAACAGTGAAGCAGCGTTATCATGTGTGAAATAAACCCAGGATCTTGGCAGCCAGCATCTAGCAAGGAAGTGTTGTATTTTGGCTGAACACACTTTGTACTTTTATCTTGGCTAAAGCCTTTTTTAAAAAGAAATTGCCTTAAAAGAATTTGTTTCTGCTGTTCTGTACTAGAAAAGGAGAGCTTTGTTTAGGAGTTACAGTCTTCGACTCCAAGAAATGTGAGGTGTGTAAACAAAATCATTATACTGATGTCCCTGGAAGGAACTTCTCAAATAGGAATATCTGTTTTCTTTCTATAATTTTTAGTGGTGTACAAAAGTGCTAAAGTTGTTTATCTTAAATGTAAATAGCCCTGCTGGCAAGAAACATGTACATGAACCTCGGGGCGGGGGGAGTTTGTATCTCAGAAGTACATTTTGTATAAATGCTGCTAGAAATATTTCAAACATTATACCCAAGCAAACAAACATCTAAATAAAAACACAGAACTTTAGAAAGATGAAAACAAGTTAGTAACCTTGCCTTTCAAATATAGACTCTTATTTGATACTAAATAAACAGGTATTATCAGTGTCTGGAATATTAGTTTAATTTCTTATGGCCAGTTAGCAGTAATAGAAAGTGAAAAAAAGGCGCGCCTGGGTGGCTCAGTGGGTTAAGCCTCGGCCTTTGGCTCAGGTCATGATCTCAGCGTCCTGGAATGAAGTCCCACATCTGGCTCTCTGCTCAGCAGGGAGCCTGCTTCCTCCTCTCTCTCTCTCTGCCTACTTGTGATCTCTCTCTATGTCAAATAAATAAACAAAATCTTAAAAAAAAAAAAGTGAAAAAAAAAGTAATGGAAAGTACTATTATATGATCTACCTGATATTAATGACTTACAAGGTGACAGGTATTATGCCCTGAGCGTATTATATTTTTTAGTCTTAAAATAGCCCTAATGAGCAATGTAAGGTTACTGTGAGTGCCTTGATTTTTGACCTGTTGTGACTCTCTACTGTTAGTCTGGTAGAGAGCCATAAATTGAGCAGAAAGCCTTAATTGTTCAGGGACTCAGTGATAGGGCTAAATACTCAGGAGGGATTTCTCTAGATCATTCAGCTCTTTAAAAGTGCGATGTAAGGCAGATAGGAACCACGCTCTCTAGGGATAAGAGGCTAATGCATTAAACTTGCCCACCCTCTTGCCTTTGGTATTTACCATGGTGCCCTTGCTTTTGCCTTTTACCTGATAAAATTCAGAACAGTAGGAATGTTTTAACGCAAATATTGCCAAACGCTTAATCCAATTGGATTGGCGAAGACTACAATTTATGATTTGCTTGTTAATTAGACTTAAAGAACAAAGCTAATGCTGTTCCATTTAGTGAGAAAAGCCTCTGAGGACAAGAGGACTGACCAATATTGGTTCTCCTGCTGGGAAAACACTATGCATAAACAAGTCCCCAGGGCTTCATTACTGAGCCTTTTAGACAAACACGAAATGCATTTTCGTTTATTTGAAAATCCTTACAATGAAGTTTTATTGTACATCTATAAATTCTTCACATTGACATGTCGAAGACTTGTAAAAGTATACTGGCAAGAGGGATAAACATTATAAATAGCACTTTTCTTTTAAATGTAAGATGATTGTGGACAGTACATAGCATGGTCATAAAATGAGTAGGATTCCGTTTGGGGGAACAATTGTGGAAATGAGTGGTAATATCTGAACAGAGTGGTAAACTATCCATTGAAAAAACAAGCAGTTGCACATTAATTCACATTGTTATGAAAAATTGGGTATGCAGTTTTTGATGCTTAGCAGAGAAGATATGTTGATTCTTTTTTCTTTTACAAGACAGTTTAAAAATAAAATTTAAATGCTGATCCACCATTAATGCAATTATCCCACCTTCATAATTTTATAAAAAATATGTTCTGCTTTATGAGTATGTTTAATATATTGGTCACACATTATTTTTTAAGGAAAGTGTACTTTCCTAGGAATTCGAAATGCATATTTTCCAATTCGTAAAGTCACTGGGTTTGCACGATCACAAATTTCTCTACTTTGCTATATTGTCTTTACGCAGTTATTGGAACCAATTCTTATGAAATAAGTATAACTTTATTTTCTATTCTCTCATTATTTTATTTTATATAATATATATTTCAATATATATTTACATAGTTTATTTAAATTCAATTAATTAACATATAATGTATCATTAGTTTCAGATGTAGAGTTCAGTGATTCATCAGTTACATATAAAACACAGTGTTCTTGTGTCATGTGCCCTCCTTAAGCCCATCACCCAGTTACCCCATCCCCCTACCCCCCTCCCCTCCGGCAACCCTCAGTTTGTTTCCTAGAGTTAAGAGTCTCTTATGGTTTGTCTCCCTCTCTGGTTTCATCTTATTTTACTCTTTTTTTTTTTTAAGATTTTTTTTAAGTAATCTCTATACCCAACGTGGGGCTTGAACTCACAACCCTGAGATCAAGAGTCACATGCCCTACAGACTGAGCCAGCCACGTAGCCCTAGAATAAGTACAACTTTAACTTTTTGCTTCAGCTATTCGGGTTTAGTCATAATTACAATGTGAGCTAAACAAGTTATCTGACAACTGATTTGAACCACGAGGGAACTTTTCTTAGCCAGTAATTTTTTAAAGTATTTTCTTCTGGTCATAGAGATAACAAATGCAGTACTTTAAGTCATTTATTATTAAATTTGAAAGATCGGGCGCCTGGGTGGCTCAGTGGGTTAAGCCTCTGCCTTCGGCTCAGATCTTGATCTCAGGGTCCTGGGATCGAGCCCCGCATCGGGCTCTCTGCTCGGCAGGGAGCCTGCTTCTCTCTCTCTCTCTCTCTCTCTGCCTGCCTCTCCGTCTACTTGTGATCTCTCTCTGTCAAATAAATAAATAAATAAAATCTTAAAAAAATAAATAAAATTGAAAAATCTTTTCCTTCTTGACGAAAGACCACATTTTTGTTTTGACATGTACTCTGCTTCACAAATATTAGAATATGTTTCTACAATATGTTCACAGAAGTGCCTCATTTAAAAGTGGCATGCCAACTTTAAAAGGTAGACATTCTTTCAATATGGTTTGAGGTTTCACTCTGGTAGAATAATCAAAAGTGGAAGGAGTAGAAAATGGCTTTTAGAACAAAATGTGTGATGTTATAGTTACTTCTTGGCTTCAGAGGACATGCCAAGAAGAAATACAGAAATTACACAGAAAGGACTCTTTTTGGCATCAGGGCTTACTTAGATGACCAGCAGGGAGAATTTGAGGAATCTGTGGACCTTTGGAATCTTCATGTATTTAAGTCAACAAAATAATTTAATAGACAAATTTCCTTCACTGGACTAATTGGATCATGACCTTGGATTAGCAGAGGGGACAATAGGCCATGACCTTATCAGCTAGGGTAAATAAAATTATATTGTCACCCTGGTAGTCAACCTGGTAGTCACCCTAGTAGTCAGTCCTTTGAAGGATTTCTTGTTTTACGCCCCTATAATTCTTAAAATTTATAAAATTACATAAAACTGAAAAAAATGTAAGAATGAAAGTGAAGCACTCTCCTTTTTTTGAAGCTCTGGTTGTCAAATATAGCTGTACTAAGAATTATTTATTTTACTCACGTATATGGGTCTGTTTTTTTTGTTTTATTTTTTGGTTTTTTGTTTGTTTGTTTTTTTAAATGTGGAAATCAGGAAACTACCTGGTCAGATATTAGCTGAGTTTCTTATTCTGTTTTGTTATCCCCAAAGAGCTGTCAAAATCAAAAGCAAAGACAACAACAACAACGAAAATCCACAAAGCCTAACTTATGTTATGTGAGATGATAGCTTATGCAAACACTAAAGGGCATGGGATACTGATTCAAATTTGATTTTTATCTTCACATTCTCCCCAGAAAAAATTCCTAAGTCTTATAGCTTGTTCTTAATAGTCACAACTGATAGTAAGATCAGTGGCAGCTTAAGCCAGTAGATCAATTTGCAGCCTTCCTCCAAATCCTCTAGGGGACTCTCCAGTTAAGCTCCTTCTGTCATTGGCCCCATTCACTGCTAATATCTAATTGGCCGATGTCTCTTTCATGTAAGTTCACTTGTGTCAAGCTGAACATGGTTATTTGTTACCTTTAGTAACTCCTTTTTCTGAGTGTTACTTATATTCTCTTCATATTCTCTGGTCACTCCAGATTCCATATTCTTTCTTATATTATTATTTGTTATTATTTGTTATGCGATAGGATTATATTTAATATTTCTTTCACTGACTGCAGAATATTGAGCTCATTTATTCAGCTCAGTAAGTGTTTATGAGAACTCATTAATTGCCAGAATCCTATGTTCATAGGGTAAATCTTGTTTACAAATATTTGTTACTAATCTGATAAAAAAATATTCCCAAGTTTTCTGGAATCAACATTAGGTTAACTGTCATTGTTAACTTACACTTTCTTAGACTTGTGTTTTTTAGTACTTCCCATGAAATCTCAGATTCATGTTCTTCAGGCAAAAATGGAAAAAGTAAGACTACATTAATGCATTGTTAGAGACATAACATTGGAGGAGAGAGTGATTATAATGTAAAGCTTGATTTGTAATATTTGATTTATAGCAGAAAGTCATTTTTCATAGTAATCATTATAATTCCTTATATATTGTATATCAGATGGCTCCTGGAAGAAAGAATTTCAGAATAAAGGGACAATGTTAGGATTTTCCATGTTGGGAATGAAGTAAAAATCTGTCATTTCGCCCTTTCCAAATTTTAATCCGTGACATGAGTGTGTTGTTACCTTTCAGTGACTAACAGGTTTCTTAAACTAAGTTATCTTTATCATTTTCATTAGATTCAAATCAACAAGATACTATACAAATATCACATTAAGTCTCTTTTTTGTCCATGTTACATTTGTCAAAGCTGCAATTTGCTATTGAAGCTTTCAATTTATACTTATTTACAAAATATAAAATAATTTTTTAACCTTAATTTCTACATATCCATTACTTTGGTGAGCTGGAGAAGTATAAGAATGGATCAATGAAGTGTTAAGTAAGCATTTATGAATACAGACTGAATGTAAACTTTTTAAAAAGGAGAGCTTATCTAAAGTGCTTCTCTACAGTTTTTTTCTTTTTTTTTTCTCTACAGTTTTTCTATCTTCCAAATGAAAGTCAATGCACTAGTGATCAAGTTCAAGAAAACAACTCTAAGCTGACAGTAAAATTATACATAAACTGCAGGAAAAAAAGAATAGGATAAAATAATTTTAAAGTTACATTACTTCATTTTGAGAATTAATCAGGCATGAAGTTTTTTAGAAATATCATAGTTAACAGCAGACATTTTAAATCTGTCATATCTATCTTAAGAAGATCTCCTAGCTTTATTTTATAAGGAAAAAATTTTAGAACAAACACCACCAATTATAGACTTCCAGATACAGCATGTACTTGCCTTGCAAATTTCAGAAGGAAACACACTTGTTATGGAAGTACGGAAATGTATAGAACCTAAATTTGTCAAGTTAACTGTCAACTGAACTGTCTTCCATGTTCTCTCCACCTACCAGGCCTCATTAAATTAATCTGAGAAGAACGCTATCTCTTTAAAGCTGGGAAAGTATTGTGCTGATGGGCCAGGGGCAGCCCACCAATTGGCAGACCCATTGGGTGATAAATGTCCAAGGACCTCTAGGCTGACTACACATTTTTCATCATTAATCCAGCCCATTGTAACCAGGGCCACTCACATTGATTCGAACTAGGAGGCATCATCTGCTGTTAAGAGGGTGATGACTCGCTAAAAATGAAGGCCTGAAACTAATCAAATAATTTAGAGCCTTCCCTGGCACCTTGCTGGAGGGCAGCAGTCGAGAGCTAATAGAGGAGCAAGAGACAGGTAGTGCGATGCTCTGCTAGTTCTATATGAGAACCTGAGAAACCCATTAGAAAACCTGTTACGTGATTTTAGCCATTACACACTGTGGTACGACGGTGTGTGTGAATTAGTCCAGTGCTATGTGTCCCCGAGCGTTTCATTAAAAATGTAATTTCCAATCATCATGCTTTTAGTTGGAAAATGTAGGAATTCCGTTATTAAGAATTGGAATTCTCAAACCAAGATCTCTTTGGGATTCCTAAGTAGTTTTTGTAAGTTTGTAATAAACTGTTTGAGAAAGATGTTAGTATTATTTTACTGAGCTAACAAAATTTGATGGGGAGGAGGGCATCTCTTTTCCCCTGACAGAATTCAGCAAACTTCGTTAAATTAGTCTCTCTCATACTTTCATTATTTTTTTCTTTACCTAATAATTTAATATGTATTTGATCAGAATATACTTAAATACATTTAGGTTGTTCAAGGTTATATATGTGTATATTTTACAGAGATATATTATTATTTGTGTATGCAAATATTCATTTCAGGTCAGTCTTCCGTTATTTTAATTTATAAGGGTAAAAAAGTGGCCTTGGTTAAGTCATAACCAGAGAATCAAAAGATGATGATTAAACAAACTTTTGAGACTTAGGCAAACACAGAAAAATACATGTTCTTTATTTGCTGCTCATATCTGATTAAGCGAAATCAGGACCGATTAGGAAATAAATTTCAATGATTAGATTTATTCATTAGAAAATGTGACTCTAGAAAATAAAATTAATGAAAATTCATTAGAAAATTTGACTCATATTTGAGTTATATATATATGAGTCTAAAAACCTATATATAATAGAATCAAAAAAGGAAGGGGAAATTTGGAAGTAACTTGGCTTACTTAAGAAGGAAAAAAAGAGAGACCCAAATTATTTCCTTGTTATAAGGTAGAGAGGGGAAAAACACAAAGTAAGATGAATAATGCAAAACTTCCAACTGTTCAGAGACATGAAACAAATACAGCGTTCTCATACATGAAACCATTGGCTATCTTCTAAAATATTTTTATGGTATCATGAAAAATATACGTGTGCTGGACAAGAGGTCTTCCACATGATTTATCAGGAGGAAGATCATTGATCCAATTTTGAAATCTTATTTCTTTCAAGTTCCCAAGGTGAAATTTCACACGTACCACGTTTGCAAGTTTAAAGAGGACTTTACATGTAGTTATCAACCACTTTTAATATTGACTGAATTTATGTGGAAGGCTTCATTACTGAGCAACTGATGACCTGACTCTACCCGATTATGAATAATCGTAGTCTGAGCATTAACTGAGACTGAATGACGCGATACCAAAAAGTAGCTGGTTAATAAGCATCATGAGGGAACAGCATGGAGACTGGCTAAATAATTATTCCTTTAAAAAACAAGTTTCACTGGGGAGGCTGTTGGTTCCAGGGGAAACACAAGTGGGAACTATTCAGAAAGTGGCTAGAAAGAAAGTGGTCTGAACACTGCTGACTTGTATATGTTTGCCATTCAGATGGAAGCAAAAGTAAATCAAACATCCAAAGATCTACATACAGAGGAGGATGAGAAGGAGTTCATTTAGCTGCTTGTGGTGGGCAAAATAATGTACCTCCGAGGATGTCTACATCCTGGTCCCAGAACTGTGGCTATGTTGTCTTAGAGGGCAAAAGGGATTTTATAGATGTAATTGAGGTAGGGCTTTGAGATGGGGAGAATATTCTGCATTATCTATGGTGGGGCTAATCCAACTATGCAAGTCTTTTAGAGCTGAGAACCTGTCCCAACTGTACTCAGAAGAAGATGTGTCTGTGGAAGGTGGGTCAGAGACATGCAACATGGCTAGCTTTGAACATGGAGAGAGGGGCCACCAGCCACGTCTCTGTATATGGTTTGCTTATCTTTTGACTCCCCAGATACGATGTAAGCTTCACAGGGGCCAGCAGCTGGTCCTGTTCACAGTTGAATCCCTGGCACATAGCAGCTGCTCAGTAAATGTTTGATTGAATGAATAAGCTAGTGAGCAAATGAATCAATGCCAGAGGACATGGCTTTTCAAATTTTGCAAGCCATAAATGTAAAAAATAGCCTAGGCTCTCTTAGTTACATTAATTATTTATGAATAATGTATATTCATTGAACGTTAAAGCCATGGGGGAAACATTTCATTCTAAGCATATATATTTCCCAAAACCAGTCATAAAGAAGCCCTCATTAAAAAAAAAAAAAAAAAAAAAAAAAAAAAAAAAATTCCCTCTTGAATGTGACCTGCAAACACTTGCCATCTTGTTGTGCTCAGAAGTTCAGCTAGAGGAAAAAGAGAAACACAGTAAGACAGGTAGAACACCATGCATTTAGAGATCTAGTATTCTGGGGTGCCTGGGTGGCTTAGTGGGTTAAGCCTCTGCCTTAGGCTCAGGTCATGATCTCAGGGTCCCGGGATCGAGCCCCACATTGGGCTCTCTGCTCAGCAGGGAGCCTGCTTCCCCATCTCTCTACCTGCCTCTCTGCCTACTTGTGATCTCTGTCAAATAAATAAATAAAATCTTAAAAAGAGATAGAGAGAGATATCTAGTACTCTATCCTTAGGTTGAGTTAAGACCCCAAAGTTGGCTGTGTCTCATCTAACCCTTCCACTAAGGTGTTCATGGATCTTGCTTCTTCTGCGGAAGACAGTAAACAAGAACAATCTGTCTTCAGAATGATTCGAGGTTAAGATACGTGCTGGAGGAAAAAAAAATTAACAGCACGCAATGATAGAAAAATAGCAGAGAGACTTGGTCAGAGTGGTCAGCGCTGAGGAGTTCCTCGGAAAGTTGAAGATGGAGAAGGAATTGGTCTCATTAAGAGCCAGGAGAAGAGATTTCTCAGAAGAGGATACCACCTGACCAAAGGTTCTGAGCCGGAAAAGCAGTTGACTGATTTAAGAATGGAAAGAGGACTTGGTAGGTGGGGAGGAGTGAACGGGGAACAGAGTTATCTTTTTTTTTTTTTTTTAAATTAATTTATTTATTTGAGAGAGAGACAGTGAGAGAGAGCATGAGCGAGGAGAAGGTCAGGGAGAAGCAGACTCCCCATGGAGCTGGGAGCCCGATGCGGGACTCGATCCCGGGACTCCAGGATCATGACCTGAAGGCAGTCGTCCAACCAACTGAGCCACCCAGGCATCCCGGAACAGAGTTATCTAATGGGAGTGTGGGAGGCCAAGTATCCTGACTATGTGGGCATTTGAGGACCAAGGTCAAGAGTTCCGGCTGCATGTGACTTGTTTTGGTCAGGCTCTCACATGGCTCTTAGAATGGCATTTCATTTCACGAAGTTTATAAGGAATATAATCTGCGTCTAAGTGCTTGTTCCTCAGTGATAAACTTTAAATGGTACTTACTCTCAAAGACCCCAGACTCCAGGGAGACAGATGTGTAAACAGATAATTACAATACAGTGTGATACATATAAATGACATAGTAATCAATAGTAATGATTCCCAAAAGGGTAATATTCAGTAGTGGATAAAGTGAAGGGTTAGCCTCTCTGGCGAAAGATACCTTGTCATCTCTTGCAGGATTCCTTCCTGGGTTTACCTCTCCTTGGGTTAGTACTCCCTGACTGTTTCTTGATGCAAATGTTTTCTCTCTTATTTTGCTGTGCATCAGAATTTTTATCTAAGGTGGTTTGAATCATAAGCTCTTTGCTCATCTCCCCTGGCAACTGACGTAGAGAACCTGGTTGATCACTATTTCAGAGAGCCAGAGGCATCAAATGAGCTAGCTGAAGGTTTGAGTAAGTACAGTGGGTCACTGCTCTCTAAGTGGTGATGTCCAGGTGATATCCAGGTGCAAACACAAGGGTACTGAGAAAAAAAAAAAAAAATTGCACATGGTAGTTCAACTGTTTTCATTATAGGTTAAAAGTCATTTGTCAAAATGGTTGGCCTTAGGTGGCTGGGTGGCTCAGTGGGTTAAAGCCTCTTCCTTCTGCTCAGGTCATGATCCCAGGGTCCTGGGATCGAGTCCCACATCGGGCTCTCTACTCAGCAGGGAGCCTGCTTCCTCCTCTCTCTCTGCCTGCCTCTCTGCCTACTTGTGATCTCTGTCTCTCAAATAAATAAATAAAATCTTAAAAAAAAAATGGCTGGCCTGTTGTCTCGCAGCTGATAGGTCTCTCTGCACGGTAGGTGGGCAGTGATGCAGGCTATTCTTAGTCTTTTTGCATCACAAAATAGTGTACTTGTAGACATTTATGAGTTCCTATGGAAATGTCCCATTATATGTTGTTAAATATAAAGAGTAAATAAAATAAGAGCATGATTTTATTCGTATAAAACATTTTTTAAAAGATTTTATTTATTTATTTGAGAGAGAGAGAGAGAGAGAAAAAAAAAAACAATTGCAGGGAAGGGGAAGAGTAGAGGGAAAGGGAGAAGCAGGCTCCCGGCTGATCAGGGACCCTTACATGGGGCTCCATCCCAGGATCCTGAAATCATGACCTAAGCCAAAGGCAGATGCTTAGCTGACTGAGCCACCCAGGTGCCCTTGTATAAACATTATAAATTTCTGGGTTTGTATATGTGTATGTATTCATATGTGTAAGAAAAGGTGTGGAAGGACTTGCCAAAGCTATTTACTCTTGGAAACAGGATCACATTTAGAAGGTATTATGGACTGCTTTCTTTTTTTTTTTTTTTTTCTTTTTTGGACTTCTTTTATTTAACAATTTTATTTCAATGATCTATAAGGGGATGGTAATAATGAAATATATGTCCATAGTGTGCATATATGTGTGTATATGTAAAAAACCTGTGTAATTGATCCGATAGTCTAATCATTATAAGCAAAAGGCACAGAGTGGAAACTATTTCAAAGACTGCAAACATGGTTACTTTCGGTAACTGTCCTTGGTATTAGATCAATTTCAGAGCCCCAAAGAGCTACACAGAAATACAACTTAAAAAAAGAACAATTAAATCAGTATTGCTCTCAATGGGACATATACGTTTTTCAAAAACAGTGTTTACTTTGTGTTGTGTGTTGTTTGAGGTCTTCATTTGTTGGTCTACTTGTGCTCAGGGCAGATGGCCCTCTTCATCTAACATGCAGATCAGATGATCCTTCAATTGTGAGATTTTTATCAGAAGAGCCGTAATTCAGTTCCTTTCTTAGTCTCGACCTGACTGTGGAATAAGAAAAAAAGACAGTCACAATAAGATTGTTCTGAAAAGCAGAAGTCCCTGAGAGCTAGTTAATTTTCTAAAAACATATACAGCTGTAGGTATAGATATAGATATATAGATATAAGTATATATAGATACATATTTGTCTAATATGTAGGGGAGGGAAAATCTCAACATCTTAGGATCTTGTCTGGGGCTCTCTAACAAAAAATAGATTAAAAAGAGAAAAGCATGGGGCGTCTTGGTGGCTCAGTCATTAAGCGTCTGCCTTCAGCTCGGGTCATGGTCCCAGCGTCCTAGGATCGAGCCCCACATCGGGCTCCCTGCTCAGCAGGAAGCCTGCTTCTCTCTCTCCCACTCCCCCTGCTTGTGTTCCCTCTCTCGCTGTGCCTGTCTCTCTGACAAATAAATACATAAAATCTTTAAAAAAAAAGTCTTTAAAAAAATAAAAAGAGAAATCATACAAATTTATATGAACAGGAGCCTTTATAATGAAATGAAGACCCAAGGAAGCGCATAACCTACGTGCTTCTGTATATGAGGTTGAACAAAGAGAGGCAGTTGTGGAAAAGTCACTAAACATATGGAGAGACTAAAGCCACTTGAAGATACATATTTTTTTAAAGATTTTATTTATTTATCTGGGAGAGAGAGACAGGTCATGAAAGTGGGTGAGGAGGGGCAGAGGAAGCGGGAGAGAGGGTCTTGAGCAAACTCTGTGTTCAGCATGGAGCCAGACACGGGCTTGATCTCACAACCCTGAGATCAGGACCTGAGCCCAAACCAAGAGTCGGGCACTTAACTGACCTCCAGTTGCCCCAAGGTAAAACATATTTTGACAATGTCTGTCTGTACAGTATTCTGTCAACCTGGACTCCTCATGTCTGGTGCTAAGAACGCTTCTTTCCTTCTGGTACAGGGAGACCATCTTTCACAGGGGAGTTTTAGCTTCTGCTTTCAGGAAGAAGAAGGGAGATCAGCATGCCTTTTCTGTACCTGCCGTTTCCCAAAGTGCCTTTAGCTCAAAGTGATCTTTATGCCAAAGTGACTTATTTTGGGGTACCATATTCTGTCATCCTTCAGATAACAGTGACTAGAGAGCACATATTCTTTACACACGTTCTTTCTCAATGACATGCCTCTGGCAAACGAGGATGGTTGCAGACACTAGGGGCCAAGTGCTTTCTTCCCCCAAGGAAGCCCCCAGACTTGAGGCCATCCGTAACTGCACAGCTGCAGGTCTGCCATTGCTGTAATGAGTATTTGTGATTTGAATGTAATTAGCATACATGCTGCCTTTGTCATTGCTTCTGTCCTTCTAGTTATCATTTCTCAAGCACCTACTAGGTGCTGGTCATTATTAGTGCTGTATCACTTACCTGGTTATTTTAACAAAACCTTAAAAGGTAAGATAGTCTTATCCTCATTGTGCAAAATATGGAAAATGAGAGCAATAGAAATTTTAAGTAACCTGGTCAAGGTCACACCTCTCATAATATGGGATGACCTGGAGTTGAGCGCCGATCTTTTTGGATTCTGTGCTCTATCTACTTCATACTCCCTTCCTTACATACCTCACTAATTCGCCATTAAAAGTTTTATGAACGCTATAGAATAATGTAAGAGGAAAATCCTTCCAAAAAAGTAACAAACTCCATTGCAACCATGTATGATTAACTTAGAATTTGAGCATAGGATTCAGTTACAATTTAATTTTTCTTATTTTTAAAGTTATATTTATTGTGTTACTCTTTGTGCCTCTGAAATTGATTTAATAACAAGACCTCCAAACTTTGAATAGGCCAAAGAACAAAATAAAAGTATTTTGGAAAATACACACACACATACATCTTGTTATAGCTAAGGATATAATCCCAAATTTCCATCTTTTAATTCTCTGTAAAAGTAGTTTGGTTTGCCTTGTATCACCTGTGCATGGCATCAGAACAGAGAATTCCTGCATGTCTTGGAGTGTTTGTGGGGGAACTGACCTTAGAAATATCTATTGCATTTGTCACCTAAAAAGTATTTTTGGACCTTATGCATGACTGGACCCATAACTGGACTGTACCTTAGGGCAGACATACCCAAACTTCAGAGTGTAAGAATTACTGAAGGATGTGTTAAAAATCTACATTCCTGGACCCACTCCCAGAGGTTCTGATTTAATGAGTATGGGGCAGCGACTAGGAACCTCCAGTTTTAAAAAGCATACTGGATAACTGGGGGACACATGTTTAGGCTTTGAGGGGAGTAGGTGGGTTATAAGAAGAACTTTCTAGTTTTAAGTGTAGTAAAACTACAGTACACAGATACACACCACAGAGGAATACTTGTTGTGAAAAGAAAAAAGAAAAAAGAAAGAAAGCCAAACTACAGTAAATGAATAGACCCAGAAAATAATGAAATCATGAGTGAGGATAGGGTACAAAGAAGATAAATTATTTTTCTCCTGGCTTTTCAGTGAAGATCTCTGCTATACTTATATTTTTATAATAATAAAATATAATACAGCTTCTATAATAGCTGGGTCTTTGTTTTAATGACCATGGTACTACTTCTATAAAGACAGATTAGATTCTAACATTTATGTTGAGATACAATGCTGTGTAACTGCCAATAGCCAACTTCCTAAATATTGTTTTTATCAAGATTGTACCTTGATCTTCAAAGACAAACAAATTACGGATGGCCTTCTGGGTTTACTAACTTAAAAATTATACATGTGGTTTGCTCACAAATTCCTAAGGTTTAAAACAAATTGCATATACACGCTATTTAGAGATAATTGGTGGGTGTGTATGATTCCCACTTAATCTACATTTTGATTAAAGTGGTGGCTTTAATTTTGGTATGCTTAGGTAGGTATGCCCCGACTTAGAAGTCAAAGAAAGTGTGAGGAATAATATCGACGATCAGAGAGAAGCTAGCCAACTGTGAAATTACCGGTTGCTGGGCTTTTTCTCTGAGCTTTGACCATATGCTTCAAACTGCTCTAGACACATTTTCTCAAGTGTGGAGCACTTCTCCCTCATGGTACTTTATTCTAATTTGCTCCATCTGATTACCTGTCTGTCTTCTAGAGTAAGAGAGAAATGCTGAATGGTTTGAAGAAAAACATTTTTGTGCTGTTTCAGGAGGGATGACACAGTCACAACTTCTAGGGTCTCGATGTGTGCCTGTCCTGTCATACCTAACCATTCCAACACGGGCAAATGGCCTGAGTGGGGCTCATGTTCTGAGATATACTTCCTCCTGTCCATCCAACTCCATTACTGCTTTAAAATGTATTCTTCAGAGGCAATTTGATTTTCCTTAACATGAGTAATGGAGTCATTATGTAAGAAAGCTCTCAACTTAAATACTTGATTTCCTTCCCGCCTTCCTCTCTTTCTCTTCAGCAAGGGTCGACCCCCCACTCCCTCTCCCTCTCTTTCTGCTTATACATCTCCTCTTTCTCTCTTCCTTTCTTGCATTCGCCAAATATTTTTTATTTATTTATTTTTTTTGCCTATCAGGTATTCTTTGGATGATCGTAGTAGCCCCATGGAATCAAACAATTTGATTCTGAATGACATGACTGAATTTAACGGAAAAGCCTTTGGAGAGCAGGGACTCAGCAAGGATGGTTGCTGGCAGGGCTCTCATTCAGAGCTTCCCCAGCAGAGACATTTTCGCCCACAGCGCCTTTTAGCATGCAGGAGCACAGATGCTCCGCCATTCATAAAATGCAGCAGGACTGCAGAGAATTTTGAATGCCCGCTCATGCTGTAAAATCAGTTGGGATTTGGAGGAAGACCCGTCTCTCTTGACATTGCTAAATGGATGGCTGTGTGTTTCTCCAGTTCCACATATGCTGAAAGACAAAGCATTGCATTTAAAGATCCTGCCCTAACTATGTGAAG
The DNA here is from genome assembly GCF_964662115.1 of Mustela nivalis. Classification (NCBI taxonomy): domain Eukaryota; kingdom Metazoa; phylum Chordata; class Mammalia; order Carnivora; family Mustelidae; genus Mustela; species Mustela nivalis. The sequence continues at coordinate 29,836,098 of NC_139020.1, forward strand.
GGATTTTGCAATTGGTAGAATATCTTTGGCTCGAAGGCCACCTAACCCATTTTTAATGATTTTTTGATCAACAGTATTAAGTAATTGTTGTTGCAAACATATCATGAAATAATTTATTGCACTCACTTTTCGGAGGTCGAATGCAAACTGTTTGTGGCATTTTAAAAGTTTGCAAATCATCTTAAGAATCTGTTGTTGTTGGTGGTGATTTATTTTCTTTTCTACCCTGGAACACATATAATATAAAAATAAATGAGGTTCAACATTTCTTTGGGAGAGAAAGCTAGTATAAGTGAGATTGCTGTGTAATAAAGGCATCAGAATCCAAAGATGGTGTTGACATTTAAAGTGGTAGGTTTGAAGTGTTTGGCTGTGCTTACTGGGTAAAACTTCCTGAGTCAAACTTGTCTATCTTTTCCCAAAATAGCCAGTGCCAGTTTATTATTTACATGTATTTGATTTTTTTCCCCCTTTCTTACTGCTTCGTGTTTTTACTGAATGAGACCTTGAAGCTTCTCTACAAGTACTTTGCTGGTGATGGTGTGTGGTTAAAATTGACACTGTTGAAATTGACTTCCCTGGATTTCTTTATTCTGTCCTTACTGCAACTCTGTCAGGTAGGAATTGAGTCATACCGATTTCAGAGATGAGCGCACTGAAGTACAAATGACTTTGGAACACCTTCAGGACGGCAGTCTGTAGGTGAAGGAGCAAGGTTCCAAAGCCTATGCTCTTTAAACCACAAGGCAAAACCACTTCTGCACGAAAACTTTGATGACAGTAAGGTCTCTCTCTTGGGTACCTTCTTTCTTAGGACAGAATATAACCCCCAGTCTGACCTGGCTTTGCCCTCATCACCCCTCCCAAAAAATGTAGGAAGTTAGTCTACTTTACAGTAGAAGGTAAATATAAATGATTTACCTATCCATATTATTTTAAAATTTTGGGGTGGGTCTATTTTAAGTCAGAGTGCTCATCCAAATCTGGTTTAAGTACGCAGGATGCCGAAGGAGTGGCTAGAATTATAGGACCAACAGCCAAACTCAGTGGTTACTCAGTGATACAGAGTACCATCAGATACTCTGTTCTGCATTTCTGCACCTGCTACAAAACCATTATGTAATATTGGATAACATCCAATGGATGCAATGAAAAGATACCACTTTTATTTTGTTAGCCTGCTACTCCTTTGTATTACCCCCAATTTTTACATCAAATAAATGATATCTGAGGGTAACCTGTATGATAACTTAAAATTAAGGAACCATTCCCCCTCTGAAAAAAATATAGGAAATAATTTTAGAAGGTATCTATAACAAATAGCTTACCTTTAATGACCATGTTTTCTGTTACAGAATTTATAATTTAAAAATATCTATATGTTTAAATCTGTATTTTGAACACGTTTATTTTTATTATTTTTTTAAAGATTTTATTTATTTATTTGATAGATATTACAAGCAGGTAGAGAGGCAGGCAGAGAGAGAGGAGGAAGCAGGCTCCCTGCTGAGCAGAGAGCCCGATGTGGGGCTCGATCCCTGGAATCATGACCTGAGCTGAAGGGAGAGGCTTTAACCCACTGAGCCACCCAGGCGCATCTTTGAACATGTTTAAACTGCTAGCCTTCCCTTCACTTCTATAAAAATAGAAAAATGTTTCTATTATCCTAGAATATGCAATTTTCTTTTTCTTTATTGAAGTTTGACTAACCAATGTTCGACCTGACAGCACTTTTTATACTTTAGTATTTTCTCTCTGTAAATGTGTAAAGGAGGAAACAAAACCTGCTCTAAGAGAGGTTATCTTTATTTTTCTTCCTTAAGAACCTGTCTCATAGTGGCCCATTTAATTAACCAGATCTTATGTAGGGCGGTAGGAATATGTCAGGGCTCATACCAGGGGTTCGGCTGAATGTGTTCTTAAAGTAGCTTAGTATGTTGTACTATTGGAGGAACTATTACACTTTTTTAATATATAGGGAAAAAAAGAATTACAACTGATTTTGTTTCAAAGATGGGATTTAAGGAATAATAAGCTTGCTTTGATGAGAGGGAAAATATTGAAACAAATTATATGGAAACCTTCTTCCCAGATCGGGGTTATGGGGACCAAGGGTAGATTCCTGGGGCTACTAACAGATGACTGCAGCTTGGGTGGCTAAAAGCAACAAGAACTTATTCTCTTTCTTTTTACAGTTCTGGAAGCCAGAAGTTTAGAATTAAAGACCATGCTGTCTGTGAATCCTCTAAGAGAGATGTTTTTTGTTGTCTTCCAGCTTCTGGTAGCCCAACCATGCCTGGGTTTCTGCCTACGCCTAACTCTCACCTCTGCCTCTGTCTCCATGCGGCTGTCTTCTCTCTGGGCCGGTGTCTCCATGTGGTGTTTTCCTTCCTGTATCTCTATCTCTCTCTCTCTCATCCTTTATAAAGACACCAGCCACATCGGATTAAAGGCCCACTGTCCTCTAGTATGACCTCATCTTAACTTCAGCACATCTGCAAAGACCCTATTTTGTATTTGGTCATATGTATAGGTACTGGGGTTTATAGTGTCAGCATATCATTTTGGAGAACATAGATCAACCTGTAATGATGAAGATATGTTTTTCCCCCTTTTAATTTTGATATTATTTCCCTCTTGGAGTAAGATAATTCTAGTGCAGGGTCTTCTTTGCATGAATGTAAATGCTGTAACAATACTCTCCTATAAGAAAATATAGCCTTTAGCATTTCTAAAATCTTTTTCACGGACTTTCCAAATACACTGCAATATTCTTGAATTACTACATGATTGCATACTATTCACTGGCTGGCCCCACAGAAAGTATGGCACTTGGTTGGGCTCTTTAATTATTTATTTTTCTTTTTATCACTGGACTGGTGATTTGAGGTAATCTAGCCTCAAGATAGCATTTTATGCCCATAAACTATAAATACAGAATTTGTTTAAATAACTTTACCTAAATAAGGAGGTTATATCAATTGAACTGATTTATTTGGTAACACACATTATGATTATAGAGCATGTAAAAAGTATCATAATGTGCATGTATGTTAAATCCGGTTTCTCCCATCAAAAGTTTAAGATTTAGAAGGGGTTTGGAGTATGAGAGGAAGTAGTGAGTTATTATTTTATGTCTGTTTTCATTAGTAGGGGTCACTCTAAAGTATATACTTTATAAGATATATGAAACCCATTCTGGCAGTCATACTCTCTACATCTAGAACCAGTTTTCACCCCAATTTTATATGAAACAAGTCAGAATTACAGTTTTGATCTGAATTTTATGTTTAGATATCTAAGTCAAACACCCAAGCATGAGTTTATACTTTTGCCATCATTTTAATTTGAAAACATGCTTAGGAATATGTATTAGCAGAACGTGATCACAACATCATTTTTGGATAAAGGAGAGTATAATTCCTATCGACATTTTTGTGTATGTCGTGACCAGATGAAATGCAAAATTATCTCTACTGTTCCATGAACACTGTTCACTGTTCCGTTATTTTCTCTGTTTCTCGCGCACTATGCACTGGACAAGTGTAGCTCCTAATACAGGATTAGAGGTGAAGTTCCAGTGATTGCAAAAAGACAGTCACAGGCTCCTAGTGTCTAGCAGTTTTCAAAGTACCCTCGGTGAATGTGAAGCAATTGCAGATTCATCGGCTCTGTGTTTAAAGCTCTAAATACTTGGAGTGAAGTCTGTTAATGATATGCCTTCCATGCCGCTGACATTTTAAGATCCTTGCTGCTTTTCAAAAAGTGTGGGCACTAAAAATGTTCTTACTCCTGAGAATTGATTTCATACTCAACAGGAGCTTATGATGATTCTTTCCTACTGTGGGAATTGTCCGTGGACAGCAGTTGGCTCAGATAAAGAATCTATCACGAGCTCTCTTCTGTAAAGAGTAAGATTTGTGCATTAGAACTAGCTGATGGTGAGTTTAATTCCTAGTCTCTTTTGTGATTCTAAACCATTTGTCAAAGCTCTACCTAGCGTGAACAGACTGATTAGGAAATGTATTCATCCCATGACCTTGTCCACTCATTTATATCCCTTTAAAAAGTATGTCACCTGGAACTCAGAGCTCCCTAAGAATTCACAAGTTGTGACTCTATTGTTCTCTTACTCTGTAGAACTACATTTTTCTTTGGATGAAATGTGGTATTGGGGGAGCCTTTGTTTTGATATGGCTGATCAAGCTTAACATTGTATTAGTTACTTTTACCATAAATTCATCTTTTGTTTTAAAGAACATGGAGAGTGAATTGAAACTGATAAAGTTTTCACAAGCTGGCATGACAAGTATTTTTTAAACATTTTACCTTATTTTAATTTTTTTCAGTGTTCCAAAATTCATTGTTTATGCACCACACCCAGTGCTCCATGCAATACGTGCCTTCCTTAATACCCACCACCAGGCTCACCCAAGCCCGCACCCTCCTCCCCTACAAAACCCTCAGTTTGTTTCTCAGAGTCCACAGTCTCTCATGGTTTGTCTCCCCCTCCGATTTCCCCCCATTGTTGGCTGATAGTGAACAGCATTACAATTCTTAGTATGTTTTCATTGGCTCTAATCTGTTAACACGTAGCTCCTGAGAACCCATGAAGCTTGACAGAGTCAATACTTAATAGGCAGACACTATTATTACTATGCAGTCATAAGTGAGAAATTAGTCTCATCTTTGTTTGAAGATAGACAATAAGCATCTGGCCATATGTCTTATGATGCAATGATTCTCTGAGTTATTGGTATAATCTGAAATTTTGGTTTTGTGTAAGAAAACCATGTTTTCATGTTTCTTGTGATACTGAGATGTCTTGAATTTCTCAGTGACACTTTAAAATAACAAGATATCTCACGGTCATGTATTCAAATAACAAATTTATTTCACATAATGAAAAAAAAATTTAAAAAGGAAACATTGGCAAAAAAAAAAAAATGGAAGCATTGGCGATAATACTTTGTCCAATACCTATTATACAGATTTGTTCATTCACTCACTCATTCATTCATTCATTCATTCTTCCCAATACTTGTTCCCAACTATGAATAAGAGAAACATAGCTCCTGCTCCTCTGGGGATTATATTCTGGGGGGCAAGGGGCAAGATAAATTTTTAAAAAATAAGCAAGTAGATATACAAACAAGCAAATAAAAATTAGATAATCAGAACTGTTGTAGAGAATTAAAATCTGCTGCAGTAGATTTTGTTGGTGTCATTTTAGACATGGCTGTTAGTCATGGTCTCCCTGAAGAAGAGGCATTTTTTTGAGGGAACCCTATAAATATCTAGAGTGGAAGCATGGTATTCCAGAAGGTGCTGCTGCTTTTGGACCCAAGTGTATGAGAGCTTGGCAGACTTGAAGGGAAAGAAGGCCAAACAGGTGAGGAGAAAAACAGCAGAAGGTTCAGAGAGAAAGGCATGTTCAGATCACATTGGGCTGTATAAGTTAATTAGTCACTTGGATTTAATTTTAATGAATAAAGAAGCATTGGACTTCTTTGAATAATGGACTGATATTGCAAATTTTTGAGAGAACATTATGGTCGATATAAATAGTTCCTCATTTTTGGTGAAATTTTTCAAAGCTCTAAGAAATAGATCTCAAATCTGATTCTTTGAGCGGTAGGCAGTATTATGAAATGAATAAGGGTCTTCAGAAAGAAATTAATCTGTTGTTAATAACTATTTCAGAATTAATGTGGGAATGTTAGTTTTATGATACAAATATGAAGATTAAGGAAAAATAGAATTCAGCATTTTTGTTTCATGGCTTATAAATCCAAGACCATATAGTTAGTAGAAAAACAACTAAATACTTATTTGCCCTAGACAATCTAAAAAACATTCACTATTGCTGATTACCAAAATGTTCGTATCTTAGTGGATTGATGTCACATACAGACATCTTAACTGAAGGCAAAATCACGTAAAAGTGTTTCATTTTGATAGTTTTATCTAATTTTCAATAAATTCAAGGTTAAAAAAAGAAATGAGATCCAAACATCAATAAACAGGATTCGTGAGGCATGTGCTCCACTTCGTAAGATCATGCAATGAATATCATTAAATAATCCATTTCTCTCCTGATTGCTTGTTTAATGGTGGAACCAGTGGGCTGATTATCACATGGGTATGCCGTATTGACAACAATTGAAGCAAATTAATATAGTAGAAAGAACACTGGTGTGAGATTTGGAGGTCTCTATCTGCCTGTTTAACTAGAGAATTGGGCAAACAACATAATGTGTGTGGAGTCAGTTTCCTAATTTACAAAATGAAAAGATTAGAGTAGGCAGTTTGATCCAAATTGCTCGTCCAAGGACAAATGTCAGGCTGGCCGCATCAAAATCATTTCAGAAACTTTTAAATACCACTAATTCCCAGATTCCACGCTCAGAAATAATTATTTATTATGTCTGGAGTGGGGCTCAGGGTCAGGTATTTTAAAACAGCAATCCAGGTGATTCTGTTGTGTAACTGTTTTAGCACAGTTAAAATATATGACCCCTAAGAGAGTCTCCTTTTTTTATTTTTTATTTATTTATTTATTTATTTATTTTTGAGAGTCTCCTTTTTTAAAAGAAAAAACAAAACAGCAAACCTTTAAATTCTATATTTTTCTAAGCTGTTTCTAAATATCGTTATGTTATAAATTAGGTCACATTTATGGATTTCGTGCTCAGGCTCTTAAGGCTTAACTTTGGAAGTAAACACATGTTCCTGTGGATTAGAACCATGCTGTGAAGATATTTAAAAAATAACTTAAGAGATCACCTTTCCCCTCCCTCTAAGTTGGAAAATGGCCTTAAAATTTGCATGTGCTTTAGCTTAGTAGCTTCTTTAGAGGGATTGATCTTGAATCGTGTCCAGGGATTTATGTATAATGATATTCTCCACAATATATTCGTGATAGAAATTAATTTAAAATATCATGATACCCCAAACGAAGAAGTTGGTTAAAAGAATTTTGCTATACAATATTATACTCTGCAGAGATTAAAGGTTCTTTTCTATTTTTTTTAAAGATTTTATTTATTTATTTGACCAGCAGAGATCACAAGTAGGCAGAGAGGCAGGCAGAGAGAGAGAGGAAGAAGCGGGCTTCCTGTTGAGCAGAGAGCCCAATGCAGGGTTGGGGGCTCAATCCCAGGATCAAGGGATCCTGGACCCAGGATCCCAGGACCCTGGGAATATGACCTGAGCCGAAGGCAGAGGCTTTAACCCATTGAGCCACCCAGGGGTCTCTTAAATTTCTTTTCTAGAACTATATTTATTTTATTGACGTAGAAAATATTCACTATATATTGTCTCGTAAAATAAGCAAATTAACAAGTGATTATTATCCTATGTTTGTAAACAAACAAAATATCAAAATAAAATCTCACATGTGCAGGGGGAAAAACAAAAAGACTTTAATGCAAAATACCCCTCTAATGAGTCGTTATTTCTATCTCTGAAAGGATGGAATTCTGGAAGAATACTTTGTGTTTTGTTTTGTTTAGACAGACATTTTTCTTCAAAATATCTTTGTTACTTTGTATTCTTTTAAAAATCTCTCATAGAGAGTGTGTAAGTTTATATGGAGGACAGTAGCATGAAAACACTTTTTATTTTTAGCCTAAAAATGTAAAGATCCATTTTAAGATACTATGCAGCTAATGTTGGAGCTTCAAAGTGCTGGAGATGATTTTGTCAAGGGAAAACTAGAGGATGTAAACTAAAGCTCACAATCAGAAATTCATATGTGCATAGGTCTTTTATATTTCTATTGTCAACTTGGAGATGGACATACTTCTTAGTCAGTTTGGACCCGACTAAGCCATGCATGACTGTGTGATGAATCTTTTTCATTCCCAGTCATCTTTTGTCAATAATTCTTTATTTAGCCCCAGTTTCATGATGTGATTTTAATGGAATTTTGCTTGAACAGCTCAAAATTAAATGCTTAATTATGTTCAGCTTCAATTACAGTTATTAATTGATCCAAGCTTATTAACATGACACCTGAAGGGAACCAGTTACATAAAAATTGTAGGAGGTATTACTTTGGGTATTACACTCATGTGAGCTAGCAATCTAGATGAATATTCTTTTATTAATTTTATTAAGTTTCACACCTTTTGGATTCATATGGAAACCTGGGGTCTAGGTTTAACCTTTATCTCATAAAGAAGGACAGTAGAACACAAAAAAGTAAATTAGTGTTACAGACTGGAGTAGTTTTCCATCTAGATTAGTTAATATCTAATTATTTTGCAATTAGCTTATCTTTTTTTTCCCATTTTGGATACATTATTACAAGCTCCTGGTCATCCATGCCAAAGATAACTTTAAATCTCAAGAAAGACATTTTATAATAAATAGACACATCTTTTATAGATTCCAAGAAAATTATGAGCCAGATTTAGGACTATGCATATCTCTTTTTAAAATTGATAATTTGTAGGGTCCAATCATCATGTCTGAAATGTTATTCCTCTTGCCCAGTATGGTTTCCCACTGGACTGGGCATTAAACAAGGTCCTTTGTGATCTCATCCATACCTCCACCAACCTCTCCCTACCCTACTCTTTTGAGGTGCCAAGTTCCTTCTCACACAAACCCCCCTTTTGTGTACAATTCCCTATATCCCCAGTCTCTACTTGTCTAGTTCCTACTTCACTTTCAGAGTTCACCTGAAATTCTCCCTTACAGAATTTTCCTTACAGAAATTATTTCAGTTATCATATCACCTCTTTTCCTTTATAATTCTCCTATAATTTGTAGTGAGATATTTATTTGATTAATATCTGACCTTCCCTCTAGATAATAAATTCTATGACATCAAGAACCATAAATTTGTATGTAATACCCTACACTTAAAATGTAACACAGAACATGGCAGATTGAAAGTGTCTTTTTACACTTTTTGTTTAATTTTTAGATGTTTTCTGAAAGCGTTAATTAAACATTCATGAATGAATGACGTTCCCTTTCCAATATCTTTAGTCTTATGTTTTTCCACCACCCTTTTGGCTACCTGGACCATTATTATTCCTTTTCATTTATCTGGCATACAGTCCCCTTCCCCCACTCCATTCAGTTAAATGATCAAACTCATTAGTCTTTATTTTACAAGTAAAACTTTGTAGGAACTATATTGACTACCTACATATATATATATATATATATATATATATATATATATATATATATATCACATTGGGTACTTTCCCTTGGAATATAATAGATTTAGGTAGGAAATTAAAGATTTGAATTGTAGTCCTGCAATTTGACCATGGCCCTTAGTTTTCTGATTTATAAAATGGTTAAACAGTAGCATTTTCCCTCATTAAATCACAGTAGTAAATTAGATCTAGTATTTAAAAAATGCTTTATAAATTTCACTTCATAGTAGAAGTCCAAATTGTATAGGAATTTTTTAGGTCTCTAACTAAATATGTTTATGACATGGTAAAGAGTTGTAGATTTTAATTACTTTAAGGTAAGTCTTTTAGTAAGGTAGGAACAGTGACGTATCCAAAAAGAAGTTTAGATGACAATAGAAAATATTCAGAACAGGGCTTTAGAAAACACACCTGTATTTCTTCAAAAACTGAAAACTTATCCATACACACAAAAATAACATTCAGACATCAAATAAAATATAGGTACACTTTCTCTTAGAAATAAGAGTGTGCTACAGTACTATTACTTAGTTCAAATTATTCATTTTAACTTAGTGCTTTACATTATTAAAAAGTGTTCCTTTCTATTTGTCATTTCCCCATAAATCTCAAATATGAGAATATTATTGTCTCTACTATCTTAATGCAGTTCAATTAGAATTCTTTATAGAAATTATAAATGATTCTTTAAAAAAAAATAAAGGCATGGATCTGTCAAGATGATTAAATGGACATTTTTCCTAACGTTGTAGTTGAACCATAGAATCTTCCATTGATGTATACTTAATATCATGTAAGTTGTGAATACACTCTCATAGTAGGTGTAACTAGCTTCACCTGACTAATGAAGAGAGATTAGTATCTCTTTTATCATTTAGACATTAATGAACTTTCAGTCTTATCCAACACAGTTACCCATTCATCTTTTTGAAAAAGATTAATTATTGTTTAACTTGCATCCTAAGTATTATTATGTTGTATAACAGGAGAAATCACACCTTTTCTGTTACAAAAACAAGTAAGTGAACTAGACTCATAGAAAGTAGAACCAAAATGTTGGAATCACAGGTTGCATTTAGCATTAAGTACAATTTTTCGGTGACCTCTATGTATGCGATGATAAACCTTTCCTACGCTCCTCAGGTTTTATGTGATCTAAGTATTTTTTGGCAATGAAAACATCAATTACCTGAGCCCTGCAGCCCCCAGTAGGACACAGCTTTGTCTTCCTGTGGCTCTCATGGTTCACACCTCTGGGTGCATTTGTTCATTATCTGGCTCCCTCTACAGTGCTGATTGTACTCCCCAGTGCTCTGCTGTTCACGCTGTATGGCTCTGTGAGCTCAGATCCCAACCCTCAGATCTGTTCCAAGGTAGATGGAAGGTTATTTGCTTTTTTAAAGAGCGTTTTATAGGGTTACATTGTATTACTTGGTGGTCTCTTGTTAAATATAACAGAAATACAACTTCCACCAATTTAAACCTAAAAGGGCTTTTGTTATAGAGTGTTTTTGTTCATAGAGAGTGTCACTGATCCAATGCTCGGAAAGGAAGCTGAGCCTACCGCCAGCATTCAGACCCTTATGTAATTTCTTTTTGTATCGCTCATATCTGCTCATATCTACCTTCTGATGTCTGTCTCTTTCCACAAACTGACCTTCTCAGGCATCTTCTTCAAATTCATCCTACAGTGTGTCCCTCGGATGAAAAGGACTCACTGCCCAGGTTAGCCCCAGTGCCCATTCCATGCAGCAGTCTGCTGGAACGTGTAAGACATAGGCATTTGGACGGGAATTATAGAATGAGAGTTTCCAAAGGAAGGAGATTCCTGTGAAGACAGGCAGTAGTTGCTCAACAAATGAATTACATATCTTTGAAAAAATGGATATTCCAATGAAATATTAATATACTATCTTACTTTATCCTCCTGTATAAAAAGCTTTAACTGGAAGAGATAATTTAGAAATATATATAGTATCTTAGCCAAAACCTCTTGTAGAAATTTTGTCGATATGAAGAATTAAGTATAGAGAAATGGTATCTGCTTAAGATTCTTTAATCTCACCAATTTGGAGTATCTTTTTCTAGTGGATTATATGTTAGCAATAGTCTCCTGTCTTCAGAAGAATTTGAACATCACAAAAGATTTTCAAAGTCGGAATTGCTGAGTGAAAATGAAATGAAAGATTTCTAAAAGGTTTTTGAAAAAAAAGATTGTAACATTTTCCAGTATGAAAGGATGTAAGAATGTTCAAGTGAGAGAAATTTAGTTTGCAATGTAGAGGTGTTTTTTCCCTTCAGGTGTTATTTATTGGTTTTTCTCTCCTCAAATTTTCCTTAGGTCATCAGAAACAACTGATGTTCAGGAAATGTATCTTTCTATACATGCATTTAAAAAGAAAACTTTTTTTTTTTTTTAAAGCATTTCTTTCCCACTTAAACGTTTTTTTTTTTTTTTTTTTTCTCTTTATTTTAAATTGATGATGAGATAGCATGGTGGTATGTCCTTTTGCTCCACGGGATACACTCATTTGTTCTATGGAAAAATATGATCCACTCTTACTTTCATTTTCATTTCCTAAATAAGAAGACCCATTAAAAAGGAGACATCTGGTGTAGAAAGCACTTAAAGCTGTAGCTCCCAAGGAGTGCTTTCCTTCCTCTTTAAATATGTATGAACTGTTGTTTTGGTAATCCACTTCACCCTGTCAAAATAGAATCAAATAGAATGTATGTGTGACCTCTTCTCCTACCTTGGGAAAATGATTTCCAAGACCATTGAGGTGTACAATACACAGAAACCTTCACTTGCTGCTTTATTCACCTTCAAAGGTCTTATGTTACAAAAGCCGGAAGTTTAGGTGAATTTACTTCATGAACAGCTGTACTGTTTTACCAAAATGATGGATCTTTGAGATTTTAATAGTTCATCTATAAAGAGTACATTTTCAACTTTCAAACAAATAGGCCTGGAAAAGAATTTCAGAGTGTTTCTACCTTTGTTGACCTTTTATAATGGAAAGGGTTCCAGTTTTTAAAAACTGTTACAATAGTTTTAGGTACAAAGTATTCGTGTTTAATGGATACCGAGGCTAAATATTGTTAACTTGCTTTCCTAAGAGAAGGGAATAACAAGCTAGGGGTTTGAGCTAACATTTTTTTTTTTCATGTGATGCATAGTTGGTATCTGTTTCCCTCTTTGAAGTGTAGATCCCACATTCTTCAAAATTGTGCCCTGCAGAATACTGATTGCTCATATCTGCCTATGTGGTTCTCTGTTCCGTGGCGAAACTATTACACAGTCAAATGCTATCTACTCTACCTTCTCCTGTAGATTCGTAACTGAGCTTTGCCCATTACCCTCCCTGTGAAGTTGTAGTAAAGATATCTGTGCTATCTTGGTTCAGCTGAACTGCCCAGGTATATTTAACTTATGAATATTAAAAACAAAAACAGAAAAATCACTTTGGGAAACTGTGGGGTAGACTATGTTTATTTGCAGATCCTATTAAAAGTTAGCACGATGCTTTATGAAGGCCCTAGGAGAAAAAAAGCTTCTTTTTATCTTCCTCCTAGTTTTGTTGGTCAGTTTCAGTGTGATTGCATCAAGCTGATGTGGTTCGCTTGAAACTTTATTTTGTTAATGTTCTATGAATTGCTGGGTTTCCCGTTGCAGTAACATCCTCACTGCTTGTTCAAATGTTTTAAAGTAGTTAAATATATACTTTTGCTATTAGAATTAATTTACAAGTCATGTTCTTCTAAATTTGTATAAGTGAGGCCATGCCACTTCTGTGTTTTAAAATGGTCTGTTGTAATCAGAATACTTCCCTTTTTTAAACATGGGTTAATATTTTATTTAATTTTTTATTTATTTTACTTTTTTCTTATGTTCTGCTCGCCACTGTATAATACATAATCAGAGTACTTCTAACCGATGATCCTAAAAGTAGTAGCAACTGTTTGACTCCTAATTGTAATTCATATTCTCTAATGCTGTTTACCAATGTGCTTTCAACTGTTGTGAAGACAGCTCTTTGACTCGAGGAAAGCCAAAGGAGTGTAGGACCCTGGCACAAATTTCTGAATTTACTTATAATATCATCCAAATCCAAGGATAATGGATAGTGGTTTTTACAAACCAAAGCTTGAAAACTAGAGCTGAGAAGATTGCTTAATTAAGTAAAATACGGTATCTATAAGCTGGCTTAGGGAAAAGATATCTGGCTAATTTAAGATTATACAAAATAGTGTCTTTGGCTTACCCATTTGCAGAGAAATTCTTATGCCTTAAAAAACACATTCATAAAATACAGAGAACAACATTTAATATTTTTGGGACTTAGGGTCTTACACTGCTTCATTGCTATCACTACGGATATTAATAATCATTGTACCTACTAAAATAGTTGTTTTAAATCTATGCTAATTCTAGAACTTATCCTGAAGTTTGTTTTTTTAAATTGTTTAACCATTTTTTTTTCGGGGGCAGAGAGTTTATTTTTTAAACTAAATTAACAAGCTTATTTATTAATTATACTTTTCTCCTAAAATAATAGAATGGGTCATAGTGTGAGAAAACCCATCTGAAATTCTTGATTACATGGGTTCTAGTTAAGACATACTTTTTTTAGTCTACAATATTAATAAATACCATTTGGTTGGTAAGTTTCCACCAAATATAGAAAAGGTTTGAACTTAGGTACAGATTTAATGTAAAAGGTTTAATCTACCATTTTAGGGTTCTTTTTTTTTTTTTTTTTGCCTTTTATTACAAACATTTTCAAACATATACAAAATTATAGAAAATAGCGTAGTGATCTGATGACATATAACTGTGACCTAGATACTACTGTAACTAATATTTTGCTGCATTTTTAATCTATTCTGAAGTATGTTAAAGCATTTCACTTCACTAGTAGATATTTCAGTAGGCATTTCACAAAATATACATGTATATATATATATCACACACAAACTTAATGAAATTTATGTCAGTATTTTTTAATGAAAGATGCAGAATAAATTGGCCTCTAGGCTCATACTATGTCATTCTATTGAAAACAAAGAATAGATTTTTTCCAAGGATATTTCCTCCTATTTTGCTTTCATTAATGGATTCTAATTCAGTCAATTTTGCATAATATGTAATCATGAAAAAGCCTCTTTTTATTCTTTCTGAGAGCCTTTGGATTCTGTTGCTCAGGGGAAACTCATCTTCAACAATATGCTCAGGCTGGATGAAGTCCTGTTATTTTTTTTCCCCCTTTTGTTCTTCAAAGTGCAATTCCTTTAATATACTTGCAGCCATGCATTACCGGGCAACCTTTTTTTTTTTTTTTTAAATAAATTCCATAATAAATTAAATAAAGCTCTCTGTGGGTCATTTTTGATTAACCTGATTTTTAAAAAATGATATACTAAAGAGATAGCAGAATACTACATGCAGCTAAAATCAATTACAAGCATATTCACTGTCAAGTGATTGGGTGGAATAGTATATTAAAATGCACTTAATAGTATAAAAAATGACTCATTGAAGCTGAGTTCACACTCGTAAGCTTATAATAGTTTTTAAGAAACTGTAAATATTTAAACAAAATCCTTCACTTTCAGCCAGAAATATAATTTCTGTTTGAGATTTGATGCAATGTAAGCTTCAGTATCAGAGGAAGAGATTCATGATGTTTAATTTAGGACAGTATTTCTTGTTAAGTTGAGATTTTAGGGAGAAGTATTTTAGTTAGAGTGGAGTTACGTATCGTGAGACTCAGGTAAGCATTGTCCTTATCACCTGGAGCATTACTGAAATGAAACTTTGGAAATACAGTTCTACTCCTCTATTATTTGCAAGGAATAATATAACATGAACCCTTTTCTCAATTTTAGGAACGTTATACTCATAAAAACATTGAGCTATGTCAAAATTATCCGAACAACAAAGAGGTTCAATTAAAGCTCTTTTGACTGAAATAAAATAACTTATTTTTGTTGTTGTTAAGAAACAAAGAGCAAGGGACGCCTGGGTGGCTCAGTTGGTTAAGCAGCTGCCTTCGGCTCAGGTCATGATCCCAGCGTCCTGGGATCGAGTCCCACATCGGGCTCCTTGCTCCGCGGTGAGCCTGCTTCTCTCTCTGACTCTGCCTTCCACTCTGTCTGCCTGTGCTCACTCTCGCTCGCTCTCTCTCTGACAAATAAATAAAATCTTTAAAAAAAAAAAAAAAACAAAGAGCAAGAAATTATTATCATAGAAAAACAAGATGACCCTCTTAGGACTATGCAAACATGTTCTTTTCTTCTTCTTCTTCTTTTTAACCAGTTTAATATTTTTTCTTTAATTTTTACCTGAGACTACAGTGTTGAATTTCAGTTGGGGGCAGTTTTTCTCACTCCTCTTTTCCTTATTCTTTGCCCTGTTACCTTCTCCTTTCTGTTCTCTGCTCACTTTCCATCACATGACATGGCTCAGACCTACTGTGAATCTTGTTACCTGCACTAAAATGCTCAGAGAGGGAAGAGTGTAAGTATCAGCTAAGGTAAATCTGCCTTATTTTGATTCCTTGTGTGTCTCTATTGACAAGGACAAGGTCACTCAATTCAAAATGAGTGGTCCTGACAAAGTTGATTTTTCTTAGAAGCTTGAATTGTGATGCCAATGTAAATGTGATTTTATTTAATGAATTCTTGACCTTTTTTTTTAAAAAAGATTTTATTTATTTATTTGACAGAGAGAGAGATCACAAGTAGGCAGAGAGGCATGCAGAGAGAGAGGAGGAAGCAGGCTCCCTGCTGACTAGAGAGCCCGATGCGGGACTCGATCCCAGGACCCTGGGATCATGACCTGAGCTGAAGGCAGAGGCTTTAACCCACTGAGCCACCCAGGTGCCCGAATTCTTGACCTTTTATAGAATGAAGAAAGTTTCACCTGAAAAGCAAATTTGCTTTTTATGAAAAGGCTTTTTGGATTATAATTTCATTTTTATGTTAGTGGAAAACACAGGTTCTGTATTTCTTTTTTGTAGTGTGCAAAAGTGATATTTCTTTTTTTTTTAAGATTTTTTATTTATTTATTCGACAGACAGATCACAAGTAGACAGAGAGACAGGCAGAGAGAGAGAGAGAGAGAGAGAGAGAGGGAAGCAGGCTCCCTGCTGAGCAGAGAGCCCAATGTGGGATTCGATCCCAGGACCCTGGGATCATGACCTGAGCTGAAGGTAGCGGCTTAACCCACTGAGCCACCCAGGTGCCCAAAAGTGATATTTCTTAATGAAGTATTTTAATTGTCCCAAAATATAAAAAAGAAATATAATTAAGAAATGTTGACTAAAAATGCATCTAAAGTATCAAATCCTGTTAAAAACAAACAAACAAGTATGTCTTTTAAAATATTTACATAAAATTCAGACATAACAACTTTGTCAAATTGCCTTATATCCCTGATTCCATTTAGGGCAGTCAAGAAAAATATTTAAAATATATCATTTTTCTGTGAATGGGTTTGAACAAGATTTTCCAAAAGGCTATTATTGGTAAGAGTTTACCATGATACATTTTGACTTCTAAAATAAGATTCTGGTAGAACCATTAGAAATTTGATTCCTTTGTAGTGCTGTTGGACAGATAACTCCAGCATAGCCCATTTCTAAGGTGAGAACAACTTAAGGTAACACACAACAGCTAAATATTTGTGGAGATAGTTCTCTTCTTTAGAATTGCACTCAATAACTCTTCCTAAGCTAATGTCTACATGTACAAGCTCTTTGTATGTGATGGGTTTGACTGACAGGCTGGATCAGGGTGAGGTGGGGTATTGGGGTGGACAGGGGAGAGGAAAGATGTTATACCATCCACTCAAATCAATCAAATAACCTGATTGTTCTTTTACCTTGTCATTGACTGTCAAGTCAGTCAAAATAGTGGAACTAGTTTTCGCATGTATGCAGAGCTTTATTTTATGAACTCTATTACCTCACTCTTGCAAACACAGACATAACAAATATGTCAGTTCATGTGTTGAAAACTATACACAAAGGTTACTGGGTGTGGGTGCGTGTAGGAGAGAAGCCAGGTTGAAGTTAAATCCAACACTGTATTTTCCTAATATTTGACTTTTTTGACAGGCTTACATAATATGCTAAACAGACAATTAAAATGCTTCTTTACAGAACCATTTGATATTTTCTCTGCATTATTGGAGGCAAACTAGGAAAAATTTGAGGATTTTGTTGAGGGTTTGCATCAAATAGGAGAATAGATACTATAATTCACACACACAGAGAAACATATGCATATATACACACACACATTTTTTTTTAATTTTACTTGTAATATTAAAAATAAAATCTTAATGAAACCCAGAGAGAAACACTGAACTGATCCAGTGAAAGACCTAATTAGTTTTGATCTCTTGAAAAGGTAACTGTTGAAAGGCTCTAGTCCAGGTTAGGCTCATTAAGTCAACCAACTAGGGATAGGACACAAACTTTAAAATAGTTGGACTACTCAGTTGTAGTCCTCATGCCATTTATCTATGTGGCTCAACATAAATCCAGGCAGCTGTTTCATCTGGCATTTTTTGTTTTAGTAAGATAGCTGCTAAACCAATGAAATGAATCGCTAAGTAACTATTTTCACATTTACAACTGATGAACTTCTAAGCCTTTAGCATGGTTTCTGTAACATATTTCTCTCAAATTACCCATCATGACAAAACACACCTCTTGGTTATTGGTGTGTGTGTGTGTTTGCGTTTGTGTGTATAGGCGTACGTATGATTCACTACTGAACTTTATGTTGTCGCTGTGTATAGTTTGAGATTGCTTTGTATATATTTCTAATTTGGTTTTCAGAAACATCCCCAGAGATAAGCATCATATGTTATTAAAGCTTTTAGATAAATAAACTGAGGCTTGGGAAAGTTATAGCGAGTGGGCCAAGTTGGATGAGCTCATGAGTACAGGTGGGGAATCCATCGTTTGTAGGGTACGCCATGTTTCCCTAGCACTGCATTTCTGTTTCCCTTAGGTGATATACATTTCAACCCATTAGAATCAGATAGTTATTATTTTTCCTAACAACTTCTGTTCAGAATTCCCTCTGTGATAAAAGTTAGTTCCATTTTTAACTTCAGAGTTTTATACAATAATAATTGTTTCAACTGGCTGTCTTAGCTTTGACGGTAAAAAGTATATGGTGATTTACGTAAAAGTAAAATTATTTAAAAAAAAAAAGTAAAATTACTCTATTATCTGGTTTGAAAAAACATTGAGCTTCCTGAAGTGGTTTTCTCCTGATGCTGGGAAGCACACGTTTTTCTCAGTGTCAGAGAATACTTAGGGTTGTTATGTAAATCATTCGTGCTAGTCTACTTTTTAAAAAAATATAACAACAATAATAACAGGAACAATAATAATAGGAACAACAATAATAATAGTAGAGAAGTTACTCTACAAATGTAATGTTAACATAGATTTCTTTGAGGGCAAAAGTGAATGCAATAGGTTCTGCCAAAAAAAAAAAAAAAAGGAAAAGAAAATTAAATGTATAGTAAGACTAGAATTGGATGTATGTGGCTGTTCGAGTGGAGACATAGTTATTAGAGTACATTAATTTTACATTAATTTACTCTTCTGTTAGGATCCCTCAAGTAAATTTTTAAGTTGTTATATGAGAGCTGGTTTCTTTTTCAAATTGTCTTAATGAAAGAACAGGAAGATTGGTTGCTGCCTAAAGTATAGAGAAACTCAAGTTTCTCTAAAACACAGGTCATTTTTTAAATTAAGAAAAAACATTAAATAGTTGATTGATAGAGAATATTTCAAACAACAATTTCTGGGTTTCCTTAAAATTAGTCTTTTTCAAATGCAAAATTGTTCTTCCATTAACTTTTCATTGAAAATCATTGACATACATAAGCCTTTAGGTTCTCTATTTTTTAAATTTTTTTTAAAGATTTTATTTATTTATTTGACAGAGAGAGATCACAAGTAGGCAGAGAGGCAGGCAGCGGGGAGGGGTGGAGCAGGCTCCCCGCTGAGCAGAGAGCCCAACGTGGGCCTTGATCCCAGCACCCTGAGATCATGACCTGAGCCAAAGGCAGAGGCTTAACCCACTTAACCCAGGCACCCCTGGGTTCTCTATTTTGATTTAATGTTTTATTTTAAGCATGTTTCTAGAATGTTTACTCAAAATGTAGTTTAAATTTCAGTTAAGGAAAAAAAAAATCTGTGATTGAACATGTGCTTGGAAGGTTTGATGAAAAAAAAAAAAAAAGAAAGAAAGAAAATTGCCTTGGTGTGTTATTATCTCACTAGTTCGAAATAATCCTGTTTGGTAAGATCACAAGATTTTGTTGGTGGTATGGGCCTTAGAATAAAGCAAAGCCTTGCATTTAAAAGCAGGATGTGGAGATAAAAGCCATAGGACCCTTGATTAAGTTCTTCTGTTCTTTATTAGGTCTTGGAATGCTATGCCTATATCTGTTGTTTGAGTTCTTAAAAATCTTACCTCCTGCTTTCCAAAGAAAATAGAGGTAGCCATACTAGAATCATTGACTCTTTTTACCTATAGATTCCTAATATGTTATTTTAAAATTTTCACTTTCCTTGCAGTTTCAAAGATAGATAATTCCACTCTTTCCCAGTCTGAGCCCCTGAGCTGGTGTTTTATTTCTTAAATTGTTAGCCTTTTCTGGAATGTCATTTTGTCCCTTGTGGCTTTCTTATAATTCTATTTGTTTTTCTCCAGTGATTCTTTGTCCCCACTCTATCCGCTGAGCACCACTTGTAGTAGTGGATTATCTCAGTTCTCTCTTCTTAGAGTCTAGTCTCTATCCTCGTGGCTCTACTGAAACCATCCTTTTAAAAGCTTTTAAAAGTCTTTTAAATGCTTTACCCAGTCCTTGTTCTCTGTAGTCTTCACATTACTGACCATTTGATCCCCTTGACTATGTCTTTCCTTGAATTCGGTCATATTGTATTACCTTACCTTGGTTATCTTTCTATCTTCAGTCTTGCTGTGTTGTTCATTCTTTTTTCAAATTCATTGATTTTTTTTCTTTTAGTCACTGTTTATTATATACCTACCAGTAGTCATGGGATGTTAGAGAAACTGGAGACACACAAGTTAGTAAGAAAGAAAATGTCCCAGCTCTCATGGAGCTGCATGCTTGTGGAAAGAGAGAAAAAAACTGAATTGAGAAACACTGAAACAAAATAATTTAAAATGGTCATTAAATTCTATGGGAAAATATAATAAAGCAATGGTCTATAGGGTAACTGGATCAGAGGCAGCTATTTACCTGGCATGGTCAAGACTGAGCTTTCAAGACTGAACTCTCTGTGATTTTTTTTTTTAAGGTTTTATCTATTTATTAGGGAGATAGAGAGAGCACAAGTAGGCAGAGCAGCAGGCAGATGGAGAGGGAGAA
The DNA here is from genome assembly GCF_964662115.1 of Mustela nivalis. Taxonomy (NCBI): domain Eukaryota; kingdom Metazoa; phylum Chordata; class Mammalia; order Carnivora; family Mustelidae; genus Mustela; species Mustela nivalis. The sequence continues at coordinate 29,856,705 of NC_139020.1, forward strand.
GCAGGCTCTCCGCTGAGCAGAGAGCCTGATGCGGGATTTGATCCCAGGACCCTGGAACCATGACCTGAGCCGAAGGCAGCCGCTTAACTGACTGAGCCACCCAGACACCCCAAGACTGAACTGTTTGAACTGAGACTCAAAGAGAGGCTCTTTGGGGCACCTGGGTGGCTCAGTCAGTTAAGCATCTGCCTTTAACTCAGGTCATGATCTCGGAGTTTGGGATCGAGCCCCGCATCGGGCTCCCTGCTCAGTGGGGAGTCCGCTTCTCTTTCTCTTCCCCTTCCCCACTCGTGCTCACTGTCTCTCAAATAAACAAACAAAATCTTTAAAAATAAATAAATAAATAAATAAATAAATAAATAAAAAGAGAAGCTGTGCTACAAAAACCAAAGTAAGAAGAATTCTGGAAGAAGAAGGAACAAGTGGAAAGGTTCAAATACAAGAATGACGAATCTGGTAAGAATGGTTCCCAAGTTGCGTTGTTATGTGGATTAGGGCAATGGAAAATGAAAAGATGGAGACAATGAGTATAATTTATTTCCTAAAGTTGGCTCTGAAGGATAACGGACATAAGAAGCTTCTTAAAATGGAGATGCGATGGCACTCTAGTCTGCTACAGAGAATGATCCGGGACTGACGGAGAAGTTGATGGTGTGGGAGGTGGTGTCCATGGTAGGGAAATATACCTGCTCCACAGGGCAAGCTTGTCCAGCTTCTACAGCCTTCTAGTTGGCTCTCTTTCTGTTAAGTTGCTACACATCCTGCTTCCTCCCTGAACATTTGTACTGGATTCCTTTTCATATTAGTGGGATCACCATTTTCCTCTATTTTTTTTTCTGCTCTAATTTCTATAAGGTAATTATTTGTTTATTCCCCTTCATTCAATATTTGGTCAAGATCCCTTTTCTATGCTACCTACACATACTCAGTAGCCGAGACCTTTGTCATTTATGTCACATGTATACCCTTTTCCTATTAGTACTCCCACTAACCTCGTTCAAGTTGTCAGAGATACACAGATCTCTTCATCAGAAGACGTCACCAACTTCAAGTTAGCTGGAGACTCATTTCCGTTGAGTCAGTTGCTGCATTTGATTGATTCTCTTTTCCACCATTCTCTGGAGTCACTCTTTTCTGTCTTCTTCTCTACTGTTGTCCAAGTTTAGGACTTACAAGACAAAAGTTTCATCACATAGCATTCACACCCTTCCATAAGTTTCCCTGTAACCAACTTTTCCAGCCTGGTCTCTGGCTCTCACTCTCCACTGAAAGTCTATTCACATGGAATCCCTGTTCTTCCTCTGGATATTTCTTATCTGGAAATATTACTTATTACTTATCTGTTTCCTTGTTTTTGTACTTACCCTCCACTTCTTCTCCCATCAAAACACCTCTTTCAGCAATCAGATATATTCAGTCCTTATTGACTTTACAAGATTTTAAATTTTTTTCTCTCAATCATATGAATGTCTATGACTTACAGTACATTGCAAACTCAGAATATTTCTTATTATTCTTTATTTGGTTCACGAGCCCCCTTTCCAGCATTTAATGCAATACCCAAGTATCTGTTGATTTCAATTACCTCGCCATTTTCAAAATACTTCTGGATTTATGCTACCGTAATACATAATTTTCAAATTAGGTATTATTCTTTAAGATAAGCATTTTTTTAAAATTTACTGGCACCAGTTGTTTGTGACACATATTATACAACTTCTAAATTCAAGTTACTGTGTTTGAGGCTTGTAATATCAGAAACCAACCAAATATAGAGAAGTAGAATATATTTTCTCTACTTACGTGGGAAATCTAAAAGGAAGAGAAGTCTACAACAAGGTCACATAAGTTTTACTTATCTTCGTGACCAATTTTGATCTCTGCATAGCTAATCTGATTGATTGCTGCCTCATCAATTAATACGTATGAAAATTCCAAGTCGATAATATCGTGAACAGTTCAGTAATGCCCAAGAGAAGAATCCTATTTGTATTGTATTTGGAAGGTGATTTAAATAATGTGAAGGAGTAATTCTTGCTTTATTTTCTTTGATAGTTCTGTGAGTTATAGGTAACTTACGGGAAGCAGTTATGCATTGGTAAAGGCAGGGTGATTTACAAGAGCACACCATTAGGCCCCGGTGTCAGAGGACAAAGGCAACAGCTGCTTGGTGGGCCTTCTGTGTTACAGAAGAAAAAGAAACCATGCTTGTCATGCTATGCAAAAGAACATGATCCAGTGTGTGGAATGGCCATATTAGGGTCTAGAAGTTGATGGGTATTTAACTGTATTCCAAATTTTTTTTTTTAAAGATTATTTATTTATTTATTTGACAGAGAGAAATCACAAGTAGATGGAGAGGCAGGCAGAGAGAGAGAGGGAAGCAGGCTCCCTGCCGAGCAGAGAGCCCGATGCGGGACTCGATCCCAAGACCCTGAGATCATGACCCGAGCTGAAGGCAGCAGCTTAACCCACTGAGCCACCCAGGCGCCCCCTGTATTCCAAATTTTAATATAATATTGGTATAACACTTTTGCATTGCTATCCCATGCTATTTATAAACGTTACTATTTTATTTTTGTTTTAAAGATTTTATTTATTTATTTGACAGACAGAGATCACAAGTAGGCAGAGAGGCAGGCAGAGAGAGAGAGGAGAAAGCAGGCTCCCTGCTGAGCAGAAAGCCCGATGCGGGGCTCGATCCCAGGACCCTGGGATCACGACCTGAGCCGAAGGCGCCCCTAAACTTTACTATTTTAAATAATATTTCAGAACTATAGCCAAATTGTAAATAAATGTTTATATAGATTTTTATGTTTTAAATTAATATTATGTATAATCGGATGCTTATATTAAATTTAGAAAAGAAAATGTGAGCCAATTAATTCTCATTATTTAATTTAAATCTATTTTCTCAAGAAAATAATACTTAAAGGAAACTAAAACTCATTTGGCTCTTAACTTCTACATACAAGACATGATGTATGTTAGTGAATCCTCTCAGCATTTCCATACAGGTATGAGTTACTATTTGCATGTTAAAAATATGCAGACCATATTTGTGTTTCTGTTTAAAAAAAAAAAATTGGAAAGAACCATGGGATTTATAAATATTCTGAAGAAAGTCCTTGTATATTATAGTCAAATTCATTCTGAATTTGGCATTTGCTCCTTACAGCCTACTAGGGAGAGGACCATTAGCTTTCTTGGAGCTTTGGGACCTTGGGCTTTTGCCTTTGGAAATTAAATATTTAATATTGCTTTGTCTGGGCTGGCTTTGAACAGGATCCTTCCTTCATTCAAGGCAATGTCAAAATTCATAGAAGAGCCACAACTCATAATGTCTCCTGAAATCAAACCTGACTCCTCCCCCCTCCCTTCTCCCACTTCTGCCCTTGGGACTGTGACATCATTACCATCTCAGAAACCCTGGGGTGGTTGTTCATGTTAAAATGAAGTGAGATTAGGGTTCTAGGAGAGAGCAGTCAAATATTTGAGTACTAATCATGCCTGGATGTCTGTTATTACTTTTCCGACAGTGGAATTCTTTTGGCTTAAGAATGATATTGCAGTCATTTCATGTGAATGTGGACAGAGAATAATACAATTAGGTGAATCACAGAGACAATCTGCCTTTGAGAACATTCTTTGAAATGAAAGATGCATCTATTGAAAGGTTATCTAGCATAAGAAAGGGACATTTATCCCCCAAGGAGAGAAGGAAACTACTTAAAAGGAATAGACTTTTATTAATATTTTTCAATTAAATGTTACAATCTCTTTATCATTTTTTCTTTTGTAATTTTCATGTTGACCTATGTAAGTGCTTTGTCCGTGTAACACTTGCTCTTCTGGGCAAGTCATCAGATGGGATGAGTTTATTGAAAAAGAAACAGAATTAAAAATTCAATGACAAAGGTTCAAATAGTGTCTGTTTAGAGCTTATCTTCTCAATGTCAGGGCTTTCATGGTTATTGGTTAGGGACTTTTGGGATTGGTTCTTTGGTGCTCAGGAGGATAATGTCAACATCAAGGGAAGAAGTGACCTTACTTTAATTCTGGGGGTTTCTGATGATTGCTTGTATTTAAGCATGATGGCTATATATATTTTTTGCACTGTAACATTTAAAAGTTATGCATTTTTGTGATTGAAGTATTATAATTAGAAAAGACAGACTAGCTCATTCAGACAAAATGGGAAAAGCTGTTATTATGACTTTTCCCCCATCCCCCCAAAAAAATGACCACTGGAGAAACAATGAATGACTTTATATCACATTGGGGGAGATTTTATAATCTATTATGATAATATTTAAATAAACTTTATTAAAATATACAATATATTTAGGAGAAAATGTAATATATAAAAGTGATGGACATGAAAAATAAAATAGTGTAAATACTAAGTTTTAATCTCTAAAAATGAAAAAATGTTCTATGACCTGAAAGGTTTTAGGTAGCTCAAATCTTATAAATTTGATAATATGAGAGAAAAAGCCAGTAATGGTGTGAGTAGAACTTAACTGTAAAATATGAACTTGAACTAAGAATTCTTTTATATATTCTTTTTAAAATGTAATACTTAAAACTGTGATGTTCTGTATCAGCAAAATAATCAATTCCAATTATATATTAAACAAAGTTTCAGAGATTTAAGAATGTTTTTAAAAAACATTTCTATCTTGCTTTCTGCCAAAAATAAAATGTCATTCAAAAGCATTCATTTGGATAGTTAACCTTCTTTCTGCTAGACAAATCTGATACTAGCATTCAGTGCCTTGTTGATACCACTTGCCTCTGAAAACAAAGTCCATATCACTATTACTACTTTCCATTTGGCCATTTTTATTGAGAATATTTATGGCTTCAGAATTCCTTTTAGTAATCCTTTAAAATTAAAGTTGAATGATTATGAATAGTAATCTTTTAAAATTTAAATAATTTGAATGAAAAATTGTTTCAGAACATGTACTGTATTTCTAAAAAATATTTTAATTCTAATTTTGGCCATTTATTTTATCCAATTTTCTTTTTCAGAGACATATTTCATTTAGTAGAGTAAAGATACTTTTCTATTACTCATTAGGATCATATTTCTCATCTTTTTCTAGAACAAAAACTTGTTTAAATTTGGACCTTTCAGGCAAGTAGGCCTCCTTGGACATCAACAAGTACTTTCTGCTGGAATGTATTCAATATCTACTGTGTGGATATTGTGTGTGGATGCAGAAGTGGCCTAGTGATTTTATACTGGAGTAATTTCATTTTCTCTTCTAGTGCAGATAGAGGAGGTAGCTAATATCTTGAGAAGTATATAGTGTTTTGATTAAAATTTTATGTTTTTTACAGACGTCAGGAAATACTCATATTTCTTGTGAAGATGGGAATACTATTCTACTCAGAAAAGGGATATGAGAACAAAATAGATGTGTTTTGGGAAACTGTAAACTATACATAGCAGTCCAGACCTCACATAAAACTGTAAACAAACAAACAAAAAAACTTTAAACAAACAGAACACAACTAAAAATGGACATCAGATTCTAGTAGTTTTAACTTTCAGCTACAACTCTACTTAGAAATTTTCTTTGATTTTTCTTCGTGTCTGAGGATTAGCCAAGAGCTTGAAGGGGTGATTGGCAGGTGTAACAACTCAAATGAAAATATCTCACAGACTCTGCATAAGCATCTCTCTTTTTTTTTTTAAGATTTTATTTATTTATTTGATAGAGATCACAAGTAGGCAGAGAGGCAGGCAGAGAGAGAGGGGGAAGCAGACTCCCTGCTGAGCAGAAAGCCCAATGGGGGGCTCTGGGGCTCCATCCCAGGATCAAGGGATTCTGGACCCAGGATCCCAGGACCGTGAGATCATGACCTGAGCCAAAGGCAGAGGCTTTAACCCACTGAGCCATCCAGGTGCCCCTATCTAAGCATGTCTTGATAAACAGTTTTGATGAAGGAATAAATAAAATGCTTCTAGCTTTAGGCAGAAATCTCTGTACTTCATACGTATTCGAGCTTTTGTGCATCAGCTGGCCTTTTGCAGACAGATTCACTAGACATTTCACTGGTTGTCATAAGACAGTAATAGTCAAATATCAAAGACTGGGTGAGGTGAATTATTCAAAAAGTTCTATGTACTTTTAAGTCAGACTTGAACTCTACGACACCTTCTCAGTCTGGTGGAATAGAAGCACTTGTGAAAAATTACACTTTTTCTTTTCTTTCTTTTTTTTTTTTTTTGGAGCAGTATGAACAGAATAATGATCTCATTTTCCTATTTCTAACTTGGACTCACACCATAAAGTGCACAAATCAAAAAGTAAAATGATTATTGTAAGAAAACAAATTTTATTTTAGTTTTCTTGTTTCCTGCCAATTCAGCTTGTGCTACGGAAAAAGAACACTAGCTTCTTTCTTTCTTTCTTTCTTTCTGTCTCTCCTTTTTTTTTTTTTTTTTTTTAGGATTTTATTTATTATTTATTTGACAGAGAAATCACAAGCAGGCAGGCAGAAAGGCCGGGGGTAAGCAGGCTCCCTGCTGAGCAGAGAGCCTGATGCGGGGCTCGATCCCAGGACCCTGAGACCATGACCTGAGCTGAAGGCAGAGGCTTAACCCACTGAGCCACCCGGGTGACCCAAGAGAACACAATTTTCTATTTTAAATGCCTTTCTCTAATTCCTCTACCTGGCGGGAATGATGCTAATAAATAAAAACAATAAGCATTATCCATTTGACTTTCATACGATGAGAGGTAAATCGTCATGGATCCCAATCGACAGAGGAGAAAACTGGGGTACAGACAGGTTTAGTCGGGAGGCAGCTCACCCAGGAAGTAAATAGTGGCTGTACTCGTATGAAAACATCCATCTTCCGACCTCTAATTCGGGGCTCTCCACCACCGCAGTGTGATTAATCAATACCAGAAAGCAAACTAAGTATCAAAAAAAGATCATCCATTTGTATCAGTCTTCCCTTTATGTGATTAGAATCTAAAGTAACAAGTGCCTACGGAATCAAAAGTTGAAAGCTTTGCTTATTTCCGGAACTGTTGAGCAATTGTTTATTATTATCAGCAGATTTCCTGATAAACATAGGCATGTACCACGCCCAAATCCGTGAACTCTTCTGTAGATATTTTGCTAACGTGTGGAAAATAAACTCTTTTAGCACTTTATTTTGATTTTTTTTTTTTGTATTTTTATACTAAGAGAACACTTAAATACGTGCTGAAATATGTATTGCCTTATGGATTCCAGTTGGCAGGCAGGGGCTGTTAGTGTTAAAGATTCACACATTGCAAGTAAGATTGGATACATTTATATTTATATGGGGGGCGGGGGAGAAAATGGTTACTTAAAATGTAACCCAAAGGCAAAATCTTGACATTAGAAAGATGGCCACATCCTTCCCTGTCAAAGCTCCTTTTTCTAGAGCTCCATTTTCTAATCAAAGTTTTAGCAAGCAAAAATTCTTTTTTTTTTTTTTTGTGAAATATATTCTGCTTTATCATCTTCAACGGAAAGGAAAAGATAATTATTTAGACAAAGCAATTTAAATCTAAGGTGTAGTAAGTGTTTTAGTAGAGAAGCAAACACTCCCTCGATGCTGTTGTTATCTAGAATATATTCTCTTTTTCAGTTTATTGAAGTAATTTCTCCAGTGTGTGGGAAGTTCGCATGTATCCATCTTTGCTATAGATATGACATTATATCAACAGTGACACGACTTGTTTACAAGAGGGTGGTATAAACAGCAAATGTTCTTCCTTAAAACAGCTTTCTTGTTGAATTTCAACAGAGAAGTAGAATAAATGGAGAAGGAAGAACAGAAGGGGATAATCTTTAACATGTAGAGTAAATTCTAAGGCAGAGGAGAGAGCAGTTGATGGTATCTTTATGTGTTTGCCTTTAAAAAAAATATTATTACCAAGTCTACTGCCTTCTTTTTCATATTTAATGAAGGATGTCCACATTGTATGCAGCTTTCAATGTGGAAGGTAATATATGGCTTAGTGTAGTGGGTCTTAATATTTCAAGACATGGTCTGGCTTCAAATTAATTGGATGAAAATAAAATCATCAAATGGGGTGGGAGAGGGGGTGGGGGTGGGGAGAGAGAGAGAGAAAGAATGAGAGCCCGAACACCTCCTCCAACCTGGTCTAGCCAACTTTCTGATGTAGGATGTGGCAGTAAACATTCTCTGAAGGAATTCTAGCTATAGCAAAAGCCCCTCTCATCTTTTTGATCTGGGGTTAACCTTATTTCTTTTCCTAGAAATAAAAATGATTTGCATAACACATTTCAGATCTTACCTTATCATATTGTAAAATATTAATTTATTTCTTACATGAGAAGTATTACTTAGCACAATAGAACCAGATACAATAACAACAACAACAACAACAAAAAGTTAAATTTTAGTCCATTCAGTCATTGCGATTGTCATTGCTAGTGGGTACTCTGGTACTGACCTACATGATTATAATTCCTAGCACTTGGGGAGCCTTTTTTTTTTTTTTAAGGTTTTATTTATTTATTTGGCAGAGAGAGATACAGTGAGAGAGGGAACACAAGCAGGGGGCATGAGAGAGGGAGAAGCAGACTTCCTGCTGAGCAGGGAGCCTGATGCGGGGCTGATCCCAGGACTCTGGGATCATGACCTGAGTCGAAGGTAACCCCTTACTGACTGAGCAACCCAGGCGCCCCTCACTTGAGGAGCCCAAGAATATCTGTAGGAACACCCAGATCTGGAGGGAAGGTGCTCCGCCGGCGTTCTCTAGAGCTGGGCATGAAGGCTGTGTCCGTCCCTCAGATGTTAGCCCATGAGAGAACATCATCAGTGTAAAATGGAATAAATATTCTGTATGTAATATCTTGGCTTTGCTAGTGCAGTTTCTGCCAGGTTTCTTGGGAGATGCCTTTGTGCTTTGTGAAACTGTGGAGTAATTAAAGGGACATAGTACATGGCTTTCGTCATTAACATACTTGAGCTCAAACACCAGCTCTGAATCTGTTTTCTGATTTATGACACCAGGTTAATATTGCCTCCTCTAAGAATGTTTTAATATTAATGCATTAAGAAATACAAATCAAAACTATTAGATATCACATCACACCTGTCAGAATGGCTAAAACCAACAATACAAGAAATAACAGGTGTTGGCAACGATGTGAGAAAAGGGGAACCCTCTTGTACTGTTGGTAGGAATGCAAACCGCAGCCATTCTGGAAATCAGTATGGAGTCTCTCAAAAAGGTAAAAATAGAACTATGTTATAATCCAGCAATTGTACTACTAGGTTTTTACCCAAAGACTACAAAAATAACTAGTCCTAAGGCATACATGTACCCTGTTGTTTATAGCAACATTATCCACAATAGTCAAATTATGGAAACAGTTCCCCTTCACTGATGAATGGATAAAGAAAAGGTGAGGTGTGTGTGTGTGCAATGAAATATTACTCAGCCATAAAAAAGAATAAAAATCTTGCTATTTGCAATAATATAGATGGAGCTAGAAAGTATTATGCTAGTTAAAATAAGTTAGTCAGACAAATACCATATAATCTCACTCATATGTGGAAATTAAGAACAAAACAAACAAATAGAGGGGAAAAAAGAGAGAGGAGGGCAAAACAAGAAATAGACCCCTAACTATAAAGAACAAACTGATGGTTACAAGAGGGGAGGTGGGTGGGGGTTTGGGTTAACTGAGAGTTAAGGGGGTTGGGGGGCAGGTGGGGTGGGAATGAAGAAGGGCACTTACTGTGATCAGCCCTGGGTTTTGTGTGCAAGTGTTGAACTACTATATTGTACACCTGAAACTAATATTGCATTGTATATTAACTAACTGGAATTTAAATTAAAAAAAATTTAAGTTCTTTAGATACTTTTAATCCCAAGGCAAATGCCAGTTGTCATTGTTACGGGAGATGAGTCAGTGGTTTCTCCAGCAATTTCTTCAAAGCCTAGTTTCTACACTCCAGCTGAAAACTCCTTGAAGCCAAAGAACACATTCTGAAATTTAGTTGTGTTTTTTACAGTACCCAACATGCACATATTTGGGACTTCAGAATTGGATAGCCTCCTGGTATTCAAGTATCCAAATTCCTTGGAGCCACAGTCGTACATTAGTGACAAAACAATAGTGATTGTGTCATTGTGGTATGTGTAATTGGTCGTGTTTTTTGCTTTTTAACATTTATTAAGTCCCTGATATGTGTAAGGCCTCAGGCTAGATGTCTTAGGTTATATAAGAATAAATAAGGGTTCTTTCCCCCAATAAAGATAGCTAGTAGACAAAGTAGATATCCCTAGTGGAGGAAATTAGTTAACATATGAAGCAGAATAAGTAAATGAATTAAGTGCTAATTAATAGATGAACAAGATACATATTGTAAAAAATGAGAAAGAATAGTGGCTTATGATGGTATGGGCGAAAGACAGTGAAAATTAAATTTTTGGACATAGGTAGGACATAGGTATATATATCTATATCTATAGGTAGATAGATAGTATGCAGAAAGGCAGGGATCCCTAAATATCATTGGGTTTGTCTAAGGGATTATTAGTAGGATGGATATAAATGCTAAAATGCAGAGTGAGACAGCTTCCACAAATCTTTTTATTTTTTTCTTAGCTTTATTTCCAGACATGGACTGAGATGTTTTTGGGAAATCCAACTTAAGTACTTGTGAACAATGAGTAAAAACTAGTCTTTATAAGAAAAATTAAAATTTAAATTAAAAAAAAAAACTTTGGACTAATTTTATCTTATTTGTGGTTACAGATATATTTCTGTTTTGATTTAAAGTGATGAGGATGATGGCTAAAAATAAAATGAACCAAGTTTTATGCATATCGCATTTTAACAAGTTGGATGTCTCATTGGAATGCACTGCCTTCTTGCTCCACATTTATTTTTGGAATTTAATAAGGCGCCTGTCATATCTGCCTCAAGGCTAAAAAACATCATGGGGGAGAAATCCAAAGTACTGTCATGTTTGAGTGACATGGAGCCAATTTTATTTTATTTCCTTTTCATGGGAGGGTGGCTGAAATTAGCTGGCCTCACTTCGGGAAAGGCGTTGGTATACCATCTGTTCTAAGGGCCTTGTGCTGGTTAACTGGTAATGACATTGACCAGTGACATTTGTCACGTGGATTTGACTCAGAATACCGGTAGAGGACTTTCATTAAAAAATTAATTCTGTGCATTGTACTGCAAAGCTCATTCTCATGATAGATTCTGGTGGAGTGCCACATATTTCCAGAAGTGGGTCTCATTACCTGAGAAACTTGGGAAGGTAATAACTTCTTTATTTCTTCTTTGTGCTCCCAGAGCACATAATTAACATGCTGACTCATTTAGCTCAGCTCTCCTTAGGAGGAGGCTGTGGGAATACGATGGAGATTTCAGAGAAACTGTGGCAAACAAGTATGGGTTCTGATAAAACCTCTCATAAAGGTGGAGGGGAAGACTGTGCCATTTGCTGCTGCTTTTTCTTTAGCCGATGTTTCGTACAATGTGACTTTTAAAAATAGAACCATAATATGTTAGGATTGAAATGGAACCATGATATTTTAATGAATTTTAAGTTAGACCAGGTATCGCAGAAGGATCTTGTTATTGCTGAGTTATTTATAAAGTTGGGAATCATAGTTAGCTGAAGGTTCTGGCTGAGGCATAAAAATAAATTATGTACCATTCAGTAGGTATGCTGTCATAATAACTGGGATAAGTACTGTGTTTTGTTAATTAAATCAGAGGTAAGGTTCATTTTTTTTTTTGGTAGTCACTATGGGCAAGTGAGTTAAATGATATGAACTTAAAACTTGTGAACATAGTACTGATAAGTCAAATGGTATGTATGGTAAACCAAGTTAATTATTTGTAACTGATCAGCCCTCCTTACCTTCATTATTTGGAATTTCCTGAAAAGGAATAGTGAATCTAAAAGACTTTTAATGAGTTTGCACCTTCCTGGGCACAAAGAGAGGTCTATGAGTTCTTCCCTGAATCCCAGAAGATCCCTGAAGTAGGATTGAAAATTGAGTTTGGCTTCAGATTACTGACTATATATATAGATGTGTATTGGATGAGTAGGTAAAAAAGGGAGTAGGGTTCTCTGTTGGAAAGTTTAACCCCAAGATTGTGTGCCTACTCTAAACTCAGCTCAACGGGTTGGGTCAATCCTTAGTTGTACCGAGGATAATTTAGTGGTAAAGCCATATCTAAACCATTAGATATTGAACTACCATGTAAGAATAAATGTGAAATATGAAGTAGCAAAATAAGCTTGGCCCCCTGGCAAAGGTACTGCCTACTCTAGCATTCTCAAAGAAACATGAATCATGAGACATCAGTTGTCTTTTGATGTATTGGCATTTTGTTTTTCTTTCCGATGGAGCTCCAAGGCAATATTGCGTAGATTCCCTAAAACATTCTGAAAGGTATCAGGAAAGCAGTTTAGCACTTTTTTCTTTTTTGGGGTAAACAATAAGTTCTATTTAAGTACATGCCATTCCTCAGAATATAGCTCTTGGTTATAGCTGGACCTCGTCTTACTATATACAAGCTATCTCTTGGGGCCATAATTTTTTAGTCAAAGAAACAGGAAGATATATTGGCAGTTTAATTTAAATGTTTATTTGCTTCCCCAACCACTTGATTGCTTAACTGGTCATTGACAACTGGTGCTGAAAGTCCAAGAGGGGTAGGGTGAGTTATATTCAATTTAATGAAAGGTTTAAGGTGAATTCTCGTGAAAAAAATGGCGGCAACTTTTAAAATATTTCACTCATGGTCGGCAATGGCATTTATTGTTTGGGTGGTTATCTAGCAAGAGATGAATCATTCTAAACAGACTGAAGTCTCTTGTCCATGTCACTAAAGATCCCATGCTTGGAACTGCTTTATTCAACTTAAATGTATTGCTAATGGTGTTGCCGTGGAATTGTGTAATGCTATTCCCATGAGCAGCTCAGAATAGCTCTCGGGCTTTGAGTCTAGTCTTTATTCACGGAGCTGGCAAGAGTAGGTTGTCATGGAGCTATGGGAGAAATCAGCAGATTCTATTTATGTTCTAGGTGAGAGGATACTGTCTTCTGGAAAATTTCAGAATTTGGTCGTGCTTCAGGGGTTTCAATCTGAGGGCTTCACAGAGAATGCTGGGCATGTGGGAGCGTGTTTGTGGATGGTGATGAATGATTGAATGTCCACATCTCAAATAGGAGGCCAGTTGCTATCCTTCAATTACTTTCTCACTAATACCTGGACTCCTCTTCTCTTCAGTAAGAGTAATGATGTTACTTATAGAATATTTCCCCTACGACCAAAAATTCTGATGTGATAGAGTCATCTTCCTTGACAGAACTTTGCAGATGTTATGTGCCCTTTTTCCTTTGGATTTAGTATTTTTTTTTCACCATTTCTGTAGCTTTTCAAGGCATCCAACTGATCTGAATTTGAATCTCAGGTCTCCCCCTTACTGTTTGATGCTAAACAAGTAAATTTACATTGTTAAATTAGTAATAACACTGTGAAAGAAAATTACCCAGTAAGTTGAGTTTGGGGGATCATTTGAGAGAGGTATTTCTGATACTTCTATCCACCAATTTTACTCTCATAGCTGTAAAATATCTTTACCATTTTTTTTAACATTTGGTTTTTATTTCATTGAAATAAAATGCAAAACAAAGCAACAAAACAGCTTTTTGGTGTGGGATACCTGGAAACCAGCTATGACAAAGGATTCTGCTGTGACTTCTGTGTCTGTTTTTCCTTACAGTTGTTTTTGTTCCAGATGATACTTCTTTAATGTTTGTGGTCTAGAGAGAAGTCATCAAAGTTTCCCACCCAGATGAGATATTAGTGAAAAACAGTGACTTTAAGGCAACGTACTATACTGAATGAGTAAAGTTTTTGCAGGTGTTTGAATAGAAAAAGACGGATGCTCCCCAAATCGTACCTGATAGTCAACCTTATCTTTATATTGCAAGGGATACTTAGTTTCAGCTGAATAATACCACCTATGAAATTAAAATGATGTTGTTAATCTAAATTTTAGAAATTGCCTAGTTTTATATTTAAAAATGTTGTGGGCACAAACATATGGAACGTAAGCCTATTTTATATTTGTATAATATAAAACAAATAAGTAATAGTAGGAAGAGTCAGAATTTTTCTTTTTAAAAATTTTTTCTTATTCTGATAAAATTTGAGGATAGCTGCTCCAGATGATAGTTGAGGATATCTACTCTAGATGATGATGATGGTGATGGTGATACCTAGGACCTGTATCTCTAAGCACAGAAAATTAATAGCTGGCTGTAAAGTTACCAAGTGTTAGATTTAGTATCTTTTCCCGATTTTCCCTATGTAGGTTTTACTTAAGGAACTCTGCTTTTAAGGAGCCATTCCAAAGACATATTTTTTCCATATAAATACAGAACTGTTATATCATATCACACTAATACCATACATGTAAAAAGTCAGAATTATAGTGCTCAGATATTGTTATCATACCGTCATAAGTAAAATGACTAGCCTACTTCAAAAACACTATAATTCACAGAAGCATATTAACTTCAGAGCTGGGAAGTTCTAGAACTGAATTCTTTCTTGGATTTTGATTAATTCACTTTGTCATCTTGGTCTAGTTATTTATCTTGGGGCCATTTTAAGTCTTCTCTTCTGAAAAACGGAGGCCTTCAGGCTACTTTGGAGATGACTTTGAGGATTCTGTCTGGTAATTGTCAAAGATGCCTGGACCGGCCTATCCATATTGGGCTCTCAGCAAATATTCAGCCTCCTTCCATTGTGTCCCTATCATTCCACTGCTGGAAATGCCTTCTCCCTTTGCCTTCAATATCCACTCTTCCTTACCTCTCGTGCGGAAGGCAAGGCAGAGCTGGCGCCATAGGCCTAGATGTGATGTATCTCAGAAAGAAACCTCATGTCACCTGAGCAGATGGTTGGTTTTCAGGTTTGAACATCTTCTTAATCCCTTCTTAAAAATAAATTCATCAAACTAGACAAAGTATGTAGAGTCTTTGTGCACCATGACTGAGCTGTGTACAGAAAGGAGCAGAAGCAGACACAAGTCTTTTGCTTCAGGATCCGACATTTTAGTGTTAACTCACTGGAATAGACATTCCCTTCTGTATTGTCCACTTTACCATCCTTGAGCTGACTTAGGGATACACCTGGATTGTGTCTTCATGACCACTGAGGGGCGGTGCTTTTCAGGTTTTTGTTTGTTTGTTTGTTAGTTTGTTTTTGCAGCTGTGATTCATGAGCAAGGAGAGACTACCCCTTCTTAAAAAAAAAGAACAAAACAGGGGCACCTGGGTGGCTCAGTGGGTTAAAGCCTCTGCCTTCAGCTCAGGTCATGATCCCAGAATCCTGGGATCAAGCCCCGCGTCGTCGGGCTGTCTGCTGGTGGGGGGCGGGGAGCCTGCTTCCTCCCCCCTCTCTCTCTCTGCCTGCCTCTCTGCAAACTTGTGATCTCTGTCTGTCAAATAAATAGGTAAAATCTTTAAAAACAAAACAAAAACCACAAGAAAAAAATATGGTGACCAAGAATGACAAATGTGTAGAGGGGTTATTCATAAATCACTCCATTCATTTTAAATGGCATTTGATTCTTTTTAAAGAACGAACATTTTTCATCTTATTTTAAAATTAGGAATGAACAGAAAGATTTGGTAAGTGAATTCTAATGGATCACCTGTTTAGAAAAGGTGGATTACTCTATTTGACAAAGTAGCATTAACTTCATTTACATGGCTTGTTGTATTAACCTTCAAATTATGTTGTTTTGAAAAATGTTTGGGTGCACAGAAGTTGGCATTACAGGTATGTTTGGAGCATTTTAAGATCCAAGTCAAAGAAAACTAGGAAGTACTGCAAACAAATTTCTGAGAAGTAAGCACAGATTAAGACTGCTCACGCCAACATATCTCTGTTTTCTCCAGATGGCCAACAGATGCTTATATTTGATTCTGTAAAAAATGGACTCCCTCTGAAGTACACAATTTCAACACTAAATTTTGACTTGATTTAGGATGTTAGAAAGATAATGTGGTTCCTAGGAGACTTCTTAAAAAGGTGAAGTTAGGAATTAATTGTAAAAGTTCAAGCCAAGGAACTATTTCTGTATGTTAGGTATTTGAGTATACTCATTTGGAAGGGGAATTTAATATTAAATCCGGTGGAGAAAAAAATGATTTATCTAGAATTTATTCACATAAAGAGCTAAGTGACATAAACTACAGAAATATTCATTGAATAGGTCTATTGAAAAAAAAGAATCTTAAATTTCGTCTTTTTAAAAATTAAATCTAGTGTTACCAAAGTATTGTGAAATGTGAGGCCTGACATGAAAAGAAGTTTTCCTTGGTAGGAAGAATCTAAATCTAGTTGGGCAATGAAAATCATACCATGTGCTAATAAAATAAGTAGGCCTGCAGGACTTTAAAGTGATGGAAAATCAGATAAATCAGATTGATTGATTGATTGATTTCTCTTTTGCCACTGAGAAATGACTTGTCAGCAGTGGGTCAATGGGCTTTTCTTCTATTCTAAGTGTATGAGTTATTTCAAGAAGATTGTGGTTTTCTTAGAGAGTGGTATGGATTCCAATCTGTTGATTCCAAAAATGTAAACCAGAAATAAGTGGTAAAGAAATGACCTAGAACCATAAATATAAATTGACATTTAAAAACTCCCAATATGTAGAGACACCTGGCTGGCTCAGTTGGTAGATCATGTGACTCTTGATCTCAGGTTTGTGAGTTTGAACCCCACATTGAGTATAGAGATTACTTAAAAATAAAATCTTAAAAAAATCCTAATATATAATATTTGATATGTTTTGTTTAAAATAATATTAAAAATACACATGTTGGATGTAATTTTTCCTTTGTTCTATTTTATATTTTGTTTAATCACTATATTTAAGGACAGTTTAGCTAACAGTTAATTTTGATTTTGTTTAAGAAGATCAGAAAAATGCTGCCTTGTTTTTTTTTTAAAAACACAATTTTCTGCTACTAAACAGCAGTTGCTATTATAAGTCAACCTATTCATATTTTAATTGATCGATAGGAAGCTCAATTTGTCTTATGCGGTAGTTACTTTCTAGAGAGTAAAAAGAGGACTAAACCTTAGAAGTAGATTTACCATATAGTAAGTAATTAAAACAGTTCCTTCTTGGGTTTCTGAGAGAATGATGGTTTTGCCTCCTTTCTCTAAGCTGAGAACATAAAATCTGATGACTGAACTATAAAAGGTTCTTACTTGTAGCCTTACGTGGTCTTGAACTTGAACGCCTCTCAGAGCTGTTAGAAAAAGGAGAGAATTGTTTTACTTCTTGAGTGCGTTTTTATTATAGCCTGTTTTTATTCTTAATAATCTTTTCGTGTTGACTGCCAAGTTTTAGAAATTAAAGCCCTTTCTAGTATAGCATTTGTTAAAGACCTACTCTGTTCTGGGCATTTATTTCATTCACTTTTATTTAATCCTTATTTCCTTATTGAGCCAACATTTCCATTTGACAGAAGAGGAAACCAAGGGTCAAAGAGGTTAAGTGTCTTGCTCAATGTCACCCAGCAAAATGTGGCAGAATAAGGACAGGGTCCCAGATCTTCTGACCCAAGGTCTAATGACCTTTCCATTAAACTTCAATTGCCACTTTTGTGCATAATAGGGACAGACTACTGTATCTTTTCCTATAGAAGAAAACCCTCTGAAATACAAAGTTTCAACTGTATTGTCCAAGGGAGAAGTAGCCTTGAGACTTTTCATTAAAATCCCAGATACCTAGGGAGGTAGAATTTAGGTTCGTATTGGGGAGATTGAATTTTCTTTTGGTAGAGGAAACATGTAAATGTGATATTATTCAGTGAAATACAGATTTAGGGGAACCAAAATCTTTGAGGTTTTGTAATCAAATGAGGTTTTATGTGTCTGAAAATAGAGAAAGCCTTTTTTAAAGGCACCTGTTAAAGAAGTGTTGGCAAAGTGAAATTTTTAAAGAATTAATAAAATGAGCTTAGAATAAAGTCTTCCGTGTTTTAAAAACAATTCAACCAGTTCCTAGTAAATGTACTATCAACCTTGAATATATTTAAGCCCCATTCTTTGAGGTTCCTAACCATGTGACCACAAATCTCTACTGCCACCTTGTGGTGGTACGTATATCTCAGAGACTGGGTCCAGCGAGGAAATTAACCTCTGAGGTGCCGATGAGTACCACCTGTCCAGTGGTAGCTAAACTTAGTTTCTCAACTTAGGAACCAAACGGTTTGGGGTAACACAGTATACTTCTATTACGATCCCAACTCTTACTCTAGTATTTCAGGAGTCCTGTAAATTTGGAGAGCAAAGTTATTTTATAGATATCACAGGATGAAAACCATGAGCAAGAATAGGAGCTAAATTTTGTTTCAGATTCTTTTGTAGTTATAGTGGAAGAAGACATTATGTTTCTAAGTGTATTCCAAGCGCCAACAGAATTTTTCTTCTGGAAAGTACATTTCAATTTGTTCTACAGAAAGCCGTGAGAAAACAGTCTTGCCAACAGAAAGCCTATGGGTGTGTAAGAACAGAAGGTTTCCAGTTAGTTCTAGACATTTAGCTGCATTCATAAAACTGACCAGCGGTGTTTCTGTCTGGAGGTTGAGTAGTTACTGCACGTTGTAAGCCAGCTTTGTTGTCAGCCCTGAGCATGTGTTTCAATTATCACATCAAAAAATATCTTTGATTCCAAAATGATCAATTATTAAAGCTCTGTATGTGATGGCTAATGTGTCTATAAACTCATTAACCCAATGAAGCCACCTAATTGTCAACAGTTGATCAAAATTTTGTTTGCCTTTAGATAATTTGTCTTCAGGTGCCAGTGATCCTCCTGTTGTAATACCTCTCGCAGAAACGGGACTAATAGATCCAAACACAGATGACAACAAAAGACAGACCCCTAAATTCTTGGTATTTTTATCATCCTAGAAATACTTTAAAAAATCTCCAATACTTAAGTCATCACTTATTTAATATTTCACAGTTTAAAATGTTTATAATGCACCTTAGTGTTAAAAGCAAGTCTTTGGGACGCCTGGGTGGCTCTGTGGGTTAAGCCTCTGCCTTCGGCTCAGGTCATGATTGATCTCAGGGTCCTGGGATGGAGCCCCGCATCAGGCTTTCTGCTCAGCAGGGAGCCTGCTTCCCTTCCTCTCTCTCTCTGCCTGCCTCTCTGCCTACTTGTGACCTCTGTCTGTCAAATAAATAAATAAAATCTTAAAAAAAAAAAAAAAAGCAAGTCTCTGCCGAATATGAGGTGATTTGGGAAAATTATTTAATCTCTTCTGTTATGCGCATGGTAAGGATAAATATCAGCACCATAAAGTATGAACCGAAGTCAGAGGAGTAAAATGCTCAGTGTGTCTCTCAGTAAGTGCGTGCGTGTGCACGCGTGTGTATAAACAATACACCCTCTCAGAAAATAAGCTCTATTCAGCGTAAACATCTTGATGGTTTCTTATATCTTATTTAACATAAAGCTGATGGGAGGCTTAAGTATTTGTATAAAAACCTCGTACAAAAACCCTTCAAGGGGCGCCTGGGTGGCTCGGTGGGTTAAAGCCTCTGCCTTCGGCTCAGGTCGTGATCCCTGGGTCCTGGGATCGAGCCCCGCATCAGGCTCTCTGCTCAGCAGGGAGCCTGATTCCTCCTCTCTCTCTGCCTGTCTCTCTGCCTACTTGTAATCTCCGTCTGTTAAATAAATAAATAAAATTTAAAAAAAAAAACCTTCAAGAATTGATCAGTTAGTACTCTCTCACACTTTATTTGAGAAGCGTACTGATGGAGGAGGGAGCGAAGAGCGATAAGCTTGACCCACGAGAGCCTTTTGTTCAGAGGAAAGTATAAAAGCAAGATTTCACAGGGAATACCCACCCTGGTACTCTGAGCAAGCCAGCCTGCTTGGCTCCATAATTTCTGCTGTGCACCACTGATTTCTCAGGCCGTTTTTAGAGCCTTTTTGAAAATGGTCTCCGAATCATGCACTAAGACAGCTCTGCTAATGAAAGCTCTCCTAGAACACAGCCTCATTAGCTCTCACTTTTTTTTTTGCTAATCCACAAATTCTGTCCTTCTTGGTGGACACCTGGTGGTCGCCCTCCCCTCCCCATGTCTCAGCAGAGATGTAATTGCCAAGGAGAGGAGCGAGGTTTCACATTACCTAGACGCGTGGCTTCTGCAGACTCTTCCATGAGCCTGTCTGTTGTCAATAATTAAGAGCTATCAAAACACTTGGCTAATTTACACTTGATAATCTGAAATGAGGGTCCCTGTGATCACCAGCTTCTGTTTTATTATTTAAATATACATGGTGCACAAAGAGGAAGGGGCCCTCAGCAAGCCTTATCAGGCAAAAGATTGGCTTTTCAGCAAACAGGATGTAGCCCAAAGGTTATGACAAGGCAGAACAAACACAGCCCTGTGAATGGTCTTTATTGCTGGGGAGCTTCGCAGAGCAGGTGGGATTTTAGAAGCTCTTTTGAATGCTGAAATGACAAGACCTGGCAAGATTTAATTGGCAAGCTGTTGTAGTCAAATGCAGGGACCATGAAAACGGGCCTGCGTTTTGGACTTGAGCGGGCAACCAGAACACTATTTGAGAAGGAGTGATTGCTAGAAATAACGGAAAGTCATGATATAGTGACTGAAAGAAATGAAAATCCTTAATTTAAAAAAAAAAAGAAAAGCCTTAATTTTTAGAAATGCAAACTCTCAGTAAAAATAAAGAAAGACAACATATTCTGTGTGTAAACAGGGAAAAACCCTTGGTGAAAATGGTCGAACTTGTGTTTTCAGCAACATTGGCTTAGCATACGATTGACTCATCTGTTACTTGAAGGTACAGGGTCTTTATGATTTTCTAATTCCAGTTTATGAGGTGAGAGATCAGTGGTGTAACTGAAGATATTGTTACCAGTAGTTGTTTCAGATTATATTAATAGTTAAGACACAGTACACGTTGACAAAAACTAATCTGTAATAAGGAATGATGCTGTAAAAATCTTTTGATAATAGTATGTCAGGGCATGTGCTTTGAATCTATCTCATAAATAAAATGCTTTGCTATGAGGCCGCTTAAACAGTTCTTTAGTTAAAATGTCTTGAGTGGAATCTGGGGAAAAATAACTTGTATTGAATTCTGCTAGACAGGAAGTAGATGACAAAGGTATTGGTTTTATAACCAACCAATGAAATACTTCTATAAGTTCGAAAGAATGTGCCAGCATATCAGAAGGAGGCCAGCGTGCCATGGAAAGTATGTATAGGAAATTTAAAAGGTAGATATAGTCCAAATCCACTTGTTTGGATTTGAGGTGAAAGGGTATCTGGAAAATTTAGGTGACCCTAAAGTTGGAAACAAGATTAGTGTTGCTTTAAGCAATGACCAAAATAATTTTAAAAATACACTAAATCCCTTGGTGTGAGGGGAAAACATGGCTATTGCAGAAGATCATGTCTGGGTTACTTTTTATCCAATCACATGTTCTTCCTCAATTTTTTTTAACTTTACTAGCTCAAACATTATATTCCTTTTCCTCAGAGGAGCAGATCATTTTAAAAGTCTGAGTAAGGGGGTGCCTGGATGGCTCAGTGGGTTAAATCCTCTGCTTTTGGCTCAGGTCATGATCTCAGGGTCCTGGGATCGAGGCCCGCATCGGGCTCTCTGCTCAGCAGGGAGCCTGCTTCCCTTCCTCTCTCTCTGCCTGCCTCTCTGCCTACTTGTGATCTCTGTCTGTCAAATGAATGGACAAAATCATAAAAAAAAAAAAAAAAAGAAAGAAAGAAAGAAAAAAAAGTCCGAGGAAGAATTTGCAATATTTCAATACTCATTTTTTGCCAAATTCCTCACAATCCTCTTCTCTAAAATCCTACCTCTGCTTCAAGGTCTAGCTTATACACCTTCTCAGGGACCTTCTGGCTGGAAATAAGCCACATCTTTCTTCCCCACTTCCAAAATATCTTTCTTTGGGACTTCATCCCTTTTATCTTTTAATTCATGGGTACTTTGCAAAAGCCCTTCAAGACTGGCCACGACTGCCCACCATACCTTTAGTTCCTTCCGTATTTTCTTCCTGTCTGACATTCCACCTCTGCTAAACCACTGGCTGAGCTCTCTTTTCTTGGGTTGTTCATTTCCTGAATGTCCCCCTGGCTAATTCCTTCTAAACCTCCCATTCTCAGCTGAGGTCTCTCTCTCTTTGCAAAGCCTTCCCTCATCCCTTTGTGGTAATCATATCCAATTTAAAGATCCTTCTCGGGGCACCTGGGTGGCTCAGTGGGTTAAGCCACTGCCTTCGGCTCAGGTCATGATCTCAGGGTCCTGGGATCGAGTCCCGTATCGGGCGCTCTGCTCAGCTGGGAGCCTGCTTCCCTCTCTCTGCCTGCCTCTCCATCTACTTGTGATCTCTGTCAAATGAATAAATAAAATCTTAAAAAAAAAATAAAAAATAAAGATCCTTCTCTGTGTTCTCAGGAAATTATCTTCCGCATTTCACACACTTACTATTGTCTGTTTTCTTGTCTGTCCCCTTAAACAAAATTTCTCTCTCTTTGAGATGAGAAGTCTATGGTGTGTGGTCAGCGCTTACTAAATACTGGGGAGTGAGTATATAAATTAGCATTCGTAGAACGTAGGTGTTGTGAGAGTTGGGACTCTGTTGTGTATATCCCTGCCCCTTTGATGTTCGACCCATAGTAAATAATCAATAAAATAGTTGTTGAGTGAATGCACAATTACATGAATATAAATATCATGCATCTGAAAAAGAAAACAATAGGTTACTAAGAGGTTGTGCATAAGTGATAAATGATAGCCCAACACAAGTACTAAGAATTGAAACGATGACAAAACAACAGATGAGAGTTAAGTAGAGCTTAATATTTGGAAGCGAGCAGAATAACAGCAGAGACAAAAAAGCATGACTGCATCCTCGCTGCTGATCTTTGACAAATAAACTCTTATTCCCTGAAAGTTTACCTTAGATTTCAGCTGCTGACAATAAAAAAAAAGGCATTAAGCGGTATGAGCAAGTGTGTGCCATTTCACAATCACTTCCGGGCTTTGTCTGTTGGCCCCATTGTGACGGTTCAGATGGTTCCGTTTGACCCTCACCTCTAGCCGTTCCAACCTCAGAACCAATATTTATTGCCGCATATGGGCTGTGCATGGCAGCTGTGAAATCCAGATGCCAAGCCTCGGAATGTGTTTTTACGGCGGCACCATCTGGGGCTCTGGCCAGCCTTCTTTATTGTCTCTTGAATGTTTACACTAATAGCCTTGCTGGGCCTCGGCACTACCTGTGGGACATGCTGAGGGTCAGGCCGGTTATGAGATCCTCTTGTCATTCTGGTTAGAATTTCCTTTTAAATGACTCTCACATGGTCTCAACTTATTCCTCGTAATGTATCTGCAGTGCCCTACAGAAGTCATAAAACAGGTGGTCAACGAAATTAGGAGGGGGGGGGGAAGCATTGGGATGGGATGTTTTTTCCAGATCCTCCGCAGCCCGTTTATGGATTTGGGGGGCGGGGAATCAGCAACGATTTGTTGAGCATATTATTTCACGCGTTGGGCACGGAAGACATACCTATTATAGCATATTATTTCACGCGTTGGGCACGGAAGACATACCTATTATAGCCCTTTCTCCGACTTATTGAAAAAGTGTAATGTTCTCTAGTTGAGGCGATGATAGTTCACAGCATAACAGAACAGCACTTGAATTCCTATGAAATTGAAAAACAAAAGACAAAAAACAAAAAAAACAAAACAAAAAAAACAGAGTGGGTGATATTTCTCAGCAGTCAGTCGCCTGAAGATTTACTTGCAACTCCGGATGGGTAGCATGACTTTTTGTGATCCTGAGAACGGTGATTTAAGAAATTTCTCCGAGGTGGATGGAGTTGATTCACTGTTTTGAATTACAATAAACCCATCCATTAAATGAAGCAAACAGCGCAAAGAAGACTGGGCTCCCACGGTCATTTAGAGTGTTCTCTCTAGCAAGAGGAATCGACTCCAGGAGTTTAAATGACTTACCCAAGGTCACACAGGCCATAGATCCCGAGTGGAATTGACGATGAGGTCTGTACAATTATCTCATGACGGTGGGGCTGACAGGAGTGTCAATCACGATAATCGAGTCCCTGAAATGATGAAATGACCTGATAATTGCGCAACTTCCCCTTCACTTCGATGCTCTGACGCTTGTGCTGCCCCAGTGGGTAACCTCACCTTTTGGGGGTGGCTTCAGGGGTAGAGAATAGGGAGCAGGCTGCAGCCAGGCAGGACACGTTAACAGAACAGCATTTGTTTGACCTCTTGGAAACTTCTTCCTGGGAGCTGGGCTTCATGGGCGTTTCACCCAGAGCCTGCCAACCCAGGATTAGTGATGAAATGAGGCACTCCCAGACTCTCGGGCTCTAATCGACCTGTCACCTATCTGAGGAAGCATCTCAGGGCGAAGGAAGAGATCGTATGGGAAAGCAGTTTAGCTGGAGACCTGCCTCTGTTCTCTATGTCTGCCACAGAAACAATTTTCAATTTATTTTAAATAAATCCAGGAAGGGAGAGGGAGAGAGAGGAGAGAGAGAGAGACAGGACTCTCATGAGTCCCTGTGGCCAAATGGCAAACATGTTCGTGGGGAAAGCAGGGGCGGTTTACAGAAGCAACCTTACAAGTAATGTAGCCACTTAAGAAAACAGCGACAATTAGATCCAAGGGAAGGATGATATTCTCTCCAAAGACACTTGAAATAGGAATGAGCTGTTAAAGCCTTTCTGCAGACTGAGAATAGACCTTTTTAAACGATGTTTAGTCTTGGAAAGAACAAGACATATTGCTACACTGTGTTGTCAGCCCTCTAAGGAGCTAGCATAAAAGGGAGCTTTTATTATGGCTTCATCCTTTGTTCTGGAGAATCTGTGCTTTTATATACAAGAATATATTTTAATCCAAAATCATGACAATATTACTGTTCATACATCAGCAATAAAATGCTAAGATACGCAGACATAGATGCTCAGATACGCATGTCTGTGTGCTATATATATTTTTTAAGTCGGTTCATTGCCTCAGTTGGAAGAAAGTCAGCACCATTATGGAAAAAAGCCTCTGGCTGCTCTGTTGCCAAAAGAGTGCATTTCTGATTTCATCATTTGTGTGAATGAGATGGGAGAACCATCGGTGGTACTCTAAAATACCCTTACACTGATGAATACATCCTCAGACCTGAAAAACAGTGGTTTAAAGCAGCCTGCCTTGTAATTTTTACCACTTCAATTTTATACATTCACAAAACTCTTAGGGCTGGGAACAAATGTGTCACCAACTCCATTGTTTCATGCAGTCATGGGAAGATATCTTTGAGATGAAGCTCCAACAGATATTCCCAGGTGACACAATAGGTTGGATGGGGCAGATAATGTTTAGGGATTAAAAAGCACATCCTTCTATATTTCTTCCTTTTGAAACCTAGGTTTTGCAAATTGAAAAATGGCAACATCGTGGTACTTACATTGCTAAAGATGTGTGAGGGGTGAAAAAAGTTTTGAGTTAAATGATCAATTTTAACCGGGTTTTTATTGCACAAAATACGGAAGGGTACTTGTGCTGATAAGTATACTGGGAGTTGTGCAGTTCACAGTGAGAGAACGTTCTCTCCATAAAAGTCTTTGGATGGACCTTGCCTATACATCCCTGCAAGTAATAGATTACTATTGAAGGAAACCTTGGGGTTTCTTCAAGTTGAGCCTGGAAATGCGGAGTAAGCATACGTCTCTTGCGCCTACAAAAAATCCCAAAAATATTTTTTAAAAACTCCCTAGAAAAAAATATTTTAAAAATCCAGTGAAGCTAGTTGGGATGCCATGCATATTTTAACCATTGTCTTTCAGCCTCATAAATCATAGTTGGGATATTACAAAATAGGCAAATGATTATAGTAAATCTTTGTGAGAAGGATGAGTTTGATGACGATATTTTTAGCTAACTTTACTAGGAACTGAGTGATACTCTAAATACTTTAGTTATTAATTTATTTAATGCCCCCAATAGTTCTATATCATTCCCATTTTACTATGAAAACAAAACAAAACCAACCTAAGATATAATGCTTAAATAGATTCTCCAGGATCACATAGTTACTAAATGGAAGATTTGTTCCCTGTGTTGTATTGTATCTCAGTGGAGCAATTTGCAAAATGATTGCAGAGTCCTCTGATCAGGTAAGGAAATTTAGATTTCTGAATCATGAGAGAAGTAGAAAAAGCCCTATTCTAAAAACAAACAAACAAACAAAACAAAACAAAACACACACACACACACACACACACACACACACACACACACACAAAAGAACCCCACAAAATAACCCAAAAAACAAAGGCATGTCTTGAAAGCTAAGTTGTAAGTTACTTATCTGCTACTTTTTAGTGTTATACTGTTAATCTCCATGACTTCTTTATTTTATAACTGGAATTTTGTTCATGTTAATTTCCTTCATGTATTTTGCCCTTTCTCCACTCCCCTCCCCTCCAGCAACAACCAGTTTTCTTCTGTATTTAGAGTTTGCGGTTTTCTTTGGTGGTTTGTTCATTCATTTGTTTTGTTGTTTCGATTTTACATATAAAAGAAATATTGTGGTGTTTGTCTTTCTCTGTTTGACTTATTTCACTTAACATCATACCCTCTAGGTACATTCATGTTGCAAATGGCACCATCTCATTTTTAATGGCTAAATAATATTCCATTCTCTTGCATGCTCTCTGTATTTTTTTTCTTTATCCATTCATCTACTAATAGACACATAGGCTGTTTCTACATCTTGACTATTGTAAATAATGCTGCAATAAATGTAAGGGTATATATATATATATATATATATATATATATAGATAGATAGATAGATTTAGATTTATTTAATTGAGAGAGCAAGAGAAACAAGGGAAGCACAAGTTGGGGAAAGGGCAGAGAGAAAGGGAAATGGAGAGGCAGGGTCTCCACTGAGCATGGAGCCTGATTAGGGCTCAATCACACAACCCATGAGATCATGACCTGAGCTGAAATCAAGAGTCAGATGCTCAACCGACTGTGCCACCCAGGCACCCCCACTTTTTTTTTTTTTTTTTTTGAATTAGTGTTTTTGTTTTCTTTGGGTAAATTCCAGTAGTGGAGTTATGAGATCAATTGGTATTTCTATTTTTAATTTTTTGAGGAAACTCCATACTGTTCTCCTTAGTGGTTGCACCAATTTACATTCCTTCTCCAATGCTTGTTATTTCTTATCTTTTTTATTCTAGCCATTCTGACTGGTGTCTTAATTGTAGCCATTGTAGTCTTAATTTGCCTTTCTCTGATGATTAGTGATGTTGACCTTATTTTCATGTGTCTGTTGTCTGTCTCTACCTTCTTTGGGAAGAATGCGATTCAGTTCCCGTGCCTATTTTTTAATTGGGTGGTTTGGATTTTTTGGTGTTGAGATATATATATATATATATATATATATATATATATATATAATCTTGGTTATTAACCCTTTATTGGATATTTTCTTTGCAAGTATCTTCTCATTCAATAAGTTGCCTCTTAGTTTTGTTGATGGTTTCCTTTGCTGTGCAAAAGCTTTCTATTTTGATATAGTCTCAGTAGTTTATTTTTGCTTTGTTTTCCTTTCTTGAGGAGACATATTCATAAGTATGTTGTTAAGGCCTGTATCCAAGAGAATAATGCCATTTTTTTAAAATTAGAATTTCTGAGTTTTCAAATTATGTGCTTTTATCCAGTGGAAACTATGGCAATGATTTTTTTTTTTCAAAAATATATGTGTGTGTGTGTGTGTCTGTGTGTATATACTGCAAAAAAAAAATACACACACACACACTTTTTTTTTTTTTTTTTACCAAAGTTATATAAGTAGTTACAGTAACAGAATATTTGTTGCTTGTTTCTAGGTCCTGATCTAGGTTATTTTTTGTTTTGTTTTGTTTTATTTTAAGATTTTATTTATTTATGTGACAGAGAGAGAAATGGCAAGAGAGGGAACACAAGCAGGGGGAGTGAGAGAGGGAGAAGTAGGCTTCCCATTGAGCCAGGAGCCAGAAGCAGGGCTCAATCCCAGGACTCTGGGATCAGGACCTGAGCGAAAGGCAGACACTTAATGACTGAGCCACCCAGGCGCCCTAGTCCTGGTCTAGTTCTTACATGAAAGTTAAAACATCCATGGACAAGTGTCGTTTTCAGCTTTATTAGTAAATCTCTAACACGGGACTCTTTGTTCATCATTGGTCACATCTATACTCAGCTTCTCTTTATAACAAAGTAATTTTGTAGCAACTGCCATGTCACATGAGCTTCTAGATTTTTCTTTTCTACTTGTGTACATTTGGACAAAGTTTGTAATTTCCATCCAGGTTTATTCTGTTTTATATAGATTTACCCTCAGCGCTCATGGGAGTGTTAACTTTAGTTTTTTTATGATTTTTCCCCCATTTTGAGAAAGGCCTCTGCTGAGAAAAATATCCTTCAGTTTCTGTGCTTGATCCTTCTCAAGAATTCAAGGTCTTTTTGTTTTTGCCAAAATCTTCCATCAGCATTCAGAATCTGCCAGAACCACAGCTTTAACCTCTGGTTATTTCCAATATGTAGTTGTCCATATAGTAAGACGAAGGCTTTTTTATTTTTCTTTTTATCCCGTTAATACTTTGTTTCTTTGATAGTTTATTATTAGTCATTGTAGTGCTTCTGACAAGTCTGAATAGAGAGCCGCCTTCCCACTTACCTGTTAAAACAAATGCGGAGAATAGTTAAGATCCTATATTTTAACATTTTACAAATTAAAATGACATATAAGACTGTTGCTTCAGGGATACCACTGCGTAAAAAAAGTCTCTTCTTCCTATTCCTTCAGAAATACCTTGAACAACGAGAAAAACATCTGGATTGATGATTGCTCATTTTACTACTTAAACACCGAATTTAGTCAATCTGATGGAACTGGAATAATACATCATTAAATAATTACTGTAATTCAAAAACCAATTTCTTTTAATGTGCTCCAACAGCTTCATTTATATTATCTGACTCATCCTCACATCCCAGGACATAAAGGAAAGGCAGGCATTATGTTATCCCCATGTTTGAACTGAAGAATGCGAGAGAGGGAAGGAGAATCGTTTGCCGATGGTTGCACAGTATGTCAGAGGCAGGCGTAGCAGAATATGTTATGTTTGCTTACTGCCAGTCCTCCACTCTTTCCATTAGTCCCTAGTTTCCTTATTCCTTAAGGTATAGGCCATTAGGGAATTGCTCTTGTTGGGGGAAAAACATCTGTTTTAAAACTGCATGCCTTTTACAAGTTTATGTGCCTTGATATAATTTTAACAAGTATATCATTGCTTACTTTTTTATGAGAAATGATATAAAAGTGAGAAAAATACACTTAGAGAAATGAAATGAAAATAATAAATAAAGCCCTTTTCCATTTCCATTATTCTAAGTCATGCTCCTTGAGACTTCAATCTCAATATGATGTTAATAGAACCATTAGATATGATTCATACCATACATAAGACACTTCTATTGACAATTCCATCTTGACCAGGGGTCAATGGATCCATTACAATGCAAATCTTACTGTATACTTTCCATCTAAATCAAAAGACTTTGGTCTTGTGTCCACTCTAATATGTTTCATGAACTAGAGTCCAATCTCAGATGTGAAGTACACATCTGTGTTTCTCATACTAAATCATGCCTGTGTCTATTTGCTCTCAGTTTAAAAGGTAATTAATTAAGTTTTGCATTGATACACTACTTTGGAGTATTTAAAGAATTGCATAGGGTTTATGGGAATCCAGGTCGGCCCTTTTAGCACATACCAACCCATAAGAAATCATGAACATGTATCTCAATATTTTTATACATATATAGGCATTCTACATATTCTGTAAGATGTCCAAGATCAGAATATTTTCCAAAAGGATATCAATACCCAGTCTCAAAAAGTATAAGAGCAAACTGGGATTTCAACCAGCTTTTCAGATGAGTTCAAGAATATTTCAGTAGGCAGAGGTATTTCTTTAAACTTCCTCTTTTCCTCATGCTACTTATTTCTAAGCTGTTCCATCTTTGTATTTTTTTTCTCCCACTGATCTCAGGCATCACTCAGAATCCTGCTCTGCTCAGTGCTCCAGACAGCTTATAAGTTGAAACCTATCCTTGATATGCACAGTCTCAGAGATGTACTGATCTCCAGTTACTCCTTCTCTTTTCTTTTTCTTAAAAAAAGGAAAATTATAATTAATTATTTTTCATGGTGGTAAAATTGACATATAATATTACATTAGTAGAGATCGACTCTCCTAGCAGCTTTCATAAATGTAATACAGTAATGTTAAATATAGTTACCATATTATTGTTTCCCCAAGGTTTATTTTACTTTATAACTGGAGTCTGTACTTCATCCATTTTATCCATCCCCTACCCCTGCCTCCAACCATATGTTCTCTGTATCTATGAAGTTGTTTAATTTGTTTGTTTAATTCCATATATAAACAAACAAAGCAAGATCATACAGTGTTTGTCTTTCACTGACTTATTTCACTTAGTATAATGCCCCAGGGTCCATTCTATGTTATCAAAAATGGCAAGACTTCCTTCATTTTTATGATGAATAATATTCTATTGTGTGTATGTACACATGTATATATATGTGTATATACATATATATACACACACATAATACACACACACACACACACATATGTACATACATATCTTCATTCATCCAGTGATGGACACTCAGGCTATTTTCTTATCTTGGCTATTATAAATAATGCTACAATAATATAAGGGTGCATATATATTTTTTCAGGTTGCATTTTTATTTTCTTCAGATAAATATCTAGAAGTGGTACTGTTGGATAGATAACATGGTAATTCTATTTTTGACTTTTTGGGGAAAATCCATACTGTTTTCCTTAGTGGTTACACCAATTTATATCCACTCACAGTACTCTCTTTTCTTATCTGTATTACTTTTCTTCTTGAACCAAACTGCTTCTTCTCCCCCATTTGTGCTACCCATGAGTACTTCTTGTTATAGATGAGGTTAGAGTAGCAGAGAATTGGTTGAACAATGTTACAGATATGGGCCTTCTCTGCCTTAGGACTCCATGACTATGGGTCTCACAGCTCCCCTCCATCTTCCTTTCTTTTTTCTTAGAAGATTGGGTAGTAGTGAATTTTGGACAAGGCAGAGTTATTATTAATCCCTGTTTTAACTCTTCTTACTATATGATCTTGGGCAAATCCCTTAATCTTGCCTAACCCTCAGTTTTGTCACCTATAAAATAGTGACAATAGTTACCCACATCCAAAGATTGTTGCAAGAATTAAATGAAATGATTGATGAAAGAGTCACCACCTCAAAGTAAACACCTCTTCCTCTTCATCTTCTTTTCCATTTTTTTTCTCCCCAAATATCCTGCTTTTGTGAAAATAGATTGGCTTTTTAAATGTGCCACCAGCCAATCACATGGCTATAAACTGATGACATTTCCAGTATTGATACGTTTTCAGAAGCGTTTGCTTCTTCCTGAATACCAAGTACCATATATTTTTTTCATATTTTAGATATAAAAGACAGTCTCAGGCCCACAAAGCTTTAACCTTTTGGGCAAATGCACTGAAGCCAAACAAATAAGAGATTAGGCAATAAAACTAATAACCGAATTTACACAAAAAGCATTTTAGGTGAAATGGGTTTTGTACGCCGATTCAAATGTGCCCAGAACTACCAGTTTTGAAGGTTCTCTCCACATCTAAGTGGTAGTCAAAAGAACTAGTTGCCTTCTGGCGGACGGTCTTCACTCATGAATGAACAACAGCTACAAAAGCAAAGTACAGCACTCCCGGAAGTTCCCCCCGCAAGCCGGCTACTGGACGCCCCGGAAAATCTCAGTGGAAAGAAACAAGACAAATGAACATGTTGAAGTTTCATCTTTGCAGGCTCAGTTTCTCACGGGCTTTCTGACCTGCTGCCCTTACACCTCACCTTAGTTACTCTTTAGGACATAGCTTATCACTTCAGACAAGACAAATGTACATTTTTAAAAAACTAAGGTGTTTGTCAGTGGGTTGGCATAACCATGGGAAAAAATTCTACTGTGGAAAGATAGGTCACACCATGGGGCCCAAATGAACACGAATAAATAAAACAGTTTATTTGTAAGTGGGACTGATCCCTCTTGCTCATGCTTTAGTGCCTGGCTGTAGAAGAGTAGTAATTTATTGATGCAGATGGCTATGTAAAGTGCATGCAATTTGTGAGGGGGCTTGACCCTTGACTGATGGGCCATATGTTGTAAAGCCCCAGGGATGTCATTTGCCTCGCCTCTCTAACTCTCCCCATCTCTGCACCTATGGTCCTTGTTCAATCACCGCATATTGAACTATAGACTCACTAACTCCCCCCAATAAATCTCCAACTAATGGCTCACAAAGGCCATAACTTAACCCTTTCTACACAACAGAGCACATTATTTTGTATCATGATCACACTCAGTGAAATAAAAGATAAATATTATATGACCTGCGTAGAACAGGAAAGCAAGTTGTTGTAAAATGCCATTCCCTGCTGGGTATTCACCGTGTTTGGATGTAGTCGAACTGCTTTGAGCTTGCTGAATGATATCATTATTATACCGAGTTATAATTACAGCTTACTGTTATAACATAATTCTTAAAGGGCTGTTCATACACTACACTAGAGAAACATTTAGTGTTTTTTAATTAGCTTCTTTTGTCTGGGTTTTCTTTCTTTTCTTTTTCCTAATATAATAGGAAACTTACGCTCAATGTAAAATGCATATATTTCAATTCACAGTTAGAAACAAGTTCTTAAAAAAATGTTAGGACATTTATATGAAATCATGGTGGGGGTGGGGAAGTACAGTGTCTGTCTTAAACACGAAGTGTGCTTCAGTGTTTTATCAGAGTCAATTCCAGCAGAGACCTTCTCACCATCACAATATTAATTCTCAACCTCAGCACTGGAATCTTCTCATATGTATAATGTATGCTTTCAAAGGCCTTTCATATGCCACCAGAGAGAAAACCATGGACGCTAATACTAGAAAAAGTTCCTGTTTATATACTGTGCTAATTTCATATTTTCCTGCCAACCAGAGTAACACTCAAGAAAGACCATCTGATGATGCCATGCTTACCAGTACGATTTACCTTATTTTAGGAAAGCCCAGTCAGTAAGCTGACATGTGCTGGTGCCCCTCATGTGGATCAGGTAGGACAAAGAAGGTGTCTTCCCTAGAATTCTGAAAGAACATCTTCGCAAGCTGCAAGGATACATCCTTAGCTACTTCAGGGTCTTGAGTAACATTTTGATACTCACTTTCTTTCTCTTCTGAGCACAGTTCTTGGTGGATCTGGCAACAACTGAGAAGAAGCCTGAAGTGTGTAGGAAGAATGAAAGGTCCATACATCCTTAGCTGGACTCCAGAATTCCCCAGGGCACTGCCCATCTATACAAATAGCAAGACTTCTCTGGCTATTTTTGTGAATATAATAATAAGCTTCCTATAAAACAATCCATTCTCTACATAGCTTGTTACTACAGTGTTCATGGTGGGTGCAAGATATATTTTAAACAATAGTTCCATCCAATATTAGTTAGGTATATAACATTTTCACTGTCACCCTACTTGATTGCATTCTTTTATTGGTATAAAAAATATGCTCTCATACCTACTTTATCGAATGACTGCTTTTCTCACACTGCAGTGAAAATCCAGATCTCTGAGTCAATTAAAGGACAGATGAGAAGAAAGTTGACTTACACATGTGCTACATGAAAATTTTTTCATTTCTGAGTCGCTAGTCTTATCAACATGGACAAGTGATGTAGAAAAAATATTAAAATATACAGAAAAGAAGTCATTGTCTTCTGTCCTAAACCCAGTAGACTTAGAGCCTACAATGCTGCCAGAAAGCAAATCAGCATAAATAAACCATGCATCCACAATTGAATTTCAATAATTTAAACATAAATCCTTTAGGCTTTGATACATCTTTTTTCCACATGGGCTATTCTTTTGGATTTTGGCACTTCTAGCATTCATTTAGAATTCATTTGCAAGTCACAAGTATATAGGGTGCCTAGAAAACTCTAATAAACAATCCCCTTTGAGGTTATTGTTCCATAATTTTAGGAATTTTAATGAAAACATGGTTAGCAAGGGGCTTTCCAAGATAAGGGGTCAATATATCTGCCTATGAAAGTGAACCACATTTTAAAGCAAAAAAAAAATCCCAACTTTCATACATCTAGCAATGCACAAGGGATGATCATCTATAATATATATTTCTGAGATTAATAACAAGCACGGGAGAATCACCGCTAACATGGTTCTCATGTATTAGAAAAGTCTTGATGGTTTTCAGAAATTGTGTTGGCAGAAGAGCTCTTCTCTGGCCTGGTGTGATTTCTTCTCAATTATAATTTGGCAGCTAGAATTCATTGTGTGTTTTAAAAATAAGTGAAAACTACATTGCACATGATATTAATTTTAGTTTTTAAAAGCCCTCTAATTAAAATTTAGATATAGCAACAAATGGCACACGAAACATTTCAGAATACAGACATACAAAATTATGTTTTAAATTCAATGTCGGGGCGCCTGGGTGGCTCAGTAGGTTAAAGCCTCTGCCTTCGGCTCAGGTCATGATCCCAGAGTCCTGGGATCGAGCCCCGCATCGGGCTTTCTGCTCAGTGGGGAGCCTGCTTGCACCTCTCTCTCTCTGCCCACCTCTCAGCCTACTTGTGATCTCTGTCTGTCAAATAAATAAATAAAATCTTTAAAAAACATAAGTAAATTCAATGTCAACTTTAGGAAGTTGAACTGTGTGAACAAATGTTGGTACAAATGAGGATTAAGTAGTTACCTTCATTTATTCCATGTTTTATATCACTTTTCTTTTCCCAGTTCTTCCTTAGTTAAATGATGTAGCTATAATGTTTGTACTCCTTTAGAAACAACTAAAAATTAAGAACATTCTAGAATGTGTCTTTAAGAACATTGTAGAATACTCAAATTAATATCATTTCCTAAATTAAACTTTCTTGTCTCACATTAAAAAGACTTGCAAGTTTTGACCTACTTTTCATGCTGGCCCACAAAATACCGAGTAATCTTATTATCTACCAGAGTTAGACTCAGCCACATTATGACATAGTCAGTAAGAAAATGGAGTCATTCAGATATAATTTGCTTCTTAGAATTATATGATTATCTGGTATTACATTCTTATACCATTGAACATGTTAATTAGAATGCCTCAATACTGAACTCAGTTGTTCAAAATATTATAATATGTAAACAGGAATCCCTAATCATTGATGTTTGAAGACTGCTGCTGATGTATTCACCAGTAATACAAAAATCACATAAAATACATAAGAGTAGTTATTTATGGGACACCCGGGTGGCTCAGTTGTTTAAGTGTCTGCCTTTGTTTTTGTTTTGTTTTGTTTTGCTTGTAATATTTATTTTATTTTTTAATTTTTTAAATTTAATTTAATTTTTTTAATTAAATTTAAATTAAATTTAATTTTTTCATTGTTCCAAGATCCATCGTTTATGCACCACACCCAGTGCTCCATGCCATATGTGCCCTCCTTAATACCCACCACCAGGCTCACCCATCCCTCCAACCTTCTCCCCTCCAAAACCCTCAGTATCTGCCTTTGGCTGAGGTCATGATCCCAGTATTCCTGGGATTGAGCCCCACATTGGGCTCTCTGCTCTGCAGGGAGCCTGTTTCTCTCTCTTCCCCTCCTACCCTACTCTTGCTATCTCTCTCTCTCTCCAAAAAATAAATAAACTCTTAAAAAAAGTTACTTACGTTTGAGGGTCGCCTGAGTGGCTTAGTCTGTTGGGCATCTGACTCTTGATCTCATCTTGGGTCTTTAATTTGAGGGTGTTGAGTTCGAGCCCTATATTAAAAAAAAGAAAAGAAGAAGGGTTACTTATGTTTGAAATGACTACAAAATATTTAAGGAGAATTTAGAGTTATTTTTAATAGATCTTTTATATCATAGTTGATATGATTTTATTTTGTACTTTTTACATAAGAATTATCATTTTATTGATGTACATGTAGAATAAATTTTTACATGTTCAGTCCTCAGAAATTTTGCATTCCTTGTGTAAAAAATATGTATTATGGTAGTTACTTTATATCTTCTATTTAGCATCTAGATTAAATCAATGGATATTTATTAAGAAGCTTCTGTGTGTCAGATGTTGGGAAGATAACGTCAAACAAGATTACCTTCTACCAATTAAAGATTGTAGTATAAACTACAGTGATACTTACATGAGTATTTTCAATATTTCTCTAAGATTTCGTTAAAAAAAAAAGTATTCAATAGTTGGAGGCTTTCCAGAAGCAGAAGGAAATATACTGGTAAAGTTATAATAGAAAGATGTAGTAAATTATGAAGGGTGTGTTTGTTTTATGTTATACTTTAAAAACATGGCACCTCTACTGACAGACGTGTATGTGTCAAGCATTAACCTCAAGAGTATTTGGAAGCAACAGCTGAAGGATTAAGGAAGCATCAGCATTGAGTTAGGAAGTGAGCATCAACTGTGATTAGAGTCTCTGAAGTGTGCTATTCTTAGTCTTTTGCTATAAAATCACATCAGTATTTTTTTAGTGACATTTTTTACCGCCCCTATACAAAGCATAATGAAGTTGAACATAGAATCACAAGTGGGAAAAAAAAAAAATCCAAGTACTGCTCAGATGTAGGCTAGTGTTCTTTTGCTGTTGGTTTTATGTGCCCTTAATTACACAGTAACAAAGAAGTTCCTCTACTAAAATGAGATGCTCCCAGTGGGTCCTGACTTTACCTTTTTCTTGTTGTTTCATCATTTGGAGAATTCTTCCTTATGGTTAACCAACAGCCTTTTCATCTTCTGAACAATTCCGTGCAGCCGGAGGATTCGAGCGCTATTTTTAGCATGCCTGTGTGAGTGGGGAAGAGGGGCTCCCTTGACTGCTCTGTGTTACAGTTCCCGGCAGAGAGTAGAAGGAAGTACTGCATTCTGGGCTTTTCGTTTGGGTTAGTAACACTGCAAACATAGTGCAGGTGGCTATAATTTTACAGGATGTGAGTGAGTATGTTCTTTTGCTTTTCCTCTTGACCTTCTTGGTTTGCTATCTTTTTTTTTTTTTTTTTAAGATTTTGTTTATTTATTTGACAGAGAGAGAGATCACAAGTAGGCAGAAAGGCAGGCAGAGAGAGCAGAAGGGAAGTAGGCTCCCTGCTGAGCCGGGAGCCCAATGTGGGGATCTATCCCAGGACCTTGGGATCATGACCTGAGCTGAAGGCAGAGCTTAATCCACTGAGCCACCCAGGCGTCCCTTGGTTTGCCATCTTAAGCCCATAGATGGAGAATTAGTGCAGCTGATTGAAATTGAACCAGTTTGAAAAAATCTTTAAAAAGGAATCCAGGCTTTCTTTCTTTTTTTTTTTTTAATTAAATTAATTAATTTATTTTCAGGAAAACAGTATTCATTATTTTTTCACCACACCCAGTGCTCCATGCAATCCGTGCCCTCTATAATACCCACCACCTGGTACCCCAACCTCGCACTCCCCCCCACTACAAACCCCTCAGATTGTTTTTCAGAGTCCATAGTCTCTCATGATTCACCTCCCCTTCCAATTTACCCCAACTCCCTTTTCCTCTCTAACACCCCTTGTCCTCCATGATATTTGTTATGCTCCACAAATAAGTGAAACCATATGATAGTTGACTCTCTCTGCTTGACTTATTTCACTCAGCATAATCTCTTCCAGTCCCGTCCATGTTGCTACAAAAGTTGGGTATTTACCCCAAAGACACAGATGTCGTGAAAAGAAGGGCCATCTGTACCCCAATGTTTATAGCAGCAATGGCCATGATTGCCAAACTATGGAAAGAACAAAGATGCCTTTCAACGGACGAATCCAGGCTTTCTAATCAAAATGAAAAATTGTTAGCAATGGGGAAGGATGTGTAAGTGTAGGGTTCAAGTTAATACAAAGGTGGTAGTATTACCTATTAGGTACTCTGTGGCAAGAATATCTTTACATAGATTATCAAAGTTTCATTACTGTAAACGTGGCTTCTCTTTGTAAAAAAAAAAAAACTTCATAGTTGTTTATGAAATAGTCTTGTTACGTGACAGTTTTTAAGTTTGAGTCCTTATTAAACATTTAGTTAATCAGTATGTTGTATTATTAGTTTCAGAAGTAGAATTCAGTGATTCATCAGTTGCGTAGAACACCCAGGGCTCGTTTCATCACGTGCCCTCCTTAATGCCCATCGCCCAGTTCCCCATCCCCCACCCTCGTCCCCCCAAGCAACCCTGTTTGTTCTCTATAGTTAAGAGTCTCTTATGGTTTGACTTCCTCTCTGGTTTTGTCTTATTTTACTTTTCCCTCCCTGCCCCTATGATCCTGTGTTTCATTTCTTAAATTCCATGTATGAGTGAAATTATATGATAATTGTCTCTCTCTGACTGACTAATTGCTAAGCCAGGGTCTTGTCTTGAAGGGTAGAAGATATCTGTAAATACTCTTGTCAGATAGACTTGAGCATGGATAATTCTTGCTGAAGTGCCCGAATCATGGCTGGATAATCTCAGCAATAGCTGAAGAATATGCAGGAATCTGAGTCTTAATATAAAGAAAAACAAAAATTAATCTAACAGTTTTACAAAGCTGTTACCAAAGTGTAGGTGATGTATTATGTAATAATAAAATTTTGCTAGGTTAAATTCCAGGCTCTTCCTCCTTATGGTTTCTATTCTTTTTGAGATTTTTCTCTCAGTTTCTCATTTGCCCAAGTTGTCCTTTTCTCTACTTTCATTTGTTTTGTTTCAAATATTCCAATGTCTTTGTACCTTAATTTATACTGTTATTTGGTGTGTCTTATTTTATTTTGTTTTATTTATTTATTTATTTTTAAATTTTTATTTTTTTATAAGCATATATTTGTATCCCCAGGGGTACAAATCCATGAATCGCCAGTGTTTTATTTTATTTTATCTAATTTTTAGATCTTTAACATGGCCATAAAAGATACTTTATTGTAGAGCAGGATATTTAAATTTTTTTTTTCCTTCTGGATGTAGGGCATGATGGAAAAAAAGAAATAACATGATTGATAAGAAGCAAAATAAATCACATTAAAAAGTAATAGTAAGTGCAACTTATGAGATATACTTCTTAAATATTGAGAAAGAATAATAATTCTTTATAAAAATAACTGTTAGGAAGCAAAACTAGTAAAATGATCTAATGATTTAATGTACACTATCACTGATGCTATATGAAAATTGATTTCACCAGTTATGACGGAATAGTGCTTCAAATTTATCTTCCCACCCTACACAACTAGAAAACCAGACAAAATATACAAAGCAAGTGTTTTTCAAATGTTGGGTGGCAGGCAGTTCCATGCAGTGATGTGTGAAGAAAGGGAAACAGAAAGATGAGTCTTACAGTTTTTCTAACTTTCTTCTTGAGGATACTGAGCCTCCTGGTCTCACTGACATGAAACAAAGAGATCACAATTTGAACAATCTGGTGTATCTAGCAAGGTAAAACACTGAAGAAGAAGAAATTTTGGGATTGAGGATAAAAGAGGGAACTCTGGAGAGTTGTAGAGAGGTCTTCTCAAATCTTTGGCTTAGTGCTGATCAGTTCATATATGGAAGAAAATTACCTAGTGCTAGAACTGTTGTTACTCACATAGAGTTGGGAAGAGTTTATGTTCCCCCCAATGGGTAGAGTCCTTGAAAGAGTATCACCTTAGTAGTGGGGATAAATTAGCTCTACGCTAAAACTACTTTGAACTTGATGTAACAGAGAAGCAAAACTTGAAAGGATTCAACTGATTCCCTGTAACTTAACCACACACCAGAATAAAATCCAACATTATTTAAAAGACTACAATAAAATCCAGCAGGAACTAATTTAAAATTGGTTATGTTCATCATTCAAACATAAATTACCTGGCATACAAAAAAGCAGGAAATATGAGACATATCCATGATGCATATCAATTATTAGGAGGAATTCTAGTCATAGCAGAGATGATGGAACTAGTAGCCAGTGAATTGAAACAGTTATAAACAGGTTCCATATGTTCTAGAAAGTAGAGAAAACATGAGCGTGATAAGGAGAGACATGGAGATATAAAAAGAGATGAAAAATATGATGGCTGAAATGAAAAATACACTGAATGAGATTAACAGCAGATTAGGTGAAGCAAAGAAATCATCAGCAAAGTTGAAGAACTATTACCTGAAATTATTCAGAATTAAGCACAGAAAGAAGAAACTAGAGGAGAAATGAAGAGAATATTATTTGATAGTGAGACAATACCAAGCAATCTAGTATATACGTAATTAGAGTTAGGCAAGTAGAAAAGTAAAAGAAAGATGGAAAAAATGGTTAAGAAAATAATAGCTGGAAATTTTCCTAATTTAATGAAAACTATGAACTGACATATTTAAAGGAGCTCAACAAACCTGAAGAAGTATAACTCTAAAGAAAACATGCCAAGGCACATTTTATTTATTTATTTATTTATTTATTTATTTATTAGAATTTATTCGACAGAGTGAGAGATCACAAGTAGGGAGAGAGGCAGGCAGAGAGAGAGAGGGGAAAGCAGGCTCCCTGCTGAGCAGAGAGCTTGATGCGGAGCTGGATCCCAGAACCCTGGGATCATGACCTGAGCTGAAGGTAGAGGCCCACTGAGCCACCCACATGCCCCGAAAAGGTACTCACTCTTGTCATTAGGGATGATCAAATAAAACCACAATGAAATATTCTGCACACCCACTAAATTAGCTAACATTAGTAAGACTGACAATATCAGGCATGGTTGAGGATTTAGAGCAACTGAAACTCTGATACATTGTTGATGGGAAGGCAAAACTGTATAGCTTTGATATTTGGCAGTTTCTCCTAAAGCACACACTTACCATATGATCCAGCACTTCTACTTGTAGATACTTATGCATGAGAAATGTTGATTATGTCTATGCGTATGCTTTTTTCTGAGTGTTATAATAACAGCTTTAGTCATCATGGTCAGGAAGTAGAAATAATCCAAGTACCCATAAATGGGTGCATAAACAAATTGCAATGTACCCATGCACTGGAATAATATAGCAATAAAAAGAATGAATTGGTGATTCAGAATGATAACAGAGGGCTATTAAAAACAATATATTAAATAAAAGAAGCCAGATTCAAGTAATTACATGCTTTATGGGTTTTTATATAAACTTTTAGAAGAGGTAAAACTGTACCGATGGAAAGCTGATCAGTGATTTTCAGGAGCTGGGTTTCGGGGAGAGAAATAACTGCAAAGGTCCAAGGGGAACTTTGTGGTGTTGATGGAAATGTTTTTTATTGCAACTGTATCATGAATATTGTGGTGATTATATCACAGTATAGAAATTTCAAGACCCATCCAATTCTTTATTAAAATTGGTTAATTTTATTACAGGAAAAATATTTCCAAAAGGGTTTTGAAAACTTTTATTTCACTTCCATGTCAATCCTCTCAAAGAAATTTGATAATTTTTTTCTGACTTTTTCCAGGAAGTTAAAACTATATAAAAATTGTATTAATGAAGTTATTAGTGGAATAATTTATAGCCCTACTATATGCCTTTGGTTGCTATGTGAACATTTAAGTGGGATAAATTGTGGTATAAATTTTAACCAAACTAAACACTTTTTTCCAAGAAAAATTTATCACACAAGTGCATATAAAATACATGCATTCATATCCAAATTTGCATATAAAGTGTTGTGGAAACATATGGTCTTTTTTCCTTTTTTATTGTCTAAGAAGCACTAAAGCCAAATAACTTGGCATGATCCTTGTAGTTTCACTCTTTTAAATGGTTTTATTGTCAGGCAGATGGGGAGTGCTAGCCACTTATTAAAATTACACTTGTATATATTGTAAGAATGTTTTATATTTATTCATGAAAATAAAATTTTTAGAATTGGCATTTAAACTAGCAGAACCTCTCTGTCATAGGGTTGAGTAGCAACTGTACCTGTCACTTCCCAACCACTTTGAAATATGTTGCAGCATGGATGGCTGCCTAATGGATATTCTGAGATCCAGGTTCATTTTAATCGTGTTTTTAAAAGCTTTCCATCTTGGAAAATAAAAGAAAATCACAGACTAAGGATTAAAATAGATACAGAGAATGAATTTTAAGATGTAGACTCTCTTCCAGATTATTTTGGTAAACATCATCTTATTTCTCTTAATAAGTGCATTTTTCCCTTACGTGAATAATTTAAAAATTAGTACTTGGAATGGATAGTCACACAGCATCATTTTGTGGACTAATAAACTGAATGTAAGTGATGAATTTAAAGTCCCATGTGACGCAGCAGACAAACTAGTACTCTGTTTCAGGTTAGAATGAAAAGAAAGATTGATTTAAAAATAAAAGTTGCGTATCTGTATTTATGCATCAGGATTTGGTGCTAAGAATTGGAACAAGTAAGTCAAGGATGGTATTATTTTATATATCTAAAAAATGTATTGAGACAACAACATTTTTCAGTTAACTCTCTGAATTACCGATAACTGTCTTGGATTCACACTGTAGTTAGAGAAGTAACTGAATGACTTGATGCAGAGCATTTTGAAAATGTAGAATCCCTATTTGAGACATGAAATATATCTCACAATTCAATAGATAGATGGACACAC
The DNA here is from genome assembly GCF_964662115.1 of Mustela nivalis. Classification (NCBI taxonomy): domain Eukaryota; kingdom Metazoa; phylum Chordata; class Mammalia; order Carnivora; family Mustelidae; genus Mustela; species Mustela nivalis. Next base: position 29,899,618 of record NC_139020.1, read on the forward strand.
ACACACACAGAGCAACCAATCAACATACATAATGATTTTGAAAACTTTTTTTTTTTTAAGATTGTATTTATTTATTTGTCAGAGAAAGAGAGAAAGCAAATGAGAGAGCACAAGAGAGGGAGTGGCAGGCAGAGAAGCAGGCTCCCCGCTGAGCAAGGAGCCCAATAGAGGACCCCACCCCAGGACCCTGGGTTCATGAGCTGAGCCAAAGGCAGACACTTAACTGACTGAGCCACGCAGGTATCCCACTTAGTTTGTTTTGAAGACAGAATTTCCTTCCTTCTTTTCTTTCTTTGTTTCTTTCTTTCTTTTAGAGAAAGCATGCACACACGAGTTGGGGGAGGAGCACAGAGAGAGAGTGAGAATCTCCCCACTGAGTGTAGAGCTCATCCTGGAGCTCAATGCCAAGACCTTGAAATCATGACCGGAACTGAATCAAGATTCGGTTGCTTAACCAACCAAGCCTCCTGGGTGTCCCTGAAGACAAAATTTTAGACACAGCTTTGAGGAGACATTGTGTGCGATGAGGCAACTTTGATAAACTTGAAGTCAGAACTAAACTTTCTGCCATTCAAATCTATCCTATGTCAAAACCTTTTCCGGGAAAACTTCCGGCACAACGTTAGCCTCTCATAATGCCAGATCACTGAGGAATTTGAGTGTATGCAGAGAACCTCCCAAAGTATGAAGAGCACATTGTCTGAATCATCATTACTGTTGCTTCTAAAGATCTGTGTCTCCTCTTGATCTCTCCCCAGCAGAGTTGCTCTGCTCTTGTAGTTGTAAGAGCCATTAGTAAAGAAACAGAACACTTGGGAAAAAATAAACTGGTATATAAAAGCTAATATCTTCAGGGTTTTTTTTTCAAGCATCTGTTCTTTATCTTAGTTTACCCCTGTTTTATTAAATCTTTCCCCCATACTTACAGTATTGAAATTGTGATTCTTAGCCATATAACAACATAATAAGGTTTTAAAGTATAAATTGCCCGCCGAAACTGGTGCATGAGTTTACCAGGGCCACAGTTTTGTATAGAATATGATATAAAATATGTCCTCAAAACTATTTTCTCCTAATTTATCTCTAGATGAAATGCCAGGAGTGATGTTGTATTTGAAATGTTTGTTTTAAATTGCTCTCGATCTTTGGGACTCTCTCCTTTGTCTACAGGAAACTAGTCAAGTAGACTGAAGCATGTGTTTCCTAAATGATAGTATCTGGTTGTTTTTTCCTTTATATATGGTGCAATGGAGATACCATATGAGTTGTACAAACATTCCCTTGCACTACTGACGCATTATATAATGTGAATCATTTCACCGTCTATGGAGAGGTTGTGAAATCCCGAAACATTCTGTAGAAAAGTCGTGTGTGCTTCCCTTCACTCTGTCCCTACATTTTAATTGTATCCGTGCTTTTTGAAGTATGTTCCTTTGTGTCTGTTGTTAACAGATTGCAAAACAAAAACACAAACAAAAACAAAAAACAAAACTCTGGTATGCTTAGCATAGCATCACCTTTTTTTTATTACTACCCCTGAAAGGAGGTGTTTTCCAACAATTTTTCCTAAATATGATGCCTATAAAAATTTAGTGCTATAGACAAACTCTGTATCTGCTTATGTGATGTATGTACAGCTGTGCTATTATGTTTAAAAAAAAAAAAAAACCTCCAGTTTTTGCTTCCTTCCACCCCAAAAATCTCTATTTGCCTGTTGGGGGTGATACCTTTCCCATTCAGAATGCATGCTGTTTCAGCTCTAGTTAGAACATTCTTATGTATAGGGATTTTTTTTTTCTTTTTGTCATTCTGTATTATCTCTCCTGACCTCCACCTGGAAATGCTTCAATTATACGATTCAAGGGAATGCAGTTTTCTTTGTGCATTTCTGAAAGAACATGGAGGATAGGAAGAGATGAGAATAAATTAGCCTCTTCTAAGCAAAGAACTTAGGTTTTGATTCTCATAGTTGACATACTTAGAGTTAATATTTGTTCCATTAGTGAAGGGCTGTGTAAACCCATGGAAAAGGCTGTGCTAATGGACTGAGGTTGCCTGTCATAATCAACTCCAGTAGCTCAGTTAGGCTCCCAATATGTTAATGGTTATTTGAGCATCCTACATCCAAACTCAACCCCAGCCTTCCTATTACCATGTAACTGATGTCTTTCCAAACCCTATAAATAAGCGTGCATTTAGGGGTTATAATCTGGGCTGAAGAATAGTTTTACTAGGAAATAAATGTAATGCAAAAGCACATATACTGATTTTACAAATTATGCTAATTTATGTAAGATTGTTGATATGTGAATGATTAGAGTTTATGGATTATTATGATTATGTTAAATATTTACAGGAAGCCAAGTACAATGCTATGAACTTTACATAGATTTTCTTATTTTAACTTCACAAGCCTATAGAATAGATACTTGTATTATCCCTTTTTTATATGTAAGTAAAATAATATCCAAACTGCATTTTTTTTTAAGATTTTATTTATTTATTTGACAGATAGAGGTCACAAGTTGTCAGAGAGGCAGGCAGAGAGAGAGGAGGAAGCAGGCTCCCCACTGAACAGGGAGCCCGATGTGGGGCTCAATCCCAGGACCCTGGGATCATGACCTGAGCTAAAGGCAGAGACCCCAACCCACTGAGCCACCCAGGCGCCCTCCAAACTGCATTTTAAAGACTGATTTTAAATGCTGATTTTATTGATGGTTCTTTTGAGAGATTAAAAAAGTTGACTCATTTGTGTCTTCCCTTTTAAAAATTTTTAATGTTTTTGGTGATGGTACCTTTCCACCTTTACTCTTGTGGAGATGTTAGCATTAAGCACAAGAACAAAATATCAACCAGAACTAAAAAAGATGAACAAGAAATATGACTTAAACTCAGAACTTCAGGATGGGCTGTTTTGAAACTAACAACTGTCATCATCATAACTGTGATAACAGCTGGCATCAGTTAACTACTTACTAAATCATCATCACCTTCACAGCAGCACTTTTGTTTTTCTGAGGAGGAGACAGAAGGTCAGAGATGCTAATCATATTTCTGAGACTCTAGATCCCAATATTTTTTTTAATTTTTTATTTTTTATAAACATATATTTTTATCCCCAGGGGTACAGGTCTGTGAATCACCAGGTTTACACACTTCACAGCACTCACCCCAATATTTTATTAGTGATGTTCTTGATTATTTGTTGGTGTGAGAGGTATGAAGGATAATTAAATAGTGCTCTATGCAAACTGAAAATGTCTTACACAGTTATCACGACATAAAATGGGTAGTGCTTCATTTATTTTAAACTTCTAAAATTTTCAGAGCTGTCTCTATTTTCTGAATATAACTGCCCTGAACAACAAACTTAATTCTTTGAGGTTTAATAAAATGTACCTTTTCATTGGAAAAATTTCAGTAACATAATGATGCCATTGCCTATACTGGAAACATTATGCAAATGTATTGCAATGAAGTCTATGAGTTTAGTTAAGCTTGAGAAAAAGTTTGTAATTAACAAATTAGCATTTGAAAAAGACGTTTTGAATATGTATAGTAGGAAATTCTGCTTAACCTGTGGGGTGTGTTCATAATGATTACTTCAAAATTCATGCATATGTATTTTTTAACATGCAAATATTTGAAACCTTAGTGGACTAGTCCAGATCCAGCTAGTTTGTTTTTTTCAGTTAAATGACTAAAATTACAAGTAAGGCATCATGAATACATATACTAACATGTGGAGTCTTCTTTACTCTTTTTTTTTGATATGGTATTTTTTTAAATATTATGAACACAAAATTAAATACATTCTGTTTATTAGGACTTCGAAGTAGAAGAAAATAATCATATTAAGAATAAACAGTCTTAAAAAAAAAGAATAAACAGTCTTGGTATCTGTCTTTTCCTCCTAAGTATATGTTATGAACTAGAATATTGTGGTTAGGCTTAATTTATTTTGTATGTTACATTGTGCTTTTGGGGATTGTTTGGGTTTTGGTGTCTGACACACCAAATACACACAGATATTCAATTATTAATTGAGAGTGAAAAAAATGCACTATGGCTACTTTAAAAAAAAACTGCCCTAGATATTTGCTTCAGTATAAATTAAAGGACATTTTGTTAGCTATTTCTTTAAGTTGCTTATGCCCTTCCTCTGTTTAAGGAACTCACCAATTCTTGATTATCAGATACGATCTCAGATCTCTAGCATTGAAGGCTGTTCTACAATACAAAGCATCATTCTCACTGCTCATCAGATGTTCCATTCTCATCTGGTCTCTAGACTAATTTTATGTTTCCAATAAACGAATGACCATTAAACATTTCCCTGCCATCACCCAGAAGTTTAGATGAACAACCCTTCTGCCAAGAAACTTTACCCAACTTGCTTAAGTCACCGTGGTATTTTCCATTCAAGAAGTTCTACAATATTTGTAGTTGGTTCATTACATACCCTACAAAACAGATATGTAACCAGGTATAGCTAATTTAAATCTATAGTTGATAAATATGTGAATGCTTTGCCTTTCCAGCGAGAGAAGAGAAATCATATCTTCTGTTGGCTTGATCAACCCTAATAGGCATCTAAGAGCAGATCTGGCTTGACTTGGCTACTGAGAGATAATAAAAAAGGAATGATTAGAGGTATTAATCCATAAAACAAGACAAATTTTTTTTTTCCACACCAGTTTGATCATATTCCTACACAACTAAGTGGTCTCATGAAGTTCTCACAAATAATATACTTTCATGTGTTTTAAGTTCTGTTTGCTTTATAAGTTTATTGTGACTCTCTGGTAGTATCTGATGTTTAATTCTGACTGTAAAAAATTTTTTTGTGATTTTTCTTCTTTTCAGTGTTTTCATCTTTCTCAGTTTACTGATAACCTCTATCTAACCCCAGACACTCTTTTGAACAGTGATGACATACAAGCAATCAAAATCTACATTGGGAAAGCATAACTAAAAATTAAAGTAAAGCAGGGCCTGACACTAGGTCCAAGGACTAGGTGAATGACATTTGAGCAGAGTAGAAACAGAGGAATGAAAAGTTTTCCAGGCACAGGAAACAGAATAGGCAAAGACACAAAATAACAAATGTCTCTGTCAAAATCAAGTGGACTATGAAGATGGGTGGATTATCAGGTATTAGGTTAGAAAGGGCATTAGACTTTCCAGGGTAGCCTACTAGAAAAAGCATTCATCCAATGGCTGCATGTTCAACCCTAGCAAAAGATGCTTCAATTTTCCATTTTCTTATGAGCATGACAGCTGACAATAGATGAGTTCCAAACCTCTATCTTGAGTTGTCCAGATAAGGTTTGCTCTTCACTTAAGTTTTATTTTCTGAAAAATTTTCAATATCCCTTTGTTCTGTTAAAAACAGACTTTGAGTTTCTTTAAAAAAATAAACTATATTTTTATAAAAACAGAAAAGCAAAAGGTGTCATCTAGACAGTTATAACACAAATTTTTTTCTGACTTCAATGTAACAAGTCTGTGGTTAGACAAGAACTTTACTAAGTTTCTATATTAAGATTTTACTTTGCATTAAAACTGAAAAGAAAGAAAAAGAGTACTAGAAATATCCTTAAAAGTGAATATATTTTACAAGCTTTTAAATCAACTACTGTAGTTCATTAGTATAGTGTTTCTCCCCTCTTTCTGTGACTGAATTTCTTTTTTAGTAATTGATTTAAAGCATAAAAATGTGATTTTTTTAATGTATTTTTTAAAGACTTATTTATTTATTAATTAGAGATAGATAGCAGATAGAGATCACAAGTAGGCAGAGAGGCAGGCAGAGAGAGAGAGAGAGAGAGAGAGAGGAGGAAGCCGACTTCCTGCTGAACAGAGAGCCCAATGTGGGGCTCGATCCCAGCACCCTGGGATCATGACGCTAGCCAAAGGCAGAGGCTTTAACCCCCTGAGCCACCCAGGGGCCCTGAAAATATGATTTTTATATAATTTATAAGTATGTATAGTCTATAGTATAGTGTTGGGTGACAGCTAACTGGCATTATATGTACTATTTGCACAGGTCACCAGAACGACAAGACTTACTGCCTGGGCTGCTTCCTTCAGAAACTTTATTCTTTGGTCTCCAATATTTACTGTGTGTCCTTAATTATTACTACAAATGCCTTACATCCTAATATACAAATTCAATTTTTTTTTTTTAGATTTTATTTATTTATTTGACAGTGAGAGACACAGTGAGAGAGAGAATACAAGCAAGGGGAGTGGGAGAGGGAGAAGCGGCTTCCCGCTGAGCAGGGAGCCTGATTTGGGACTCGATCCCAGGACCCTGGGATTGTGACCTGAGCTGAAGGAAGATGCTTAGCGACTGAGCCACCCAGATGCCCCACAAATTGAATTTTAATGATGACGACATGTTTCTCTCCCTGAAGTAGTAGCACAAATTTTGTATTCAATGTTAAAACAAACAAAGGCACTCTTCACAAAACTATCCACACCATCCATGCCTTATGGAATTTAAGTTCAGTGTCAGACAACTTAATTCTCAATGTCCTTAGGAAAATATAGTAAGTATATCTACACGAAAAAGGTCATAAATTAAACAAGCTCTAATACATTTTATTTTAAGCATCACCATTAGGCTCAGAGCATAATAGAATAATCAGAAAAATTGGGGGTCCAATCAATTAATTCATAAATCTGTTATTGAATTATTATTTAACTAGAGTGAATGTGGTACTAACACATGAAGAGAAATTTTGCATCTGAAATGAAACATAATAAATATCTGATTTGGGGACTTTTCCACTAAACAACTAATGTTAGTATAAAAAGCTTGCTTTTTTTTTTTTTTTTTTTTTTTTACTTTAGTTGCTGTTATAGGCTTGAGAATACAAATGACAGTTGTGGCTGATTGAAATATTTTCTTTATAACATTTCTTTACTTTTTAAAGCATTATTAATGTAACCTATAGTATATTTTAATATTTTTATCATTCTTTGGTACATTTGGGTCTGCATCTAGAACTACCCAGAAAACATGTATAATATATGTATCTAAAAGGGAAATAAAAAGGCATGAAAATATCTAATTGTGTATAATGTTAAGCTAGAGAATGAAAGATGATGACCCCTTTTTACCATCCAGCCGAGCGTGAAAGAGCAAAAGAGATTTAAAACTTCATTAATTGCTCTCGCACAACGTTACAGGCCACGTGCACTTGAAAGAATTTACATTGGAGCAGATGGATTGCTGAATGTGATATCAAAGATTTTCAGAATGTTTGTTTTAAAAATAAACTGGATTCTAAGACAAGGGCAAGCAAAGCCTACACTTTATAAAAGAAGCAGGGCTTTTATTATTCGTACTTTTTTAGAAGAGGAAGGTACATTTTTATCACTAAAATAAAAATATACTCCCCAACTACTCCTTAAAATGCTGAAAGTCGCAGAATTCAACTGACGTGATGGTACATGTGATGCATTTCAATTTTGTTCTATTTATTTGGATCTTTTGAAGCTACCTGACTGGTTTTCGTTACTAACTCTAAGACCAATGAAATCCAGCCTTTGCCCAATAGAACAGTTTTCACTCTTGATTATTCATTCAAGCCCAACAAGAAAGATTGTTCCATATATAAGATAAGGAACGAAAGGTTAAGGTTCGCTTTTTGTTGAGGAAGTTCTTTTTTGATTGCCTTTTGATTCTGGCCTGTGTTGTGTACTTGGCATTGCGGGTCTCAAACCAGCCACTAGGGAATAGCTAGTTAGGATGGAAGTGAGCTAACTAGATGCTTCTGTGTTCAGACATATTCTGCTTTACTTTTGCAACGTGTTTTGATATCTATGTTTGGCAAGTGTGTCTCTGGCTTCGCCCACAAATTAAGTTTTACTCAGAATTTGCATTGTGGTGTTTTCAAGTATTCTGCAAGCATGGACAGACTGAATCAGCGAACTACAGCCAGCAGGCTGAACTTGACCCAGGAGCTGTTTTTTTGGAAATAAGGCCTTACTAAAACACAGCCATGCCCATTAATTTCCTGTCTGTGGCCGCTTTTGTGCAGAAGCGGGAGAACTAAATAGGCACGAGAAAGACAGTGTGGCCCACAAAACCTAAAATATTTAGTATCTAGCTCTGTACCAGAATTCACCAACCTAGACAGAGTAGCTTGCTGTATGATCTTAAGCAACTTTTCTTAACCTCTCTGGGTGTTCGTTTTCTCAGCTATAAACTAGGGCTGAAGATACTACCTTCTTCCTAATGAATTTTAAGATGAATAAATGGGAGAAACATGCCTTTAGGAAAAGGTCTGACCTGTGGTAGGTGCGACCTAAATGTTACCCAGCACTGACACTGCATTTTCTGAGGTCATCGAAGCTGAGAAATGGGTTTTTCCATTTTCTTTATTCAAATAATAATGTAGATAATGTGGTTTAGTATTATAGCCACATGTCCTTTGAAGGTGGAAGCCTAGGAGTGAATGACAATTAACCCCTTACTTGCTGTTTAAATAAAACCTTCAGTAAGTAAATCACACTCTCTAATCTTATCTGTGAAATAATAATAGTAATAATAATAATAATAATAATAATATCTCCCAGTAGCCAGTATTATCACACAGGGCAAATGAATTAAGAAATATGTAGCAAGGTGAATTGTAAAGTACAATACAAATCAAAGGTTTTAATGCCTAATTAACCTTTTTTCTCACTTCCATGCTTTACACTTGAGGTAATGAATAATGTGTAATTATTTAGCCAAAAGGACTAAAAAGATTAACCCTTTTGTGTCAAGTGTTGCCACATGCATCAACATACATGAATCTGATAGACTTAATGAGTAAAAGAGGCCAGACCCAGGAGAGCCTATGCGATAGGACTCCCTTTATTTAATGTTCTGCAATTAGAAAACTCATCTTTGGTGATAGAGAAGAATATTAGTAACTTTGGGTGTGTGTGTGGGGGGGGGGGGGGTTCATGATAGAGACTTCTGGAGGACTGGTAATGTCCTGGCTCTTCATCTAGGGACAAGTGGCGTGGATATGTTCACTTTGTACAAGTTCAGTGATCTGAACAGTCATGATTTGTGCACTTTACTGTAGGTATTTATACTTGAGTTTAAAAAACAGTTCAAGAAAACTTTTAAAAAAGAAAGAAAAAGAAAATCAAATAAGTATAATTGCTTGTTCTGCTTCCAACAATCGTGAAAAAAAATAAGCTTCTGCCCTCAGATCCATTTTCCTCATTTCAGCACTTACACACGGACGCGGGCATCACTCTCCACAGCTCTAAGCAGTCTGCCACCACACACGCACAGGCACACACACACGCACACACGCACACACGCACACACTGCTATAATCAAATGGGACTCTGCTTTGGTCAACCTTGTCTCCATATTATGCTCTACACACGTGGTTTTTGACAAAATTGGTCTTTATTTTTCCTTGTCTATGAATCTACAGTCTCTAATTGCACTTTAAAGTTGTTTTGTTTTGTTTTAAAGATTTTATTTATTTTTTGAGAGAGAGACTGAGACAGAGCATGAGCAGTGGGAAGGAGGCAGAGGGAGAAGGAGAAGCAGATTCTGTGATGACTGGGGAACCTGATGCAGGGCTTGATCCCAGGACCCTGAGATCATGACCTGCGCGGAAGGCAGATGTTCAACCCAGTGAGCCGCCGAGGTGTTCCCCTCGAAGTTTTTTCTCAAGTATTTAAGACACTGTGATCTTGATGGGACTCATGGATCTCATTTACCCCACATCATATCCTCATTGTTGTGCTATTTTCCAAACCTTTGTTTTTTACTTTATTTATGTGCATATCACTCATTTTCCCAAAATATATGTGTTCCATGAAAATAAGACCAATGTTTTAATCGAGAGCTATGTTTACAATAGTAATCAAATATATTTTTGACATTAGATTTTATTTATCTTTAAAAAGAGAATGCTTTATTAGTACAAAACAAAACAAAAAGCTGTGAAAAAATATATATATATAAAAGCTATGTAAGGAAAATTAAGTCTCTTTCCCACCATAACCTTTAAGCATCCCATTTCCTTCTTCCCAGTCACAAATGTTGCTATTTTTCTTGTACAGATCTTCATCAACATCTGTGAATAATCTTTTCCTATGTAATTAGCTTTGTGTTTTATAAACTGGCAGCTTACTGTAGACATTATTTTATACCGTGTTTCGTTAAGTGAATCCTGTCTCTTGAAGATCCTCCACATTGATAAATAAAGTGAATTGAAAATATCCAACGAACGTATGGAAGCATGGAGACTTAAAATTATGAGACCATATCATTTTGGCAAATATTCTGAAACTGCATTCTTGACATCATCGCTGTAGACTGTTCTTGGACTCATTTTGTCACTTTGGGAGGGATTTAAAAAGGAATGTTTATGTATTGAATAGGCAGAAATTTATTTTTTTTCCATTTTGTCCATGTGGTTTTCCCTTATCCTTCACATGAGTGTACTGAATAAATATTTAGTCTATTGTTCTCGAAGTGTTCTCCAAAAACTATGTGAAACATTCCTAATTTTTTTTTATTTGTTTGTTGCATTTTAGCCAGGAGTTTCTTTAAATTATATTTCAGAACTTTGGACCTTACAAGATTTTGAGTAATATGCCACTGAGATACAAGTGCAAATGGTTTCCTTCTTGATTCCTCTGTACCAGGGAAAGACAACTTGGAATTCTAAACAGATTAAAAATAGTGGTTGATGTTCATTTGGGCTCTCTTAGAAAAGAAAGCTCTCCTGACAAATCCCTCTGCTTATTAGACAAAGTGCAAAAGCATTACATCTGGAGTTCATAAGCCATTGTTTTATGGAACTGATTCATCATGCAATCCCTTCCACTCTTGAAATAAACCCATGAGTATTTGTTAAGTAAGATGCTATATGCTCACTAACGTAGACACATAAACACTCACAAACCCCTCTCTGAGCGCAAGGTCCCTATAGAGTTATGCCCTTAAAAAAAATCTTATAAAATAGAATTGCAGCACAGTTTTCAAATTGGCAGATATTGTTTTAACATTATCTTGTAATGGATTTCTGAATTCAGCTGCAAGAATTATTCTTATTCCTTTGAACCATCAACCCCCCTTTTTTTAATTCAAAATGCTTTGTTTGATATATTTCCTTTCGATTGAAAAGAAAAAAAAAAGAAATAAAACTGGGATTATTTTTGAAACATGCAATCCCCAGTTCGTTCAGAATTTATTTTCCTTCCTCAAATCTCAAAGCACGTTATTTTTTTTTTTCCCACATCTTTAGACTGTCAGAATCCAAACTATTGATTTGGTAAGAATAAAATTTAAGGAAACATACAGTAAAAGGCCTATATATATGAGACAGGGATTTTTAGTGGATTTCGGATATTTGAGAGGAGCTGCGCATAGATTCTGCTGCTCTTAGAATTCCTTAAGATGCCATTCTAAAAGATGACTGCAATTCAGATCACTGAAATGCTTTGATGTCTTGTTTTTTCTTTTGCAGATTGTAATCCACATGTTCCCAAGGCCGGTCCCTAGAGTATAATTTAATGTAATTGACAGTCATTGTTCCTTGAAAAGTTTGAATTAAATTAACATAAGCATGAATGAAACTGACCAAATAACCACACACAGATTTTATTTTATTTTTTCCTTTAGGATCAGTGACAATATTATGTATAAAATGAACATTTGGCTATTAGATCCTCATTGAATCACTCCAAATTTGATTAAAAGTAGATATCTTGGTGTGTAGTAGTAATTTAAGTTCATGAAAAACTGGTGGGTTTCCCATTTGGTTCTTGGGTTTATTGAAGAACAGGATTATTTTATGTGTGTAGTGATGAATTTGGCTCTTTTTTCTTTTTTACACTAAGATCAAATACAGACTGCAAAACTGACCGAGCATGAAATTGTTTTTAGAAATTGTGGGAGCTAGTTTAGATGGCAAGAATCAGATGAACAGTTGTTAGTAAAAATGTGGGTGTGGAAAGGATGATGGTAATGGATAGCGAGGGATAAAAGAAGAGAGATAATAGTACAGCGAAAAAAAACATACGAGTCACAAACGTCTCTATAGAGTATTTGCATGTTAAGCCACATGCTTAAAAGCATACAAGTTTTGGGGAGGAAAACATTCTCATTGCTTTGACTTTTTTCACGGAAGACCAGTGAGGGTTTGGGGGTCTTACGATAACCGCCACTGCAAGGCAATTAGACTTCATTATGGCTGTGCTTATGCAATACTAATTAACATGCCTGTTGTGTGGTTTTCCTTATTTGACCATGTGACAGCCCACAGGTCTGACACCCTCTGTGCACCAACAGCTGAGGAGAATTTCAACGTGGCAGATTTTGTACAAAATACACCCAAACAAAAATGTAATCACACTCTTCCTGAACAACTGCATTAACAGAATGTGTTACAGAGGATCTACAATTAGTGGATTGCATTCATTTGTACTGGGGAAAAAAATAAAGGAGACGAGGCATGATTCGAGCCTGTGCATACAAATGATTATACCTTGGGTCTAGAATTGAAAAGTATAATAACACTGTATTATGTTATTATGGAAAGTAACTTTTTGCCAGAAGCATCAGATCTAGGAACTTTATCATTAGAAACGGGGTGGTCAGTGTGTATACAGCACCATTATGAATCTGTAGAAAGACCAGATAACTTATTAAACCTGCATATGTTACGAATTTAAGAGTCTGGATATTGGCATATTTTGTGTGTGTTTGTTCTTGTGGAACTGGGGGTACTTTGGTTAACAAAATTAGATATAGTCACTGGCTACATAGATTGCATAGTCCAGTCTTGAGGCTGGGATAGAGACTATAGCTCTGGTAATAAATATGAAATTAACGCCCTGATATAAGGAGAGGGGGTTGCTGTGAGATTTTACATAGAGGTATTCAGCAGCTATGAATTAAGGAAGTTTTCCTTAGGAAATGAGAATTTGTGGAGACCCAAGATCCCGTTGCAGATGACGCAGGTGAACTGAGGACATTAGGATACTGGGTCATATACTTTGCTGCACATTAGAAGGAACTTAGGAATTTTGAGTTTCTTTAATTTACTGATGCCTAGGTCTCATCTCTAGAAAATCTGATTAATAAATTATTCAGAGTATGACCTGGGCATTGAGAGTTTTTGAATATCTTCAGCTGATTTTGATGCATAGCAACATTTAAGAACCACTGGGGACACGTTCCAGGCAGATGAAAAGGCCTCTGGTAAGATGAAGCACGACAAAACCTTAAAAGTGCTGAAAGGTCAGCTGCTGCTTCTGGAAGGCAGAGAGGAGGGAGGGAGTGGGAGAGGCATGTGTAGCTTGAGATGGAAGAGCTAGGAAAGAAGCCAGGCTGTGCAGGGCCTCGTAGACCAAGACATGGACTGAATTAGGTCTTTGCTCCGTAATAATGGAAAGCCATTCAACTCATTTAGGAGACATGTTACCCACCCCCTACCTTTTTTCCCAGGAAAAACATGAACAGGATTGACTTTGCTTTTCTCTCATATTTTGACTTCTTGGCTTACTAGTACTTTCAAATGAACAGGAGTCATTTTTTGAGATCATTGATCACTGGAGAAACATAAAACTTTTCCATATTCTTCAGTCTTAAGTTCTCACAAAGCTGGAAAATCTATAAAAGATAGAGATGGTTCTTAAACAGTCACTAAATAAAGTTCCAACCCTTCCATCTCCCAGCCACCAGCGGTGGCTCTATGCCGGTCTGAGTTTTCAACTTGAGTTGCACATGGCAATTACTAAGGATAGATATGTCTATTACTTAGAGCGGTTTTAGGTTCACGGCAAAATTAAGAGGAAGGTACAGAGATTTCCCATATCCCTCCTGCCTCTGCAGGTGCATAGCCTTCCTCATTGTCAATATTTCCCATCAGGGTGTTGTATTTGTTACAATTAATCAACCTCATCCAGAGTCCATAGTTTACATTGTGGTTTACTCTTATTATACAATCTGTGGGTTTGAGCAAATATAGAATGGTATGTATCCATCAATATGTTATCACGCAGAATATTTTCACTGCCTTAAAAATGCTCTGTTTTCTACAATTCATCACCCACCCCCCCCCAAAAAAAAATTCCTGGGCAATCTCTGGCAATCTCCATAATTTTGCTTTTTTCAAAATATCCTATAGTTGGGATCATACAGGACGAAGCCTTTTCAGATTGGCTCTTTCATTTAGTTATATGCATTTAAATTTCCTCCATGTATTTTCATGGCTGGATAGCTCATTTCTTTTTAATGTTGAATAGTATTCCATTACCTAGATGTACTACCATTCATTTGTCCTTTATCTATGAAGGACATCTCGGTTGCTCCTAAGTTTTGGCAATTATGAGTAAAGTTGCTATCCGTCTTTAGGTTTTTGTTTGGATATAAGTTTTTAACTGTTTTAGATTAAATAGTAAAGGGCATGTTTCATGGTGGCTAGGGGGCAATTTTTACAAATATTGATGTCTAGGCCCAAACTGGACAATCTAGGTGTCATAAGCATAGTTTCTGAGATCCACAGATGGCTCTAACATTCAGCTCAAGTTAGTAATTACTGATCTACTGGATAAATCTTTTTGAATTTAGCTGAACTTTGGGCACATTGATCTTCAAACGGAACACGAATCTCTTGGTTTTTGGAAATGAGAGGAAGTTAAAATGAACACCCGAAGGTGTTTGTCTAAGTGCACTCTTTTCACAGCACAGAGATGATTTCTTTCAAGGCAGATCCAGTTAAAAGAAACAGCTTCCAGAATGCTTGTGATGAGATGACACATTCCCTGCCTCCTCTGGAAGTTTGCCACGGACTGTATCACATTTACTATATTGTATTTCCAATAGTCTGCCATCTAGGATCTAACGTTAAACACTTGTACTTCTATCACTTCTGATTCTTTTCCCACATTTATGTCAAGTCCACACCGTCTTATCAATGCCTCTGCTTTTCTAGACCCCAGTGAACACTCGGGGTCTGTACATTTACGGGAAGACAAAGAAATTGGCAAACAAAAGAGTAAAAGAAGTTTGTGCAGGATAGAAAGGGAAGGAAACAGACCTTGAACATGGGTAGAAAGGAGAAAAGCAGACCACGTCTGGGATAGAAGGCACAGTGACATGAAGAGGCATACTTACGAAGGTTAGAAAGAGTAAGAAGAGTCACTGGACAAGTGCCAAGAAGGTTGAAAAACCAGGCAGCAGATGCATGGGTCTGTCAATGGATGGCTACCCAAGGAGGCAAGGCATTAAGCCTGTGGGTTATTCAGCAAAGCCTCCTCAACCAAATAATGAATGGCATTAAAACCATCAAAGGATTCAGTGATAGGGAAAAGAAGCCTTTTGGATGAAGAGTTCCAGGGAAATTCTGAAGGCTGTGACACAGATGTAGGGACATTCTCAGCATGAACCAAACAATATTCAAATAAAGTTTGAACATTAGATCTCAGAAGGAGTATTAGAACCATACCAACTAGCACCAGGGAAGAACAGCGTCATTTAATAATAATTCTTAGGAACTCAGGCATGTAAAATGATTTTCTAAAGGTCAAGGCTGGCAGATTATGCCTTTCACCTCTGCTGAATTTCAGAACTGGAAAGCAACTCCCAAATGATCCAGCCCGAACAAGCCTGGAAACTGAGGCTAACTGATTTGCCAAGCTGAGAAACGTGTCAGAGCTGGGCTTAGGATCCAGACTGCTCAATTCAACAGGCCTTTTGTCTTCTTACTCTATCATGTTGCCTTCAGACCAGGGGAAAATATAAGGAGACTGAATTGCAGTGGGGAAAGGTTTACATCAGTCATGGAAAATTGTAATGAGGGTTATTCGATACTGTGGAAGTGTAGTGTTGAAGGTGGTGTGCCCTAACAGTCACAGCTGACAAGACGGCAAGTTACCATCAGCAGAGGAGTGAACCGAACACCTCGGTGGGGGCGGGGTGGCGAGGTGGGAGGAATTCAGGAGACTTGAGTTCAAATTCTTTTCTTTTATAGACAAATTCATTCATCCACTCATTTATCCATTCATGTCTGCCTCTTATGTATGTGTCAGCATGCTTGGCACTGGAGAGTCAAATAGACGATCCCCGTTAGTTGCTTGTAACTGGTGTGGGAGATAAGACAAATGTGAACATAATGACAATAAAACACTGATTTTGAAAAATCTGTTCTGACGTCTAGAATAGATCAGTAGCCAGGAAATCTGAGAAGAAGGAGGTGTTATTTTCATCCCGTGTGGAGAATAGAATTATGGGAGCCAAGGAAATTTCATAGACAAAAAAAGTCGAAATTTGAACTAGATTTTGAATTAAGTAGGATGTGGATGGTGAGGAAGAAGGAGGAGGTGTTTTCAAGAGAGGGAAAAGAGAGGCATGTGTGAATAAAATCGGTGGTGTTTCACTGAATGAGAAACACTTTGAAAATAGAGTTAGGGATGGGTGCCTGGGTGGCTCAGTGGGTTAAGCCGCTGCCTTCAGCTCAGGTCATGATCTCAGGGTCCTGGAATCGAGTCCCGCTTCGGGCTCTCTGCTCAGCAGGGGGCCTGCTTCCCTTCCACTCTCTCTGTCTGCCTCTCTGCCTACTTGTGATTTCTGTCTGTCAAATAAATAAATAAAATCTTAAAAAAAAATAGAGTTAGGGAAGTGAATTGAAATTACATCCAGGCAAACCTAAAATATTAGGCTAAGTGTCGTTTAAATTTGCATTGAAATGGGGGTGGGGCAGTGGACTAGAGAGGTGGCAGGGGTGGTGTCAGGATGTGTTTTAGAGCGAGCCAAGGGTGATTTGGAGAGAACAAAGAATAGATGTCTAGGGGTGCGTTAAGTCACGGCTGCAAAATCTTCATTCAGACTAATTGAGAGCAGGACTTCGAGAAGCAGCTGTGAAGACTATGACACAGATGAAAGAGCGGAGGAATGACAGGCAAGGTCTGCCAATTAGATGGAACTAAGAGAAGGGAGATGGGGACTCCAAGTTACTTCAAAGATTTTGAGCCTGGGTGACACAGAAAGAGACAAGAGTCGTGAAAGTCAATATGGAATGCAAATATTTCCATAACACTTGTCATAGTCTCATACTTTGAAGAAGTAACTCATCCCTTCACCCATAAACATATAAATCTGCCATACATGTTATATATTGTATATACACAACATGGGTAGCAATGCGTATGCTGTAATCTGAATCGCTTTTGCAGATTAGCATAGATTCAGAGCCAAAGAGAAATTGATACAGAATTTAATATGTAGCGCAGTAGGGAAATCACATGTTCCTTATTGCTCTTATTCAAGCCAGTGACGCTGCCTCAAGTTTTATCACTTGCAAAACTGTCTTACATATTCCAGAATATATTCTAGGAAAAGTTATTTAGACAGTTAATTTAGTCTGCAGAGCAGCCACTCGGAATTGAAGATAATCGATAGTAGCTTAAGAGTCAGCCTCTAACTAGATCTTTAGGCAGGGACCCCAAGAGATGATTATTCCTTCTAACTCAATTTAGTACAATGTAGAAAGCTTGAATGTAGCAGCCCAACCCATCTGTTCTTTTCTTCTAATTTTAAAGAGGTTATTTTTGTATCAGTCTTTGGAATTTTTAATTCTGTCCCTGCTATGCTACACAAGGCACTGATGCTAACAGGATGAAAGAAAAAAGAAAAATTAAACAAAACAATAACAACAAAAAAACTGTTGGTAAGAGGAAGAACAAAGTGTGGTACATTAAATCTTGTTGTTTTGCCAGTCGGTATTCTTCTCCCTGCCTTTTTTTTTGTTGGGGAGCGGGGGGCTTCACACCCAACTTGGTGCTTGAACTCACAACACTGAGATCAGTCGTCACACACTCTACCAACTGAGCCAGCCAGGTGCCCTTGGTTTACTATTTAATAAACCATGTTACCTTCTGCTTTTCCTCTCTCTCTCTTTCTCTCCAACTAGGTGGTGGTTGTTATTGCTCTTTTTTTTTTTTCCTTTTCTTTTCATTAAAACCTCAACATTTTAGAGAATGGGTAGCTCCAGAATTTCTTTATAGGAGAGGTGCAGGGCTACAGTCTGACTGAAATAGAGGCTCCTGGGGACTCAAACTGCATTGGAAGAAGAGATGGGTTTTCTTTTTTTTTTAAGATTTTATTTATTTATTTGACAGAGATCACAAGTAGGCAGAGAGGCAGGCAGAGAGAGAGGGCGAAGCAGGCTCCCCACGGAGCAGAGAGCCTGATGTGGGGCTCGATCCTAGGACGCTAGGATGGCGTGAGCGGAAGGCAGAGGCTTTAACCCACTGAGCCACCCAGGTGCCCCGAGATGGGTTTTCAACATTTAAATTATATGGTGCTGATATAAGAGGATAACAAAATTTTCTAAAGATATTTTCATTCATACTTTCCATACTATTTTTAGAGTCTGATTTCCCAGTATGTTTTTACTATTAGTAATAATACTGATGTCAGGATAATTATTAACGGTGACAGGGAGAGATGCAAAGCAGGTGCCGTCATGGCTGATAATATCAGTAATTGCATTAGCAAAATGCAGTTGATGAAATGATACTCAGGAGTGGCTTCTTACTATTGGTATGTAGCCTTTATAACGATAGAATGACATAGATTTATTTTGTGCAGAGAACCATGTATTTATTCAATTATCAGTTTATCCACTCATCAGAGGTTGAATGTTTTCCTCTGGCACATATCGTTGTGGATATCTAATTCACATGTGAACAAAAATAAAAATAAGTTTTTGTATATCACTTATTTGCCAAACAGTCATAAATAGTCAAATGAAAAATTACCTTTTCAAACCCCCCTTGTACTCCTAATAATGGCTAAAATTAGACTTCTCTTTTAGTTTAGAAACACGTTGTCAAATATTATAACTTCCAGAATTACTGGAGGCACAGTGGGGTTGCTAAGCACATGACTAGCTAAACTGCTCAGTTTTGGCACATACTAGCTCTATGTCCTCAGGCAAGTTTCTTGACCTCTCTGAGCCACAGTTTTCTCATTATTAAGATGATGATAATAGTAGTACTGACCCCAGAAGGTGGCTATAAAGATTGAACTTATAACACATGTAAATTACTGAGAATAGTGCCTTGTTCATAGCGAGCGCTTAATTTAAGTATAAGTGTTATCACTCTAAAGCCTCACTTCTCTTCATATGAACATAAGTCTTGGGCTACACCTCTTTCACTTTGCACAATCACTCCTAAATGACTGTGAGTTGTAGTAGCTAAGCAAATAAAACCAATGAGCCAGTAAGTGTACCTATGTATATTTCTATATTTTTAATGTATATTCTTGGCTAGAAATTCTTAAAAGTTTTGGTGATTGTGGACCCCAAGTCCAGGTGTTGTTGCTATCTTTCCAAGTCTCTTCTACTACGGTTCATCTCACTCTGTTATTCTGAAAGGTTTAAAATCAACTCTAATTTCAAGTGCCTATTGGAAAATATACTAAATATCCTCTAAATAATAAATAAAAGTATACGTTAATATAGCTGACATATGTACTTGGAAGGCAACAGCAGCCGCTGGCTATGACCTTTATATTGAGAAAGTGACCCAGAAAATGGCCGAGGAAATTTCTTCATTTATTTCCCACTTCCAAAGTCTCGGATGCCTTTATGTCCCAATCAGATAAAGTCAGCTTTAGATTGTGTATAAAATGCAAATTGAGGGCGCCTGGTGGCTCAGTGTGTTAAAGCCTCTGCCTTTGGCTCCGGTCGTGATCCTGGGGTCCTCAGGGTCCTCGTCGGGCTCTCTGCTCAGCAGGGAGCCTGCTTTCCCCCCTCCCCCACCTCTCTTTCCACCTGCCTCTCTGCCTACTTGTGATCTCTGTCAAATAAATTAAAAAAATAACTTTAAAATGCAAATTGAGTGAGGGGATGTTTTATCTTTCCTGTTCAGATTTTTTTTTTCATCAGCGTCTGATAGAAAACAGCACTAATACTTCTTTCCTTAAAATGGACAAATAACCTTTCTTGTTTTATTTTTTGTTTGTTTGGTTTTGTTTTTTTTTTTTTTTAGGTTTTTTGTTTTTTTGTTTTTTTGATGATTTTATTTATTTATTTCACAGAGACGCAGCAAGAGGGAACACAAAGCCGGGGAGTAAGAGAGGGAGAAGTGGGCTTCCTGCAGAGCAGGGACCTGATGTGGGTCTCGATGCCAGGACCCTGGGATCGTGACCTGAGCTGAAGGCAGATGCCTAAGGACTGAGCCACCCCCGCACCCCTAACCTCTCATTTTAATCCCTCCATACCTGGAATTCATGGGACTTAATATGCTACCACAATCAATGATAGAAATTATTAGTTCCCTCAGAAAACACATTAGTTTCTAGAGAGGAACATGCAACAAGGCCCCCATGCCTCAGTCTTTTTATATCGCTACAAACCGAACAGATCTATACTGAGAGCCCATGACCATGGCCAACACCAACCTGCTGGCTAAGCTCCCTGAGTGGGTCAAGTTGGACGCTACTCTTCTAGTTCCAGTCAGTCCTTAAAATGACCCCCACAGTGGCTGAAATCTTCTGCAACTTGTGAAATGCTTTGAGCGGCTAACTGCCCCTGCTCCTCTGTTTCTGAACTGTATCACAGGAACTGTGAAATAATAATGTTAATTGTTGTTTAAACCCGGCCCAAAGCACAATAGGTTAAGCTGTATGTAGAGAGTACTGTGTTAATGTGAAAATTTGAATTCCTAGACTATTTCTCAGGTATAAATACAGATCGCTCAGGGTGAATGCTGCGTGGGCGAGTTGCATAATGAGTAACGAAGGACAAGATAGATGAAATTCTTTGATAAACTATGGGAGGCAGAAATAACCAACCCATATGTTTGATTGGGCAATAAGTTAGAATGATTATTTTGACATCATATTTATTCCTATGATGTAAATATCCCATGTTTATAGCAGAGTGGAAATGTCTACATTTATCCATGTGACTAATACTAGAAAACCTCTACTGTGTCAATGTATGAAATAATCTACCTTTTTTGCCTTCCCAGTGCTTACAGTTGTATAGGATAGACGGATAAATGAGACAGCGATAAAAATACAAGGGCCAGAACTAGGGATAAACTAAGGTTTCTCTGGGATCGCTGAAGATTATGGAATGTTTTCAGAAGACTTCAGTCTCCACTTCACCTTTGTAAGGAGATACATTGCTGGGCTTCCTTTCTAAATGAGAAGAGGAATGATAGAAAATGGACTAGTTCTCTTTAGTGGAAAAACTTTCCTTCTCAACACCAAGCGGCATGCCTTATAGGTGTCCTGGAAGTTAAAACCTATAAATATTCTACCTCATTAAGCATAAGGACCAGCCACAGACATATGCCACCAGTGTCCACTTTCCTTCAGAGGGTTAGGGTGATGGCAAGAGAAAGGGTCTGCTCACCAGATGGAGCTTGTCAGATTAGCCGTGGGAGCAGAGTAAATATCACTGTCATATTGTGTTTTGAAGCACAAAGAACCCCCTTTGTATAACACGTGTGCATATTTAATCGTTTAAAACAAAACAGCTCAGCAGAAGGTTGGCTGATGGTTGTACCTCGAGCAGAGTGGCCATTGCCTGAAGGCACATTTCTGCTTTCCTCATAATAAGGAACATTAGCAACCAGTGGCTCGAGAAAGGCAGAGTCAAATAAGTCTCTGGGGGCCCAGCCGGCCACATGAAGTGAGAGCCGTTAGACACAGCGATGAGATTACTGCTCCAGAAAGGGTTCACCACATATATTATTACCACGTGGACTTTCCAGGCCTGCCAGCTCTCTCAACTTACAAATGTCAAACATGATTTAAAAGGTTATTATTATACTATTGAGAGGGAAGGGGGATGATTTTCCAACCCTGAAATTTCTTATTTCATTCTGGGGCACCCACAGTGCGTCTCACAAACTACAATATTGCTGAGTAACCTGCTTCCATCTTTAATAAGTGTTTTATGGACCTTAAATTGGAAGAACCATTTTCACTTTATTTGTATGAGGAAATCTGATCTTCCCTAGTCTGATAACAGTGCGATAAATTTGGTATGTGCATCTATGTATTGTGCTTGGAAGAATGTTCTGACGAGGGGAGTCAATTTATGTGCGAAGTGTCAGTTAGGGAGAGGATACAGAGGTAAATGTCGTTTTTGGCAAATGCGTCTGTATGTCTGCAGTATTTCACACTAAAATGATCAGATACAGTTCTCGATATTGCATTATTTATATCTCTTCGGGTTTGGTTATAACTGGTCTTTATTTATTATTTTTTTATAAGATTTTATTTATTTATTTGACAGAGATCACAAGTAGGCAGAGAGACAGACAGGGGGTAGGGAGGAAGCAGGCTCCCTGCTGAGCAGAGAGTCTGACTCCAGGCTCGATCCCAGGACTCTGGTATAAAGACAGAGGCTTTAACCCACTGAGCCACCCAGGCGCCCCATAAATGGTCTTTAAAGAGTCTACTTTCCCAGCTCCTTGACTCCCTTGGGAATGTTTATTGCTCATAAGGACTCTATCAGTTGTCCTCAGTAATGAGTGAATTTCAGCAGTTACGTTTGGAAAGTTACTCAGTAAAAGTAGATGGCTGTTTTGCTTTGATTTTTACGGAGATTTTGGCCCTTGTTTAGCAACATTTGAAAAATAAATACTCCTCAGTGTAGCTGTTCAAATATACAATAAACATCTAGTTGTCATGGTGGAATTTTTAAACACGGCCTTCCTACAAGAGGTGCAAACAAAGGAATTTCAGCTGCCTTTGTGGAAGCATGCCTCATTTGATTTCCTAGCCGGTCACCCTGATTGCTTTTCTTAGTGTTAGACTATACAACTGAAGGTGGCCAATGTATCCAAGTCCCAGAATGTGCCATGCACAGCAATACGTCCGCACTCTAAGCTGACACACTGTGGGGTGGTGTTCTGAGATGGGAAGTAAAAAGATAGGAGGATATAGTCTGTGGTGTTGGGATATTGTTGGTTTCCCCCTTTATCTGCAACTCTAAAACGTTACATTTAAATCTCTGATTTTGGGGCACCTGGGTGACTCAGTGGGTTAAAGCCTCTGTCTTTGGCTCGGGTCATGATCCCAGAGTCCTGGGATCAAGCCCCACATCTGGCTCTCTGCTCAGCGGAGAGCCTGCTTCCTCCTCTCTCCCTCTCTCTCTCTCTCTCTGCCTGCCTCTCTGCCTGTGATCTCTGTCAAATAAATAAATAAAGTCTTTAATAAAAAAAGAAATTTCTGAATTCAACCCATGTTTACATGGGCATTGTCAAAATTGAATTAAAGCCTGTGGTAAAGAAACAAAACAAAACATATACATCCTCAGCTTGAGAGATAACATCTTTGCTCCAAGTTCAATACCTATTGCAAAATGATCATTTGCCATAAATACCAAACAAGTCACAAAAAAAGAAAAAGAAAACAAACAAGAAACTACTTTCATTTTGAAAAACTGCCAGACTTCCATGTAAAAATAATACTAAAAAGTTTAAATTTTTCCAGTTTTTCAGATAGAGGATTAAATTAGTTTTGCAATATTTAAATGCGAATGAACCTGAATATTTACTCAAGAATGTGTGTGTGTGTGTGTGTGTGTGTGTGTATCCTTTATACTTTTTTTTAGGAAAAAAATTTTTTTGAGGAATTTATGTTGCATATATTTGTTTCAGGTAATTTCTTTATTGTTATAAAAATAAATCAACAAGGCACGGAAATATTTTGGGTTTAGGAAATAATAACAGCATCCGTTTTTCCTTCCTCTTTTACGTAGTCACATGTCACATAAAAATAGAAGAACAATTTAAGTATTAAATGAAAATGAATGTATTTTCTATTTTAGTTTTCAAGTTTGCTCAAATAGTAAAAATGTAATAATGTATCCATTTATTCAGTAACCAATGATATATTTATGTAAGTATTAGATTTTAAAAGAATCCCATTTAAATAAATTTCAAAGTATTACTTTATTCTAATTGGGTAAAAGTTTCCTTAAACAAAAACCCACATTTGTTTGTTTGTTTGTTTGATTGGGAACTCTGTTGGTACCTATGGAAAACAATTTGATTAATAAAATGTAAATCCATCTACATCTTTTTAAAGCATTCAGTTATTTGGGCAATGCAGTATATAGGTATACATTCAAGATTATAAAGTATGGGGCGCCTGGGTGGCTCAGTGGGTTAAGCCGCTGCCTTCGGCTCAGGTCATGATCTCAGGGTCCTGGGATCGAGGCCCGCATCGGGCACTCTGCTCAGCAGGGAGCCTGCTTCCCTCTCTCTCTCTCTCTGCCTGCCTCTCCATTTACTTGTGATTTCTCTCTGTCAAATAAATAAATAAAATCTTTAAAAAAAAAAAGATTATAAAGTATGATTATTAATATGAGGAACTACGTCGCACATTAAATTGCAGTGTGTTCCTTCTATTACAAAATCTTAGCATCTGCTAAATGTACATTTAAAAAATGCAATGAGACACTATTTCAAAAGATAAGTTCACTAATAGATCAATAAACTATTTTCTGAAAGCCAAATTGACTTTTGAAAATAAATCATTCTTTGAAAAAGATGGAGACATAAACCACCCAACATAAAACTTGTTTATGTCAGTATGTGTGCGGGAGAAATTTATCTTCCTGTTATGGTTCTATAATAACAAAAATTCTCAAATGAGATCTCACAGGTAAGCACAAGAATTAGAGGAATGTGCCCCCCTTTCTCCTAGAAACCTAGTTTTCGAAAGTCATTACAGCATTTATTTAGAAACCTTAACTTGAAAATCAAATGTCATACTGATGTTTTGTTCCCATCAGGAACAAAGGCATCATGTATGAAAGACATCATCTCTGCTTCTGACAAGGTGGACTCTCACTTTTCACTCTAGTTATCCTTGAAAAATGTTCAATAATGTATTCTCAGGACCTCTGTCAGCCTCAAAATGGATACCTTATCAACGTAAATATCTTATTTTACAAAACAGTAGCAGCTTTGGACATACATAACATAGCTCTAGCAGGAGCAGAAAGAACTTCTGTTGATTGTCGAGTGTGCCTCGTGGCTCATGCTTCTGGAAAGATTCCTTCATCTGCTCTCTCCTGGAAGAAGCCACTGGATGATGATGAAAGGCTCATAAAAAGGATGGCCAGATTTAACAAATAAAAATATTTGTATTAAATTTGATTATCTGGCAACTCTACCCTTAATAGCTTGGCTCTCAAATTAATCTCCAGACCAGTATTTTTGGTTTCCTTCCCAGATGAGTGAAAGCAACTGCTCTGTCTGCAAAAGACAAAATGTAAATCTTTTCATCTCTAGAGACTGTGACCCAGATGAAACATCCCTCTGGACTATCTCAGGAAGAATCAAACATGTATGTCAGCAGAAACCACATTTGTGTCTGCTCTGGGGATGATGCTGATATTTAAAGCATTAAAACTTGAAAAACAGCAAGAGTAAAATTTAGAAGATTATACTGAAATTAATGATTTTATTGATTCAGTAATGATTTTAGAATCAAATTAAAATCAAAGAAAGATTTTTAAGGAAATCTTCATTCCTTCATATAAACTCTCTCTCTACAGACATTTCACAGTAAAACGTCAAGATCATTTTCTACGGAGGATGGCCATCCAGAGATTGGTCATTCAGAATAAGATGGCCTCACCTGTGATTCCAATGGTTTAGAAAAGACCTCCTCTTATTTTATATTTCTCTCATTGGATCACAAACCAGATTTTAAGTACATCTACAGTCAAATCTATAGCACATTTATGGGAAAATTAACCATCTTGTTAGGAAACTAAATCAAAACATAAAAATTTAGTCCTTATTTATATTCTGATAGTCTCTGAAAAAAAAAAAAGTTTTGGATTAAATTATATTCCCTACGTGTCTAATAGAGCATTGCAACCAGTTGAAAATCTATGAGAAATTAAATTGAGAAAGATATTTTTGGAGTCCCCTTTAGAGAAATTAACTTCCTGTTTTATGTACCAAGAGTACTAAAACAGATAAGGAAGCAAGGCAGTGGCTCCAGTTCTGTTCGGAGTATCAGATCTCTACAATTGGGGATATCTGAGAAGAAAAGATTTTGTCTGTGTCTGTTTAACTTGCTGTTCGGGTCAAATCTGGCTCCAGAAAAAAGAAAAAAAAAAATCCAGAGAGAGTTAATGTGTTCTTCAGAAATACTACGCATTTCTTTCTGCTTGAGAGGTCTCAAAATTAAACAGTATTACAAAAATTTATATAATCTTGTTTCACTGAAGACCCAAGCTCTGTTTTCAGAACAATTGTTCAATATTCTGATAGATAAAAAATAATTTAGAACAATTCTCTATTATATAACAAGATTTAAAAATCCAATGTCTTACATTTAAATGTAGAATTTAATGTGGGGAGTAGTGATGAGCTTTAAGTGGGGGGAAAAAAAAGCCCATAATGGATGAGTCCTGCTACAGTCTTTAGTCATGAGTAAAGAGGCTAATGTAATATAAGCACTCAGGAGTAATCAGATGTCTTCTGATGAGTGAATTGCAATGTCATAGCAGAAGTAATCCACCATACATTTTATTATGAATTTTTGTGGGTAGATTTAAATTCATTTTCTGACTCATTTAATTCATTGAATCAAAACAAAATCTAAGATGCATGAAAAAATCAATTTTGGTGATAAGAGATTTACCCCGATGTACGTATTCATTTCTAATTTTTCTTCTTTTCCTCATCAGTTGATTAGGCTGTAATTTGTGTAGTCATTTCTTTGCAGCTTTGTTTCTGGTTTTTGCCAAAGGCCACACAACTACATACAGCTAACATTTCCAACAGTACTGTATGGTTGTATGTACACTGTTTTCAGCGTTTTCTGAGTTCTGAGCAAGCGTGTCTTTGATATGATTTCTCAGACCATAGTAAGTGATTTTTTTCCATTTTTTAAAATTTGAGAATAGTTGACAAGATTCTCATTAATTTCAGGTGTACGACATAGTGATTCAAAAACATATACTATGTTGTGCTCACCACAGACGTAACTACCCTCTGTCACCATATGCTATTATAGTACCATTGACTGTATTCCCTATGCTGTACTTTTTACTCCCATGACTAATTCATTCCATAACTGGAAGCCTGTATCTCTCACTCACCACCCCCTATTTTGCCCATCCCCCCCACCCATTTCCCTTTCCCCTCACAACCATCAGTTGGTTCTCTGTATTTATAGGTTAGATTTACTTTTTGTTTGTTTGTCCATTTGTTTTATTTTCTAGTTCCACATATAAATGAATTCATATGATATTTTTCTTTCTCTAAGTTACTTCACTTAACCTAATGCCCTCTAGGTCTACTCATATTGGCATAAATGGCAAGAGCTCATCCTTTTTATGGCTGAGTAATATTCCTGTGTGTGTGTGTGTGTGTGTGTGTGTGTGTGTGTGTACCACACCTTTTTATCCATTCATCTCTTAATAAATACTTGTGTTGTTTCCACATCTTGGATATTACAAATAATGCTGCAATAAAACTAGGGAAGCACATATCTTTTTGAATTAGTGTCTTTGTTTTCTCAGGGTGAATACTGAGTAGTGGGATTATGAGATCATTTGGTATTTATATTTTTAATTTTTTTCAAGCATCTCCATACTGTTTACCACAATAGCTGTACTAATTTATATTCCCACCATCAGTGCATGAGAGGGTTCCTTCTTTTCCACATCTTCACCAGCATTTGTTATTTCTAGTCTTTTTGATTCTGGCTATTTTGACAGGTATAGGGTGATATCTCATTGTGGTTTTGACTTGCATTTCCCTGATGATTAGTGAGGAGGAATATCTTTTCATGTGTGCTGGTCATCATCTATATGCCATCTTTGGAAAAATAGCCTCTCCTTTTTTAATTGGACTTTTTGGGTATTTTTTTGGCGTTGTATCATATAAGTTCTTTATGTATTTTGAATAGTAACCCCCTATTGGATAAATCATTTATAAATATCTTCTCCTGTTCAGTAGTTTGCCTTTTTGTTTTGTTGATGGTTTCCTTTGCTGCATAAAAGCTTTTGATTTTGATGTAGTCTGAATAATTTATTTTTTGTTTTTGTTTCCCTTGCCTTAAGAGACATATCTAGAAAAATGTCACTATAGCCAACATCAAAGAAGATGATCCATTTTCTTGCTCAACAGCATTTTCCAATATAGAGTCAATTAGAAATATGTATTATTCTTTAATTGACTTCTATGGCTTCCTCTTAAATCATCTGGCGAAGGTCCTCATCTTTGGTGTGAATATAGTTGCTAAAATTATTTTGAAGCCACTCACTGAGCCACCCAGGTGCCCTCTTAGCAACTTTCAAACATACAATACAGTATTATTAATTATATTATTATATTATATATTAGCATAGATATTGATATATATTAATATTATATATTAATACAATACAGTATTATTAACTATAGTCAACTGGTAATATATTTGATCTCTATGATTTATTTATTTTTTGGAAGTTTGTATGTTTTGATTCCCTTTACCCATCACCCCTCCCTGAGCTATTTTTAAAACAACCTGAGGACACGTGGATGACTCTTGATTTCAGTGTTATGAGATCAAGCCCCATATTGGGTATGGAGCCTACATAAAGAAATAAAACAAAACAACAACAAAACATTAGTAGCTTCAGGTATGTTTTAAACCCCATTATGCCTCATATCATCCATGTATTATTTGAAAATTATAAACTTTATTTGTATTATCTGGAAGTATTTTTGAAGCCAGGTTTATAAATGCCTTTAGAAGAACAGAAAAACTGGCCACCTGGATGGCTCAGTTAGTTAAGCATCTGCCTTCAGCTCAGGTGATGATTCCAGGGTCCTGGGGTCCATCTCCATATTGGGCTCCCTGCTCAACTTCTCCCTCTCCCTTTGCCTGCTGCAAACCCTGCTTCTGTACTCTCTGTCTCTCCTCTCTTTTTTTGTCAAATAAATAAATAAAATCTTAAAAAAAAGAAGAAAAAAATAGAAAAACTCAGCATTCCTGTCTCTAACCCAGAACAGAAGAGAAAATAAGTGAGTCCTTTTTGTCTTACCTTTCAGCTCACACATAAATGGTTATTGAAGTAGTAAGACAGTAAAATAGAAACCCATATCTCTTTTAAGAGTTTTGAGGGAGTGTGCCTAGAAAAGTCAGATAATTCATCAGTTTTGTCCTCTGGCCATGTGGTAGAAAAGATAGATTCCTATACAAGCTGAGGAGTTTGATGACTGTATGTTTTTTTATGTGAAACTTTAACTGTCTTAAGTGAGAAATAAACATAGTTTGTATTATTAGTGAGTGAAAATTGTCTACCCTGAGCAAAGAGAGGAAACAGTCCTTGAGAACAAAGTAGAAAACCCCACTTCAGAATTCAGTATGTCAGGTATTCATGGAAATGATTCAACACACACATTTTTTTAAAATTCAGAAATCTTAATTATCACCAAATCTATAAATCTACGACCTTTACCTGTCTTGCCTGATGGCTTTTAGAGTCATGCTTAATTTCACAGCTGACAGTATAAAGCTTATCTTCATTTTCAAAAATGTCTAATTGGAACCTAGCAGCTGTTTTCAATAAAAGAAAAAAACCTTTTAGTTAAAAATGGTGTAACCTACTCCACCCTCCGTCAAGGAAAGATTAAAGGAACAAGATAAAGCATATGTGTACATCCATTATTTCAAGTATCAATTTTTATTTTATCAGTCAGGATGAGTTAGGGGTCCTTGGGCAACAAAGTCTGAAAACTTCAGTGATTTTAAGTCAAAAAAATATTTTTTTTTTGTCACTCCCTCGGGTTAAATACTTATTGCAAGCTGACTGGGTCCTTGACTTTCTGTCACTATTGGGGGTGAAGGATTGTTGACAACCCATGACAATGGCAGAGGGAAAGGAGAGCTCCAGAGGCTGTTGCATCAGCATAAATCTTTAGTCTGTAGTAACACATGCCATATTCTCTCACAGTTCATAGGCTGCAGCAAGTCACATGGCCACACAAAACCACAAGGAAGTCAAAAGGCAGTCTAGCCATGTCTATGGAAAGAGGGGACAACCACAGCCATTGGGCATGCTATGATCATGATAACAGAGGTATTAACTACCAAGCTCCAACCTCAGTATTGACCCAATTCTACCCACTTTATTTAGTCTGGATGCTGATTTGACCCCATATTTAGTTTATTGAGCTTTTACAAACTACATCTTGCCTTGGCCTCATTTTCTTTCAACAGGGTTCTCTTCTATTATTATTATGTTTTTTAAGATTTTATTTATTCTTCAGAGAGAGAGGGAGAGAGAGGGAGCACAGGCAGACAGAATGGCAGGCAGAGGCTGAGGGAGAAGCAGGCTCCCTGCTGAGCAAGGAGCCCCATGTGGGACTCGATCCCAGGACGCTGGGATCATGACCTGAGCAGAAGGCAGCTGCTCAACCAACTGAGCCACCCAGGCGTCCCCTCTTCTATCTATTATTAATGTGTCTGTCTGTTCATTTGGTTTTTTTTTGAGGGGGGGTGGTTTATATTGTTTTGTTTTAAGGTGTTCTGTCTTAGGTGAAAAAAAGCATTAGTCAATGTGTCATTAGTAACTAAGCCCAATAATTATGACATTGATTTAACAGGATTAAGATTTACACATGAGATTCTGTTATCAAAGAGTTCAGTGATCTCTTCTGACCATTTCCTGAGATTTACAGTTTCTGTGGTTTGCATGTCATGTTGTAAGTACTGCAGAGAACAGACCATGAATCGTAGAATACTAACATCACAGAGCTGACAAGGAAATGTTAAAAATATGTCATCTGTTTTTTATATTTCAACAAGATGGTACACAAAGCTACATACGTCTGTCCACTTTGGGTGAGAGGGCCGACAGAGAAATTGTTATCACTTAGTTGTTTTATCAATTCATTGGAAAGAAACACTAAGCATAACACTGCCATATGGAATATGATTATAGGTTATATATTAAAAATAAACTTTTCTTTTGACCTTTTTGACTAAATGTCAGTGGGATTTCTTTCTTTTCTTTTTTTTTTTTTTACACCAATTTTCAAATCAATCTATTTGGACATTTTATGTTTATCTGCCTAGTTAAATTCTCACCATTATGTTGTAAGTGCAGGGACAGTCTTTAATAATAATAATAATAATAATAATAATAAATGTGGTATAGGAAGAAGAGTACTAGACCACATTACTGTGACTTATAAAGTTACTTCCTGTCTCCCGTCCTCAGCTTCCTTTTTTTAAGATGAAGAAACCAAAATCGACCTTTCCAAACTAATGCTATGAACTTGGAATTGCATGAAGGTCTTGTTTGTAGACCAGTCTTAGTTTAACCACATAAATAGAAGCATTGTAAGTGTGACGGTATATAAACAGGCACACAATTTTAAATGGAAATTAAATTTCATTTTTCAGACCACATTGATTTTATCTGATCAAACTGCTCTCACATATTTGAGTTCCAAGGTCTAAGGGTGAATGGCATTCTGTGATGAATTCCAACAAGTCTGGGCTTTATTTAATCAAATTTTACAGTGTTGGGCCAAACATTGAATGCCTGTGAAGTTGACTTGTTTTCTCTCTTTATCTTTGGGATGCTTAATCTAATCAAATCGTAACATTTAAGAGCTAGAAGTGACTTTGAGTTTATATCTTCTACTTCCTTACATTTAGGAAAACCAGGCTGTTATCAGTTAGGGATTTTATTCAACTGCTAGTAGAAGATAACTAAGAGTTCATGTCATAAAGAAAATTTGGATTAATGCACCCAAGGTGTTCGGAAGTTTTTTTTTTTTTTTTTTTTTTTAACTTCCTTTACTAATTGTCTACATGTTTTGCAAGAAGGTCTGCACAGCCTCTTATTTACAGAATAATGAGAATGACAAAAAGCTAAACGCTAAGTGGATAGTGAGTCTGTCTCCTTTGAGAAAGACTCAGTACTTTTGCCTAAATTCTTTACCCAGCAAATTACCTTCTTTGTTATAAGGTCTCACATTGCAAGGAAGGCTGAGCAATGTAGTTTTGTCACTGCTTATTATGCCTGCCCCCAAACTAGGGTTCTATTAATAAAAAAGAAAAGGAAAATAAAAGTATTACACCAAAAACTGGTGGTCTCTGCCAAAGAGACCTATTTTATCATGATGGATAATAGTGGTATAATATTTTTATTACTTATAATTGCTATTTCGCTGGGCTGGAATCTCACCAAACCAGAGTTATAATTAACAAGAAACAGTGTAAACTGAAATTATAGGTTTTAAAGTGAAACTGACTTAAGCTCACACCAGGTTCCCACCAATTGTGCAAATTACTTCACATCTCTAACCTCAGGTTTTTGTAAAATAAGATGGCATCTTCACAAGTTCAAGCCGTAAATTAGACAATAACACATGTAGTCAAATGACTAAACACAATGCCTAGAATATGGTAATCTCTCTGTAAGTAGTGGGTGCCGCCACCAACCAGTGAATGTTTTTTCTAAGTTTTATGATTCAGAAGTTAAAGATTATTGATGTTTTATTGAAATTAATGTCAAGGTAATATTTATCAATTACTGTACTTTGGGTCATCATAATCACTTTGGTGCCTTTAAGGTTCTTCTCTAAGATAAGAGTGGTTATCATTCATCTTCTATCAATCTCTATATTTTTCCATTTATATCTGTGGATCCATCTTCTAGAGACATGACTAAGTCAATGATTTTGATTAGCCCGTGCTCCTTGTCCAATAATATAATACCTGGAAAGTAATTATGTTTCTATTTTTCATTTTAATTTGGTCTTACTTCATTGACAATATGGGTATCGGCCAAGTCCATTATGAGTTTAATTGCTCACATACCAGGTATTCAGAAATCCATCCTTTGAATCCGAAGAAAGCAAAAGATGAATGTCTTCTGATATACTCTGAGAATTTTGATACATTTTATTCATACATTAATCTAACTGTGGGCTAAGAAATATCTATTTTTATATTCTATATTTAATACTTCTTCTATGCCTGGAAATATGGATTCTTATTATAATGACTTCAGTCATTGATCAGATGTACCTATAGAAATCTGATCTAAGTAAGAGGAGGATTTATCCTTGGACCTGCCTAGACTTGCAGCAAATAAATACCTAATTGCCCATGCTGACTGACAGAACAAGTTTTGACTATCTATACAGCCTAAACATTTGTTTCGTCATTGCGATTTATTCATTGGAAATCTGTCCATTGTCTGCGAAGTCAGTACTACGACAGACTCTTCTGTTGGTAAGACAGCTTTAGTTGAAACCTGTGAAGAGTGTGGGGAAACAAACAAACAAACAAAAAAATGCTATAGTACCTCCACCTCCCCATCACTAATGCCTGGGGCTGGCAGTGGTGGTGAATGCCAATATTGAACATGGCTTTTTTTTTTTTTTTTTTCCTGTAAACTTTCAATATGAAATTATTCAAATGATACTCTGGCTGGATCATAATGTCTTCATTCCCCAGTTGTATTTGAGGTGGAGTCCAATGGAAGGGAAGTGGCTTCCATTCACCGATTTGTATTTTAAATAGCACTTACAGAATCTGTCGAGAATATTGCTATCCTCTTTTTCCTGATTCTGTTTAGTCTGCCCCCAAGTGGTGGAGGGCTGAGAACCTGGGAAGATAGTGTGGTCGCTCCCTGACTTAGTGCTGGCTGCCTTTGTGTGGCCGAGGGGTTTTTGTTGGGTTGTAACAGCTGAACAATTAGAAACTTATTGCATATAATATGAATTCATCTGTTCAAATCATAGCAGCGTAGTAATTCTTGAAAGTATGTCTGTGCATTTTAATTCAGTACACTAAGTAAATTTTAAGACATACAGTCATGCTCTATGAAATACATAGTTCTAAAGGTTTTATTTGGGGCTCATTCTCTTCTTCCTTCCCTACTTGTTTTATAGCCCTTCTCCTTGCTATGAGCTTATACTGGAAGACATTTTTCTTCTTGATTTCTAGCAGTTTCTAGCTGGTATTGTTGAATTTTAATACTCAGTTTGATTCAGGACTCTTGCCTTTTTCAGGTTCTTAGGAGCTCCCTTTTGTCTCATTTTTAAACATGGCCTTCGGGGAACGACAGTGATTGTGACAGATGGTAAAGGAATAAGAACTGCACTTTGGTGCTGCTTCTGTCTTTTGCCTCTGATCTCTTTCCACTTTCTCAAGGCAAATTATAGATTTCCCTCTGCCTCTAGAGGGATGCTAACAGTAGTTGCCAGTTATAGGGTTCTTTGTTTCTAGCTCTTAGAAACTAAGGCTCTTATTTGATTAAACATTGTAATCATGTTTATTGTTAATAAAGGATACTACTTAGTATGTTGACCAAATACCTGACTAGACAAGGATGGGGACTTATTGAATCACAAGGGGGGAAATATAATTCTTTGTGAGTTTGAAAGTCGCTTCCCTCTAGTGGTCAAGTGTGGTATTTCACTTATAGACTATGGTCCAATTTTTGAAAACTTCCTTTCATTATTTTTTTAAAAACTTTATCTGATATGTATAATTTATTTATTAAATATATCAAAGAACAGGTCTTGCAACTAAAATTGAGCTCCTTAAAACTTATGAATCTCTTCAATTATTAAACCCAATTTTAGAAAGAAAAAATAGACAAAACTACTTTATTATGCATTTGTTCTCCAGTAACCTACAAATATAACACATATTCCAAATGAAAGGATTCTAATTGACTGACAAGATAGTAAAATGGGCCTGGATTTTTTTTCCCATTTGTAAGATGTGTTTAAAGTAATTAGAAAGTATGAATGTAAAGTTGCGTGATAGATATATTTGCAGTGCTTCTCTATGTATTTGAAACACTTCAGAATGATAAAAATTTCATAGAGAGGTGCCATAATCACTAGATAGTTAAGATTTAAGCATTAGAATTTAAATGGCACTTGAAATGAGTACAGAGTTGTAATTATAACTAGAGTTTGTTTACATTCGCTTATCCAGTTGGAAAGTATTTAAGCAAATCCAAGAATGTGCCATACCCTAGACAATATGGAGGAAGTGAAACCAGATGAACGAGAGGCCAGTGAGCGGATCACTAAGCAATGAGACAGGACTGGTAGAATTATCTAAAAGGACTATAGGAGAACACCAAGGATGGAGTGGCCACTATCTCTGAGTACCAGGAAGGACAGTGGAGCACAAAAGAGTGGGTGAATTGATCAAGAGATTGGGCATAGTGCACAGATGTTACTGAGCAGAGAGAGCTTCAGAGTATGGCTGTGAGCAACCAGGGAGAATGGAGCTCCCAGTACGGAGGGCTGATCTGACTTATCTGGGCAGAGCTGAATGGAACTCATGCCTTCATAACTTCCCTAAAGCATAGATTTCAGGGCATGCTAAATTATCAAATGGGAGAAGATGAGGTTGTTGACCCCTAGGTGATATACACACAGGAATAGGAACAATCTTACAAAATTACAGATTCATTCTCACAATGTTAGGTAGTCAATTACCTGGTAAAATGACATTTTTGTGTTTAAGTTTGATTTCAGAAGCAAATTTAACAGATGACCCAGAGCTAGGCAACCGTAAGTAAAGAAATGGTGCCATCAGGAGATGTACAAATACTTATTTAGATAATATCCTTAATTGGTTTAATTGGCTATATTGTAGCACATTCTATAGGTAATTTTCAAGCTGGGATATTATAAACTCTCAGATTTTCATGATGAGACTGTATATGTATATATATTACCCTTATACCAACTATACATTATATGTTATATAGTGTGTATATATATATATGTACACATAATATATATTATATATTTCAAGTATATATGATGTGTGTGTATATATACATATATATGTATATAATAATTACAGGTATGAAAAATAGGCATAATGACTTGCATCAAATAAAGTTTTATCACCCATGTCCATAAACACATTCTCTGTGCTGGACACCACCTGTGCTTACCCTCACGTTCACTACCCAAAGATCTTCAGCTGCCCGGGACTATCATATCAACCCTTCCTTGGAAATGCTCTCATGCTCTTGACTTTTCTCATGTGATTTCCTGAGTTGAGACTTAATTGTCTCTTACAGATGTTATTTCAAGTCCCTGATATCAAGTATATGATGAGATCAAGTATGTGATCTGAGGAGCTACTCCATGCTAATAGAATAACACATTTGCATTTTAACCTCTGCCTTCTCCCCAAATTAGCTGAAAGGGCTAGGTTTTTTTTATCCCCCCCTGAAGAAAATGTGCCATTTGATTAAGAAAATTCATGTCAAATAATTTTGGCATTACTTAATCACCTCGAGTGCCTATCTTTGGAGTCTACTTCTGTGTAGAGCTGAACTTGGACCTGATAAATGTTTATAATACTGATAATAATTTTTCAAAAATAATTCTTTAGTTTGTTTTTATAGATGAAATTCCTGAAGATGGTTAAAAAGCCCATTGCTTCATTTTCTCTCTCTCTTTCAATCATGCGTGCACACACACACACACACACACACGCACACATTTTCATGCTTTGAGAGACTTGTATTAGACAAAGGATGTTGTGAGTAGACTTGGAAATCACTTGGCATTTTTGGGATTTGCCAGACAGCTTGAGATATTTTAAAATATTTTTGTTCAATCAAATCCCAAACATGTTTTTCCAAGTGCTTTTTTTTAGGTCAATTTTTATAACCATGTGTAATTTCAAGGAAATTTAACCCATATGTTTGTTTCTGTTACCATATATTCAAATTGATTTATAGCACAGATGTAAGTTTTTCCTCTGACACCAGTATATGAAGAAGGGGAGGGAGACTTGCAATTTGCTGCACAGGAAAGTCCACGCTGAGACTTTAGATTAATGATTATAGACTATAACCCAGTTCTAACCCCAACACACTCTTCATGATAAAAGTCACAGGGGACTGTCGGTAAGTGTCAGCAAAGGATGAGAGCCAGGTAGTGCAGTATGGTGATGAATGTCGTCTTCAAGCATGGGCTCAAAGATGGAACTCTGATTGGTCATGGTACAGCACTATGGGATTGAAGCCCTTAAATGCTACTAAAGGTCTTCGCCAAGTGTAATGAAAAACTAGATCTATGGGCAGCGATATTTACTGGCAAATAGGACTGAGAACAGCCAACACATTCTATTATTTTTTGTGGCATAGAGCCTAGAAATGGGCTTGTGGATGGGAAAGTTGAAGCATAGTCAAAATATCACCATACTGTATAGGCATAGCAAAAAAAAAAAAAAAAAAAGGAGCTTTTAAATGAGCATATGTATTAGCAGGAAAGGATTCTTAAAATTAAATAAAAAGAGAAAAATCTCTAATAAGACCCTTTGGTTGAACCAATATGTCACCTTAGAGGTAAGTGATACTTGCCATTACAAAGATGCTGTAGGTAAGAATGGATAATAGCAGGATATCAGGGTCACTGCCAAGTGCAAGGAAATTAAAGTGCAGTTACGATATGAGGGGGCAGACATAAGTAATTCTGAAAGCCAAAGCATTTGAGAAGTAAATAAAAAATGGTTCATAAGTGTTGCAAACCGTAGTCGGTAATCACGTGTTTCTTGATGTCTGAATCTATATAAATTCTGATAACATTCACAGGGAGATAAAATATGCTCTCTGATCCTACATCTTGGGCCTGTACACAGAGAAAATGAGCCTGTCTGGTGGAGGGAGGAATCCCAGTGATAAAAGAAGTCGAACGACTTGCCTCAACTCCGAGAGCCATGATGGTTCTTCTGCTTCAGGGTTTTGAGCAACATTACAGCATCTTTATGAAAGTTACCTTATAGAATGTTAGTTATACCAGAGCAGACCCAACCAGAAATTTGACAACCGCACCACACTTTGACTGGACTGACATTTCCTTAGCAGTAACAAGCTGACACTGTCTGGTACCACGGGGGCCCTTGGGCTTGATTTAAGAGCACCGATGTTGACTGCTTGTTATTTTCTATCTTAGAGCTGTCAAGAGACAACTGATGTCAGCATAAAATTATTTGATAGCTCTACAGCTTGGGCAAAATGTGAACCTATTGACGTCCATAAAATAGCCATCAAAGTCTTAGAATCAGGGGTGGTGATAATTGAGAATAAAAATGTGCCTGGCTTGTTGTTAGGTCATCCTTTGTTTTAAATTTGGTTCACGGAAGTATGAATTGTAACCTTCTACTGAGCTGTTAGTGGTTGCACTCATTAAGCTACCTGCTCATGGAATTCTCACAACAATCTTACAACATAAATAGTATTATTTTGATCTTCATTTGACAGGACAGATTACACTCCTTGAAAAGCGGTAGAACCAGGATTCAAATGCAAATGATCTAGTTCCAGGGTCCATGCCCTCAACTTGAGTTATGAGGTTT
This sequence comes from Mustela nivalis, assembly GCF_964662115.1. Classification (NCBI taxonomy): domain Eukaryota; kingdom Metazoa; phylum Chordata; class Mammalia; order Carnivora; family Mustelidae; genus Mustela; species Mustela nivalis. The sequence continues at coordinate 29,938,007 of NC_139020.1, forward strand.
CTCTCATGGAACAGAAGATTCTAGATTGGTGGAATTCTTTCCTTGAACCACAATTTATTTATTTTTCTTTTTTCTTTTTCTTTTTCTCTTTTTTTTTTTTTTAGCTTTAATGCAAGAAAATAATTGTTCATTTCCTCAAAGGAAAATAACAATTAACAGACTGTATTGTCTGAGAAATACTCACTGGAAGAAAGTTAGGACTTTTACCATCGTCTTAGCTTTCCTGGAGCAAGCTGGTATCTGATGGGATGATTCTAATCCTAGGTAGAACTGGTCAGGGACCGGTTCTCTCATCACAGCACATGGATTAACACATTCTGTGAGAACACTAAAAATTGGTAGAGTAGTGAATAAATGTGTGAGGGTTTTTGTGGCTAATACAGAATCTCAGTAATGGGCAAAGTAAGCAAGAAATAATTCTCACCTATAAATTGTAGCACACTTTGCCATTCTGTTTTTCAGATTAGTTATTTTTGACCGTAGTGATCATCGGCAAATGCAGCCCTTTTCTGAATAATATATTCGGCCATTTCTTAAAATCACCTCTAAACCCTGAAGCATTTCCATGTAGAATGTTTTTGCATATGCATGGATCTTTTGTGTTGTTTAAAAATACAACCTTTTTATATTTCCTGATTCAGGAGAACAATGGAAGGTGGCAATTTAATTTTGAGAATGCATTTGTGTGTATGGGTGTGTGAGTGTGTGTATTTCTTTTTTTTTTTTTCAACCAAATCACAGAGATCTAGCAGAATTCTGATTCTCTAATTCTAGCTCAGTATATAGCAATTGAAAGCATTTAGTTGTGATTAAAACAGATTGAAGGAGATAATCCCTCTGAGAAAGCAGATTCAAATAGCTTAGCAGTGCTTCTTCAGGGATAAGAACTAACACAACACAAGCTAATTCCTGCAAAGTCTCCCTGGTGATAGGAGAGGTAACCCTCATTTGCTGTTTTTCCTCCTTGTTGGGTTTTATTCGAATTCCTCCTTGGTGGAAATTCTGCTTTGAAGACTGGCTTACGCATTCTGTGTTCCAAGAACCAACCATCAGCCTTTTCCTTTAACTGATGTGGTGAAAGAACAGAGTGCAGACTGCTCCGAATTTACAATTTACAACTGAAACATATTTAAATGTCCATGGGTAAGTCATAGACAACTTGGAACTTGGGATGTCATTTACCATAAAAACATTGTTCTGTAAGAATGGGTTTTCTATAAGAATTAGGTTTCCTGAACAGCCCTTCAAAGCCTATTTAACCTATAATGTAGCTGAATATAGTTATAACTAGTACTGTCAAAGCCTAACCTCTTTGTATAATAATAGTTCTATAAGAATACTTCTAGCCCGTGTGTGGATCCAGGATTGGAGGGGGAAATACCTTTTTTTCCCTTGGGGATACCCTCAGTTGTCTTATTCAGTGTGTCCTTCCTAGGAGGCTGGTCTATACCTTCTGGGAATAGTATGCTGGACCTTGGAGAAACACAGCGAACTAGGTTGAGGATAATTTATAGATTGAGGTTTTCCTATTTCCTTATCCCTTCTCCATTGTTGCAACCTCATTCTGCAGATTGAGACCATGCTCTTGAGAACAGAAACCATGGGTGGGAGGAGAAGAAGAGGGAGGCCCATGGAGGGACCCTACTTGTCCAAGTCTGACAACGTGTTTCTGGATCTTTGCTACACAGGGGGCAATATTTCTGAAAGTCTGTTGAGTCACTACCTTTATATGTTGAATCAAACAGTAAAAGATTGAAAGGGTTCCTGTTGTACCACCTCATTCTGCTTGTCCCTCTATTCTCTCTACATGCCCCCTTCTCCCCCCTCCCCCGCCCTCCCCTGCTGAAATTTCCACAAGCCTTTTCCTCTCTGGTACACCCATTACCTGTGATGATGAAACACACAGGAGGCCACTAGAAGGACTCAATGAATTGAGTAATTAACCACATGCTGCCCTTGAGTTTATGAATAAAGTTTAGGCCCCATTGTGAAGCAAATTAATATTTTAAAACATGGAGCCAGTTTGCTCTGTCAGTTTTTTTAGGAGCTGGAACAATACACCATCTCATATCCTATAGGGTCATACTGTTAAGCCAGAATTTATTGACTGACAGCATCTAACCAAATCTAAAGTTTTAATCTAGCTTTTTAAAAATATGAATCACCTGCCAGCATTTCATCATTTTTCTATATACCCTTTGCTATGCTGTTATGTGGCAATTGATCTGCTGTTTAATTTACAGTAATGATGATGGGCCAGCATTAATAATAATGGCATATGTTAAAAATGTAACAGGGCACTTCAATGCAATAAAAGAGATAGATATATAGTTTAAAACCTTTTAACACTGCGTTGCCCCTGCTAATGTTTCACAACACTTTGTACTCTGGGAAGAAAAAAAAAGTGGCATAAAAATAGCATGTAAAGTGTTATTCCCACATGCTGTTCTTGGTCTTTGGCATGCCTGTTTTCTCCACATTTTCCAAAAATGACAAGAATGCATCCCATCTGATACATCCTGTGAAAAATTTAAGAGCATATTTGAAAACACAAAATACTGTTTTCATAAACTGCTGAAATCTGTGATAGTTTGGCAGTAATCTCAGGAACAATGCTGGGACTCGGCTCTTTATTTTTTCCTTCCCTTGCATTCTTTTGTCAAAGCCACTGAACTTCTTTATGCTGTATTGCTTTCTGATGTGTTGATCCGAGTTTCCCTAAAACACACATGTTAGTGCCTAAACAGGGTTTGGCAGTTGGATTCTCCCCCATTAATTAATGATCTAATGTTGATATTGATGCAGTCTTTCTTTTAAGGATAAAAATAAATAATCCAAAGCTAATTTGGCATGGAATAAATCAGCATCGAAGCTTTTAATAAGGAGAAAAAATGATGGAATGTGAAATGCCAGATGTAAGATTTGCTAGACAGATACATGTGGATAAAATTTGATTGAGGCAAGAGCAGGCGCATTTCTGGGAACTTCTGTTTCTATTTTTATTCTCCTTCAACTGTTTGAGAATTTAAGATTCAATTCTTGCCCACATGGCCAAATATAACAAATACTACTGATTGTTATGTTCAGACTAATGGAACAACACAAACTCTTGTTTATGTAGGGTCCCTTTACATTAAGAGTGATCCCATACCCTTTATGAAACCTGAACATCCTCCGGGCTGGTCTTTGCCCATAAGGAAATAGCAATTCCAAAAGAGAGAGTTCAGTCTGGTGAAACTGGGTTCTTTGGCCCTGTCTCCAGAATATTTTGTCATAGTTCCAATTCTCCACTGCCCTGTGCCTTTCACTGGATCTACGCTTTCCACAAAGCTTAAAAGATGGGCATTCACCCAATTTGTCCAGCCAATATAAGTTTTGTAGACCCCATAATTCCATCGATATACACCGACCGTGTTGAGATTATAACGTGCATCTACTTTTAGTATCATGTGAGGGAAGAAGCCCAATGACATAATCAACAGGAGCTCATGGTGATGTACACTGTGCTTGGCAAATATTATCGTACTTAATTCTCATAACTGTGAAGCTTGGGGTGTGAAGGAAGGATTCATAGAAATAATGGAAGTTCAGTTAGGCTAAAGTGCATGAACTGTGGCATTAGACAAATTCAAATTGAATTCCTCCTCTACGACTTAGTAATTTTGTTACTTTCACACACACACAGGCTAACCTCTCTCAGTATGAATTAAACCATTGCCTGCCCGCCCCCCCCCATTCACTTCAAAGTCCAAATGTAAGGCATGTCACAAAGTACCACTTATTTGGTGATTTGGTGTCCATGTTGTAACAGAGAATGACCTAGAACTGGACATGTTTTATGTCTAGTAATCACACAGCATGTTGTGAAGGGTCCTATGTAGATTTAAGTGGCAGTCAATTATGATTGAACCATTTATGTAGATAAATGAATAGAGATAGACATTCATGGAGTGTGTTGGGAGGTTATTAGAAGATCATTTGGAAGTACAGGGCTCAGGCACAAGGGTAAAGAATGAAAAGTTCGGTGGGTGGTCATAAAGTCCTTGAAAGGCAACCAAAGAAATTTCAATTTTGATCTGATGAAAACTGATGAAAATGTGTATTTACTGAGCATTGTCTTGTCCCCCTTTGTTAATATTCTTTATTTGATAAAGTAGTTTTTTTTCCAATGTTAGTGATTCCAAATTCCAACATGAAATAAGTTAGCCATGTGACATTGTTTCTCAATATTTGATTGACTTGTTTCATCCATTTTTAAAGAAAAGGTATATCCTGTCAAATATGCTATCTGATGTAGATTTTTGTCACTCAGAGTGAAAAAGTTAGATGTGTCTGCTGTCATCGGAGGGAGTGCTGTTGAATCTGTCAAAAAGCAAAAAGAGGGGGAGGGGAGGAGCTGGGTGGCTCAGTTGGCTAAGCAACTGCCTTTGGCTCAGGTCATGATCTCAGAGTTCTGGGATCGAGTCCCACATCAGGCTCCCTGCTCAGCAGGGGGTCTGCTTCTCCCTCTGACCCTCCCCTCTTATGCTCCCTCTCGCACTCTCAAATAAATAAATAAAATCTTAAAAAAAAAAAAAAGCAATGTTTAAAAAAAAAAAAGACCCACAGGGCATCAGAAATACACATTCTCCAATATAGATTTCGAAATGTGCACTAGATGTTTCAGAGATGACAGAAATATATTAAACCCATTAATATGGTAATTATCTAGAGTGTTTTTTTGCTTCTATGTACTCTGCACTGATTGCTACATAAATAAGATTCAAAATATAAACTTTTGTGTTTAGTGAAAGTGCCAATGTCTGTGTCTGAATTCATAAGCCCCATCGAAGGAACCAGGCAATTTCTGTTTACAGCCTAGTGCCTTAGGGAGACTGTTTAATGAGGAGATGTGAAGCCTTTTGCAGTTTATTGTTGATGACATTTTGAGGACACTTGCAGTTGCAGTTGGGTAGTCTGAAAAACAATAAAGCGGGGTATTTTCTTAGATGTGGTTTATATGCCCTGGAGCGTTGTATCAAATTTTATCAGTAATCAAATTTCTACTTGATAGCAATAAAAAAAAATCCCTTTTAGCAGCTAAATTCAAATATTTAAGGCAATGAAAGAAAAAAAAAAAACACCTACAAATCTGATATCTAGATTTTCTAAGATTCCAAGAATCCCAATTTTACTAGCTCTTCAGTTTAACTAAAAATTAACTGCCACTATTTTTACAAGCTTGAAATGGCTACCTTTCTGGTTAGATGTGGTATTGTTATAATTGTCCATATTCTTTGTTCTCTGTACTTAAAACCTCTGAAATTGCTTGAGGTATTCCTACAATAGAAATTAAATTAACCTTGTTATCTAGATAACAACTTTGGTGTTGGCTAAAACTCTTTATTTAATATTCACAGGCATAATGTATATTCACATCTATTGCCAGATACTTTTAAAATGAAAAAAGAAGCCAGGTGTTGTGTTTGCTTTTGCCTTTGTTTCCATCTGAAATTTTTGTGACTCCCTGTCCTTGTTCAAATGATAAGGACAATGACACAAAGATACGGTGGAAAACGAGTGAGTAAGTCAGGGCAGTTAGCACAATGGTGTTGTGATTTCATCATCTCCGCTGGTCCTCGACTTTGTGGGTGGCTTTTTCAGAGGCGCTGTTAATGTGGTGTGTGGTTTAAAGCTCTGGATTAGAACTCTATAGCCTTGAATCCTGACCTCATCAATTTCATATTATGTATCCTTGACCTACTTAATGTGGCCTCACTGGACCTTTACTATAAAATGAGCAATTCTTGTTCATATCTTCCTACATTATCGTAATGATGAAAAGAAGTAATGCATGATTAAATCAACAAATCTAAAAGTATTTACATTATAAATACCTTACCTTTCATGTGTGACCCCAAATTAATAATCGGTATTAAAGTCTATTATTAATATTAGTGTTAGTACAGTTTCATTATCAGAAAGATGCTTGTTGACTACTAGATTAAAACAGAGGGAGATGGAGAGTTTTAATGCAAATTTCACCCAGACCATGGACAAGTTTCTTGCTTTAATCAGGAAATGTGTCTGATGATTTGCTTCTCCCCATTTCTAGTTGGCGTTGAATTAAATCTAAATTCGTGCTCCTAGGCTCCTCTTTTCCATACTCTGTGCAGACTCCTTTCTTTCCCGAAAAAGAATTATTTGACAGGATACAATGCACATGATTACAGTTCTGCTAGTTTAAGCCAGTTTATTATAATGGATTCAGTGGAGGCTTGGTTATATGCCAGTATTAGCTATTTTATTAACTGTGAAGAGGTTACAGCTTTAGATTTGTTGATTCAATCATGGCCTCTAAAGATGGTATCTGAAACACCTTAATTAAACCTAGCTGTTCCTAAATTTCCTTGGCCACTTCTTCTACTCTATTTCTAATTTTACTCTTAGAAGGGAAGCTGTCTGCTTCTAAACAATTGAAAACATAAAGAATCCTAAGTTTTACTGTGATTAGATTGATTATTACCAACAGAATGCAAGTATCAAAGCTTTCAAATGAAGAAATCTACATGAACACAAATCTCTTCCTATATTTTTGTCATGAACTGGTGATTTGAATTTAGCACATTTGTTTGTGAGGAGATGTAGATCTGTTATTGTAATAAATAATGACAAATCATTGCCCACATGACTCTTGAAAACAAACCTGACAATGAGTTTTACCTCATGTGTTCAAAACTCACCATCACATATGCCTCAATTTTTACAAATGTTGGTAGAGGAGGTTGTTATAGCCATCTGCGGTCAAATGTGGTATGCAAAACAAAGACCGATTTATGCAACTATTTCCTTGCTTCAATAATGAAAGTCATCATGTTATTTTCTTCACGTAATTACACATAGTTTGGTCTGAGGTGCACACTTTTCAGAAATGAATACTTTGGCGCCACTTTCTTCTAAAATGTGTTTGGAAAGAGCATTAATCCAGCAGAGGCAAGAAGAACCAGCAAGTCTCTGATTTTTTTTTCCTTTTTTTTCATTGTCCCTTTTTTATTTTTTTTTTTTTTAGAGATTTTATTTATTTTATTTTATTTTATTTAAGAAAGAGTCAGAGTGAGCACGAGTCAGGGGAGGGGGAGATGGAGAGGGACAAGCAGGCTCCTTGCTGGGCAGGGAGCCTGATGCTGCCTGGATTGCCTGGATCTCAGGACTCTGAGATCCTGACCTGAGCCAGAATCAGATGCTGAACCCAACCGACTGAGCCACCTAGGTGTCCTCTGTCCCCCGCCTTTTTTTTAAGGCAGAATCTAAGATTCATTCTTCTGCCCACACCTGTACCTTAAAGTGAATGACCCTGATAAAAATTACAGGTGCTTTTGTCCAAATGCCTAGCCGAAGTCAGCTACCTGAAAAGCATGAACGTTATAATTGGTAGATAGGAAGGGATAATTTCAGAACTTTCAATTGTACTTAGATTGGGCGGGCAGCCGAAGAGAAAAGTAAGAGTGTTGGGATCAAGGGTTGAAAGAAGTATGACTGAAGATCTTGGGAGGACAGACGCAGAAAAGAAAAGTGAGAGGAGACCAAAGAACCACTTGAGCTGTGGAATGCCTTGGGCACCGTTGACCGGTATGAAGCTGAACATTATCTCTGGTGACATCTTCGGTGGACCTGTCCCAGATTGCCTGCGCTTAGCTTCAGGCACTAATTTTCTTTCCTCGTACAATCCAATCTATTAAATGTCTGCTATAGTTTTTCAGGCTTGACGAGGGATTTCTTTTCTTTTTTGGGGTGGGGGCAGGGAGGGCCAGCCCTGGAATAAGAGGAAGCGTTAACTGCTTTATTCATTCATATGTCACAAATAAGCTCCCCCACCTCCCCTTCCTCATTCCCTAACCCACACAGGCACTTGGAAAGGTCTTTGATATTCTTTACAATATAACAGGCTTTCTGGCATAAGAAGAGGCAATAGCTCTTTGGCTGTGCTCTGAGGAGTGACAGATACTTTTAAGCCTGGCGGGAAAAAAAAAAAAGCTATTTTTTAGGAATTGTTTTTTGATGGTGTATGCCCTAGTGAGACACAAACCTGAAGAAAGGTGGCAATTATTAAGCCCTATAACTCAAGTTTACTTGAGGTCCTGAAAACTCTACACAGCCCATAAGAGAATTCCCCATAGGATAGTATGAGCAAGACACGTATCTGTTTTGTAAGGTTATCTCTTTCATTATATTTGACATTTTCAAGTCTGTGGCAATAGGCAAGAAAGATGGAACTTCACAAAGACACAGATCACACAAACAGAAAGGAGTTAAAACTTGAAGAGACAAATAGTCTTCTCCCCAAAGGTTGTTTAAGTAGACATATGACTAATGTGAATTTCCTTCTGTGTTTGAATGTAGCAGATAGTTGAGTGTACTTTACACCTGGAAAAATCATAAAGATAGAGACCAAAAAAGTCTGTTCTTTCATTTCTATCTATTTCTTTCTTCCTCTCTCTTTTTAAAAATATTGTATTTATTTATATACAGAGCACAGCCAGGGGACACGGCGGGCAGAGGGAGTGAGAGAAGCAGGGTCCCCACTGAGCATGGAGCCCAATGTGGAGCTTGATCCCAGGACCCTGGGATCATGACCTGAGCTGAAAGAAGAAGCTTAACTGATAGCCGCGCCCATCTCTGTATCTTTCATCTCTATGTCTATGTTCTTTAACTCAACTACAAAATGAACACAATGGTATTTAGTTTTACATTGGAATATAATGATTTTCTACCCTTATTCATTCATCTAGATTAGCTTCTTTACTACATACCCAAGCCCACTCGTAACTCACCTGCCACCTAGTTAGGCCTACTCATGAGCATAGTGGTCCTAATTACTGAGGGATCATTGGCTATAAAGTTTACTAAGTGCTAGGTCATTCTCTGACTTAGAGTAGACATGAAGAGGAAAGAATAAACCAGCAAAGCACAAGTCACTCATTGAATGACAGCTGAGCTAATGTGCATGCTAGACAAGGCAACTTGAGCTTTAAAGTGCTGACACTTTAAAAAAATTGCTGGGGGTGGGGGCACACCTGGTGGCTCAGTGGGTTAAGCCTCTGCTTTCGGCTCAGGTCGTGGTCTCAGGGTCCTGGGATCGAGCCCCACATCAGGCTCTCTGCTCATCAGGGAGCCTGCTTCCCCCTCTCCCTCTGCTTGCCTCTCTGCCTCCTTGTGATCTCTCTTTCTGTCAAATAAATAAATAAAATCTTAAAAAAAATTTGCTGGCACTCTAATAGGGGAGAGTGCCATATTATAAGTACTAACTAATATTCACTTACCGAGCACTCATGATTTGATGGGAAAAACAACTCATAAACTAAACATGTGGAAATTGTGGTCCTTGTGCTATATGCAAGGCACGGTGGAGTCACAACAGAGAGGCCCTGTTACTAGCCTATTAAGGGTGGGGTAGATTATAAAGCATGGGGGTCCAGTGACTGTTTTATAAAGGCAAGAATGGCCTGAGACTAATGGCATTTGAGATGGGTTAATGAATGAGCAGGAAAATGCCTGGTGAAAAAAAAGAGGTTTGCACAAATGTGGTTTTTTTTGAAGGGTCCCATTGGTAGGTGACAGAGAGACACTGTGTCAGGGGCACAGTGGGCAGGACGTAGCGTTATGGGAAGTGACCAAATAGTCTGAAGGCAGAGGGCAAAGGACCTCTTTGGTTAAGCGAAATAGCCATGGTTTTTGTCCTGTGAGCAGCAGAAGGTCACAAGGGACCTGTGTGTCAGCTTTTCTTCTTCATAATTTCCCCATCTCTGCCTTTTCCTTCCAATCTTCCTTGTTTCCTTTTCTCCTTCTTCCTTCCTTCTTTTTTCTTTCCCCTCATCTTTTTTTTTTTTTTTTCTTTCTTTTGGTTGTTGTTATTGTTGTTGTTTTTGGTTTTTAGTTCAAGGATAATTTCTCTAGTAGCGGTGTGGTGGAGAGACTAGCATTGGGGTTGGTGGGGGAGTGTTGGTGTGTGAAATAGAAGAGTTAGCAGTAGTCCGGCAGGCAACTAATGAGAGCCTTCTACAGAAAGTAGCCGATGGAAGGAATGGGACATTTCCCCCACCACCTTGGAGAGCAAAGGCAGGGAAAGGTCTCTACTGCCCCTACCTGGCACAGTACAGGCAGTCTGTGAAGATTTACTGCTGGAGAACAGTCATGGGGAATAAAAGCATGCTTTCTGTTTTGTGAAACTGAATCAATTGGTGAAGCCTTTTACCAAGGTCAAAAATAAAGGATGTGGAAAATATTTGTGAGGGAAAAGGGAGAGATGGGTTCCACATTTGTTTTGCTAAGTTTAGCCTGTCTCCAGGAAAAGGTGATGGCTTTGTCCAACAAATGGTTGGAAATACAAGTTCTTAAAAAAGGGAAAGGAGGAGAGATGGTCCCCAAGAGACAAAGTTTCATTATATGTTTGCGTAGTACAATTTGAAGTGCTGATTTTACCTTCAGAAGTAATTATTCACTTTCAGAGGGAACATCACCGATTTCTAGCTATTGAAATGTCAGCTACTATATCTAAAGAGACATTGCCACAGAGGTGAATTTGGAGCCTTAAAATGTCTCTCTTTTTCCTTTCAAACATGAACAGTTTGCCTTTTCCATCTATACGGCAGGCACAATTATTAGGAGATACATTACTTTCTTCCTTGGAAGGAAAACTTTACTCTGAGAAATATGACATCTCTTTCCCAAGATTAGCCCACAAAATGTTAGGCTAAGAGTGAGGCAGCCAATTCTCTTCATGCTTATGACCAAAAAGGAAATTAGGTTTTTTTTTTTTTTTTTTTTTTTTTTTAAATAAAGGTTACTCATTTCAAAAGTTTGGTGAGTTTGAACCGCAACATTCCCTTTTTATGTTGAAATAAACTACATTACCTCAGCTTAAGTTGAGTTCATAGTACTTTTCAAAAGTACTTCAAAAAAATACTATAATATGGGCTGCCTGGCTGGCTCAGTTGGAAGAACATGCAATTCTTGATCTTGGGTTAACGTGTTCAAGCCCCACATTGGACATAGAGATTACATAAAAAAAAAAAAAAAAAAAAATATTTTTAGAGTATTTCTGAGAATAAATATTTTAAAAAGATACTGTAACACATAACATAAAATATAGAACTGTTGAGTGTTGTACACATGTAATATTGTTTATCAGCTATACACCAATAAAATGATAATATAAAAACAAAATACCTTATATGTATTGATTATGTTTCTTGAATTGTAAATTAATTTTATTTTAACCTAATGATTAACTTGCAGATTGCATATCCTGTCCAAATAAGCTATTACTTTAGGTCCACGTAAAACATTAAGTAAGACCATTACAAAGTAGATTGATTCTGAATCACATAAGCATTTGCTGATCTTGATGCTAACTAAATTCATTTCTTCTAGGAATATGTTGCACAAGTTAGGGGGAGAAAAAAGTCTTTGTATTACTTTCTAGTATGAAATGGTAGAGCCTTTTAAATGTATGCATAAGAAGTATCAGGTATTTATCCTAAATAATTTTATTAGTTAAGTTTCTGTTTCCTTTCTAGAAAATCCTCAAACTCACCTCCACAAACCAATATAAGCAAATTAATTTACTAAATAATAAATCTGTAAGTATGGGTTGAAGTTTAATCCCTGTGTCCTTGAAACATTCCACTGAACTTTCAAATTTCTAACAAACAACTATAATCAGTAATAATAGGCAAAGAAAATGTGGTTATCTCCAATTCTAAAGCTAAGGTTTAGAAAACAGACATCAGAGAAGAGGGACCACAGACCTAGTTTTAATGTGTGTAACCAAGCTAGAGCCTGTATTTTATCTTGATCAGGGGAGAAGTCTGAAAAGAAAAATCTTTGGAGGAAAATGTTTAACTTCAGAGTTTCCACACTGGGTTTCTTCTCGTTCTTGTTGTTTGGGATATTTTTGTGGAAATGGACTTTGTTTTTTAGATACCATCTACTCCTCCCTTATTTTGGTAAGCCCCCCACATCTGGTTGTTCTGGAATTGTTCATGAAATCTCAGACAGGATCATCATGACCTCACCAGAGTGGCTGAAAAAGGAGCAGAGGAACATCAAGAAGACTCAGCTCATATTTTGCAGATAAATAACTCTAAAGAGAAAACGCAGAAAGCAAACACATGAACATAGTTGATACAAAACAATGAGGCAATGTTGTGGTGATTATTTTTGAAGAATTTATTGATCTTTGCAAAATGAAAAGGGGAAAAAACAGACGATGATCTTTAAGGAACCATCATAGAATACAATCATCAAACGAAAACCTTGGTTTAAACATGTTTCAAATCCTAAGTATCTGAAAATACAAGTATTCGGCATTTTAAACTTATCCTAATGTATTTGGTCATAGTTCAAGAAAATTCCCTGGATTAGGTACTTGATATTAGCAAACCAATATCGTGTTTTTCCTGAACTGTTGCATTTCTATTGAGTAAGTTGTTTAAATGACTTAAGGATTCCATATTTTAAGTGAGGCTGGGATAATAAATCTAGTATATTTAAGTAATTGATTTGTTTTGGAATGGTCTATCTAGTAATAGAAACAGCTCTTTGGCGAGTCCTCAGTACCATTTCAAAATGCTTATTTAATTTTTCATTTTGCAGGAGTATCTTGATAAAAGAATACCAGGTTACTTAATCATTTATAATACATTTAATCATTGATTGGTTACCTAATCATTTATAAAGTATTTACTTTTTCCTGTGGGGAAAGGTGGGGACACAGAGACAATTTTTCTTATCTTCATTGCTTTAGGCAAATGATAATCACACCAAAAACTTCATACATTATGAAAGTCATACTTTTAAAAAATGGGTGTGGTTAAAGTTAGGGGTATCCAGGACTAGGTTATAGTTTGAGTGTACCTACAATTAACCTAGTAAATGCTGACCATGACTAACTGAGCAAAAAGAATTTGAGCAGGAGTCCATTCACCAGATAATTTGGTTACACGGATAATTTCAACCACAAAGAAACATTCAGATAATGGAAGAGTGTGATGAGATTGAAAGTTCCAAATAGGTTTCACTGTATTTCTCACTTGGAAATCTCAACTTTCTCAGAAATATAACTTTGTAAATGTTGATGTTCTGCATAGGAAATATTAGTGAAACCTATATCGGTAGATAACATCAGAGCCTAAAAATGCAAGAAATGATCTTGGTCAGTAGAGCATTGAAGCTGTCCATTGAAATGGAAGAAGAGCTGCTTCTCAGTTTTCCTGTATGTTTGGGTCATCTTTTAAAATCTATGTCATTTTTAGGTCTGCAGGAGGAAAGCATTATTATGGCCTTTATATAGAACGAAAAGATATGGGGAATGATGACCTACTCATGAAATGCTTGCTTTAGGCATCATAATATATATTAAAGAAAGAGTTCAACATGCACACATTTTATAGGTTTATTTTTTTCTTTCCCCTCCAATGCATTTATTCAAAAAACTGCTTATTTGCCTGAATTTGCCCTGTTGGCAAAATTTTTATACCAGACAGCTACTTTTTATTGTTGCTGCACATCATGAATAACAGCTTTATTTGATAGCAAATGAGATGCCCCAAGTTGCAAGCTTTCCATAAACATATCTGAATTGTTCAATTTCCTTCTCATTATATAAATTCTACCTTGGCCCTTTGCCTGCTGATATTCAGATAAAGATTTCATTCAAGTCATTTTCAAAACCATGCTATGGTGCTTGCTCTCATAAGTGGTAAAATTGTTCAATTCATATTAGCTATACAAGTACTCTACAGGTTTTTATCAGATATTTCTAAAATCATTTCTTTGTAATCAGTGATAATGAGAACAATAAAAGAATACCTCCAGTTAGTTTTCCAAATGGTGGTGGTTTATTGGCAGTAGAATTAGTAATGGGACTGTGTAGAAGTCATTTTCTGAAGAAAATATCTTAATGAATTATTGTTTCCTTTTCTTTCATGTCTTGCTAATGCGGATTTGGAAACCGTGATTGCTGATTGATTCCAAATGACTTGGCTCTTTGTTTCCCAATTAGGTAAGTGATGTTCATTCTTAATACTTGTAGGAGTCTATGGTTGTAGTTTTAAATCATTGTTTGTTGCCAGCTTGTCCTGTTGAGTTCTCTGGAAAAATGAGGTAAAAATGAGACATAAAAAGACAAATCACCATTTTCAGAAATGCGTGTAAGGTCTATATCATTAGCTGGCATAGGTTACAAATGAACAAGAAGACCCTGTCTGGTTGTTCCTGTTCATAGGAACATAGGAACCATATGTTCAAATTCATTTAAGTCCTTTCTGTGGGATGGCTTTGTTTTAAAGGAGCTGTCAGATCATCCTGCCTGGGAAGTTTCAAGTTATACCACACTGGTTACCCATTATAATACTAGTTATCCAACTATAAGAATTCATGCCAGATGGTAGATAATGACAGTTTGACATATAATCAGTAGCTAATAATTTGATGATCCCAAAGATATCTAGGCTAAAAAGTGTGGTTTCAACGTCTGTGGTATTGTCATTTATTCTGTTCTAGAACTGGAATCGCAAAACTGTAGTCTATGGGCCAGACCTGGCAACTGCAAGTTAAGAATGTTCTTTACGATTCGAATGATTGACCAAAAAACAAATAACAACAACAACAATAAAAAACAAACAGCCAAGAAAAAAAGAAAGAAAGAAAGAAAGAAAGAAAAAAGAAAACTAGTATTTTGTGTTATAAAAATTACTTGAAATTTAAATCTGGGTGCTAAAAAATGAAGTTTTGTTGGAATGCAGCCATACTCCTTACTTTACATTCTGTTTATGGCTGTTTGCACCCTGCAATGTTATGGCCCCGCAAATCCTAAAATAGTTTTTTTCTGATCCTGAACAGAAAAGGCTTGCTGGCTTCCTTGCTTGAGCACCAGCACACAAGAGGTTAATTCTCAAAGCCTCCCACTGTGGGGCTATGGATACAAATAGGAACCTTTACACATTAGGCAACTGGCCTCTTCTTCTAGGGGTGTGGGAGCAACTGCCATACCAAAAATGACCGCATCAGACCAGATGGAAGAGCAAATCTTGATTGTACATTTAAACTTCCCTGTCGTAGCCTTTTCCATGGTTCTATTCCTTGTACCTTTGAGCCCTGAAACATTCAACACATCAAGTCTAATTTATTTTCACTACAGGCGGATCTCTGAGCTTGCATACAAATATTCAAAGCCTGCTGGCCAATGGGAACTGAGGAAGTGTGGTTTTGTGGGGCTGGTGAAGCAGCAGCACATACTATAATGAAAAAGAATTTCCTCAAACTTTTAAATGCTTCTCAAGGATCTGTTTTCCCTAAGAGAATCCTGACATTCTATAGATATTAGCTCTTCCGAAGTATATATTATGATGTTGGAGACATGTAGTGTTCGTCATTGCAATCTAGCTAAGCCTCTGGTCAGCGTGGTTGTGCTTCGTGAAATAGATTTAGCAGAATTTTCCAGAGGCAATGTGGAATAGGAGTGATTATACAGTCATTCTGATGAAGACAGTCTTAGTTATAAATATATTTCTAGTTCTTTTCCTCTTTGCATTTATAGTTTGCATTTGTAGTTTGAGAGAGAAAAAATAGAAGAGAACAAAGAATATTCTGGGAATATTGCAAGAAAGAGCCACGTAGAAATTGCTGGGTATTAAGAATATGCATTATCTCGTAGGTTTAGGCCGCTGGGAAATAAAGCTTCTGTGTGTGTATTTGATATATAAAGGCAGGCACGAAGAAAAAGGCAAACGTACTATGGGTATTCTGGTATGGTGCGATTATATAGTATGTGTTCCAACCTTTTCATGAAAATCTGACATTACTGTACTTCAGCTAGAAGCAGCCGGAATCACCAGGGAAAGAACAGCTGGATACTTTATTAGGTTTTATGTTGTACATAAGGAGACCATGTTTTCCATTGTCAGTGTGTAAAAGAAAATGAAAGCTCTGGGCATCATTAAAGTCTCAAAAGCGTAGGATATGTCAGCTCGGTGTTCTCGGCACCTGGATTGAAAACACAGTGTGAGGTCACTGTAAAACAAAAACAGACCGTCTGCTTTAGTGGGAATTTCAAGAGTTGACTTAAAAAATAAATAAAATAGCCCATAATTGTTGTAGGGAGAATTATGCTTTTGGAACTGCACAGTTATATGTATGCATATCTGCGTATGTGGCTGCTTGAACATGTCTTCCACATTATGGCACCCGAGAAGCTCTTTGCTGTACCCTGAGGGGCACTCGGAAAACCCTTGGAGCCAGAGAAGCTGAAGACTCCCCATTTGCTGGTACAAAGAGTGCAGAACTCTTGATGATTGATTGTCCCCAACTCTTCAGTGGGGCCCCTTCCATTAAGTCGTTTTTGTTTGAACCTGCCCTCTTCCCCCACACAGATTGTTTTGATTGGTGTAGTCATTGCATCCCTCGTTGTAAGTGGCTGTATGCTGGGGACCACTTATCATATATCTTTAAAATTTCACGAAACCCATCACTGTGTTCCTCATACAGTGGTTGCTTTTAAAGAACAGTTGACCCTTTAAGAGTGTGAGCATTAGGGCCACTGACTCTTTTTGCAAAATTGGAAATCCAGGTATAACTTCTGATGCCCCCAAAATTTCATTGCTAATAGCCTGTTGTTGACTGGGAGCTTTATGACATAAATAGCCAAGTAAAACATATTGCGTATGCAACGTGTATTATATATTATAATCTCACAATAAAGTAAGCTAGAGAAAAGGAAATACGATTAAGAATACCTTAAGGGAGAGGCACCTGGGTGGCTCAGTTGGTTAAGCGTCTGCCTTTGGCCCGGGTCATGATCTCGGTGTCCTGGGATCCAGCCCCCTGTTGGGCTCTCTGCTCAGCAGGGCGTCTGCTTCTCCCGCTCACTCTCCCTCTGTTCTCTCTCTCTTTCTCTCAAATAAATGAATTCTTAAAAAAAAGAAAGAAAGAAAGAAAGAATACCTTAAGGAAGTGAAAGTACATTTACAGTATTTTAATACTGTGTTCATAAAAAAAAAATCTGTATGTATGTGGACCCATGGTTTAGACCTCTATGCTACAGGGACAACTATACTGTATTAGTCTGCTCAGTCTGCCATATCAAAATATTAAAGACCGGTGGCTTCAACAACAGAAATTTATTTTCCCACAATTCCGGATGATGTAAGTCTGAGATCAGGATGCCAGTATGGTTGGCTTCTGGTGAAAGCTTGCCTCCAAGCTTGCAGCCTGCCAACTTCTCACTATGTCCTCACATGGTCCTGTTGGATGAAGAGTCCACCCTTATGGTCTTATTTAGCCTTAATTAATTCTTAAGGATCTTATCTCCTGATATGGCCCTACTGGGGGTTAGGGCTTCAACAGATGTATTTAAGGGGATGTAATTCAGTCTGTAATAAGTACCTGTGACACAAATTGACTTACACAAGACAGCTGATTAAATTTTTTCACTTATCATATGGAGCTATAAGAGGTGTTCGTCTGTAGACTAGGTTACCAGTAATTTATCCATGAGTTGGAGTATTTTTCTTTAATTCTTCATTATACACTGGTATTACATCTACTAAAATTACAAAATGCATTTAAAATATTAAGAAGGTTCTATGTCACCTTAAAGGAAACACAACGGATTGAACACAAGTCTACTTATCATTCATGAATCCACTTATTTGTATATCTACCATGGATAAAATGCCCAGCTATATATACAGGAGAGGGATGGACCCAGGGGCATGGCATCTAAAGAACAGCATTCTGCCCTTTAGGAACTCATAGTTAGCAAAAATAAACAAACAAATAAATCAATCAATAGTAAGACAGTTTCAGAAAAACATGTTATGTGCCTAAAATAATTTGCTGTTGAAATAAAAATAAAGCAGTGCCCATAATTCTTCATAAATGAATGGCTTTTCACTAGTGCTAACATCTAATTGTAGGAGTTTTCAGTTGGAAAGAGAAAGGCAGCAAACACCAGGCAAAAGGAAAGATACAGCAAAGATATGGGTGAATGAATGTAGACTTAGACCCCGCCAACCAACGTGCTGAACAAGATGGAGACAATGAGATGTTCCAAAGTTATTGTTGTTTTATTGAGCTTGTATCATCTGCCAGGTTCCAGGTTATATTTGATGTCAGGTGGGAAATCAGAACTGACATCCCTGTTCTCAAGCTGATTTTCTAGGGAAAAGAGACAATTAATAAACAAGTAAGTAAGTGATCAAGAGTTATAAGTGCAGAGGACAGGAAAAATGTCCTTGATATAGAGATACAGTAATCCTCCTAGGTGGTCAGAGATGTCCTCCCGAGAGCATACTGAAAAGGTGATGTTTGACTTAAAATTGGAATGACAGGAGTCACCCATGTAAAAATCCAGGCAAATTAAATAGTTTCCTTAATACATCAAAAATATTATTTCTTAAAAAAAAATGATTTGTAAGTCTTGCTTTGAAATACAGAAGAAAAAAACTGGGAAGGTAAATAAAATAGTACCAATAAGTGATATGGAGAGTACTAGCTGAGTAAGAACTCAGGTGGGTGATGGATGGTAGGTCCTTGGAAGTCTGTTATAGGATTCATTTTAATTTTAGGTACATTTGAGAATATCCAGAATAAAAGCTATTTATTTTTAAAGTGCTTTATCTTCTAACAATCTGGGGGTTTTTGGCATCAAACTATCATGATGAACATTCTGATCATCTATTTTTGAGTTAGAGTGCATTTGTTAACTATGGCAAAATGAAAAGTTACCCCAAAGAGTAGAGGCTTCAAACAGTAATAGGCATCCATTATTCTTTATAGTTTATATGACTCAAGAATATGGGATTCTGGCTTGTGAGATACCCACCAAGACATTTAAAAAAAAAAAATCAGTTAAGAAGTTTTAGTGAAGATGTCTGGGCAGATTTTGGGTAAACTGGCTTGATTGGGTAGAGGATGTTTGTGCAAGGTGATTTATTGACATGGCTGGTAAGTTGATGCTGGTCGTTGACAGGAGGACTGTTTCTCCCTGGCGGGCCTTTCTGTAGGGCTGCTGGTATGCCCTCACAGTATGGTGTTTGTCTTTTCCTGAGCAGTCCAAGATCAGGTAGAAACAACAGTGTGACTTTTGTCTTACTCTTGGAAGTCCCATGTCCTCATGTCTACATTATTGTATTGTTCACATACATTAGACCTCCTCAGTGTGGGAGGTACTCACACTGCTGTATGATGTGAGTAACAGGAGATGAAGACAACTAGTGAACATCTTAGAGGCTGCAATCCTCAGGGAGAAACAGTATTTTTAGCATTTAAATAGTATTTGCAGTATTTTGTATTTGGCATTATGGAATTGATGCCTATCAATCAATCAATCAATCCCTAGTTAATTTGTGGTTTTCAACTAATAACTGACATAATTATCTTTGAACTTCAGTATCCATATTTGGTCTCTAGAGTACACATTTCTATAATAATACCTTTTTTCTGGTCAGGTACTTAAATTAGCTTTATTTAATGGAATAATGATATTAAATACCTTTGCAAATCAGAAGGTGAAAATATATGCTCGGAATAAATTATCAAGACTTTGTCCAGCGTAATTGATGGTGATTATTTTCCAGTATACTTTTCAATTCATTGCTGTACTAATCTTTTCAACCAATTAACAGCCAATTTGGTCTATTATGTTAAAATGTTAGCCACATTATTTGCCTGTTAATGTAGGTTAAATGTTAATTATGCTGTTCTATGGCGACTAACATGGTACATTCGGAAATTGCACGTATTACTGGTTGATTCTTTGGCTCTGGTCTATTAATGCACCCCATTATCATTGTGCTAATTTTGGTATGAAGCACATCATATCCTATGGCATTTAAGACAAAACCACCAGTCTTCTATTGCTTTCCACCAAACATTAGATAGTTTCGCGTTTCGGAGCATTTCCCGTGATTAAACAGTCTTAGCATGCATTTGATACATTTAGGTGGCCTTGCTCAATATATTTTAAACATCTGTAGGTCACAGTGTAATCTTCTTTGCAACAAATCCAAGTATCAATTTTAAGTTAAATGTACATTTTAAACTTCACGAGTGCTGTGATTATAAATACAATCATGTTTATTCCTTCAGTTGTACTGCTAATAGAATGGAGTATCAACTTACTTCCCGAGTCTTGTTTTATTAGTCTTCTTTCCACTCTTAGAACATCGGGTTTTGTTTTGTTTTGTTTTGTTTGTTTTGTTTTGGTTTTGTTTTGTTTTTAGTGCCAGGGAGCAGCCTTTGGCAAATAGGGCGTGTATTAATTTTCTATTGCTGCATAATAAAGTGCCATAAATGTAATGTCTTAAAACAACATCTGTTTATTATCTCACAGTTTAGTAGGTCAGAAGTCTAGGCTCAGCATTTTGTCTCCTCTGGGTTTTACACCAAAATGAAGGCGTTGGCGAAGGCCTCATTTCCTTCTGGAGGCCCTAGGGATGAATCTACTCTTTAGCTTATTCAAGTTCATGATAGAATCTGGTTCCTTGCAATTGTCTGACTGAACTTCTCTTTTCCTTGGTGGCCGTGGACCATGGGATGAGGAGAGGGTCTTCTGGAGGAGTGGGTATCACCTGGAGGCTGTCAACATTCCTTGTCTTGTGACCCATTTTCCTCCATTTCTAATGCCAGCAACGGAGGGTTGAGTCCTTCTCAAAGTTAGAATTCCTCTGAATCCCCCTCTGCCTTGCCTTTGTTGACTTCAAGCAGAGAAGATTTCCTCCCTTCCAAAGCCATGTGATTGGATTGAGTTCACCTACAATCTGGAGTCATTTCCCTATTTCACAACTGATCGTCTGAATTCCACCTGTAGAACCCCTCCACAGCAGAACCTGATAGATTAACCAGTAGAGGGGATCTGTGAGGGATATCTTTCTAATCCTGCCTCTGCCTACTACAGGATTGTTGTTTGGTTGGAGGCTTGGAGTGATATTGCTTGTCATATTGAGTAAGAAGAAGTTATGATTACATTGAGTCCTCAACAACAGAGTCTTAAGAAGATACAAAGAGAAAACTCAGGAAAAGACTGTTCTAATTATAAGTGCACCATGCAACCAAAGTTTCTTAAGTGATCCATGGCCTATCAAGAAATACAGATACCATGGCGCCTAGTGGCGCAGTCGGTTAAGCTCCTGGTTTTGGCTCAGTTCATGATCTCATGGTGGTGAGATTAAGCCATGCTTCAGGCTCCTCGGCCAGAGTGGAGTCTGCTTGAGTTTCTTTCTCCTCCTCTTTCCTCTTTCTTCTCTCTCTATAATAAATAAATCTTAAAAAAAAAAAAAAAAGACATACACCAGCCAAAATGAAACATTTGCAACATAAATATCTTATATTTCAGACTTGAATTTATTTCTGATTATATACTAATAAATAAACAAATATCATAATTTTCCCTTCCTTGTTCTTAAAAATATTACAGTGTCAATGGTCCCCTGCCTTTTTCTCTGATCCAGACTACTCCCTTCAGCATATGGTTATGTTTATTTCTCTCAATAAAAACACACGTGTGCGCACACACACACACACGCACACACACACAAAGAACCTTTATTGTAAACATTCACCCCTTTCTCTCCTTCTCTATCTTTTCTGTCTGCAATTTCTTTCCAATTTTTCCTTGATCCCACTCTAAAATCCAGCATTATCCCCCAGTCTTTCTACCAAACTGCCCTTATCATGAACCATGGTGACTTTCACGTACTACATCTGATGGCTATGTCTGAGTCTTCATCTTAATAGACCTATAATCAGTGTTGATTCAGATGATCCCTCTCTCATTCTGGGTACACTTGCCTCCCTGATGATTTCTAGAGCAGCATCCTTGCATTGTTTTCCTCTTGTTTGCGGGGCCACTTCTTCTTTGATAGGTATGCTGGTTCCACCATTTTGCCCAAACCTTACATTTTAGAATACCTCCACCCATAGTCCTTGAATCTCCTCATTTTCTATTCAAATATATTTTCCAAGTGGTCTCAACAGCTTTCATGCCTTTACCCTTTCTACATGCTGAAAAGCACTGAAGTAATATCCAAAGCCTGGACATCCAGAACTTCCAAAACTATTAACTATATATTCCATTTGAAGTCCAAAATGAATCTCAAGATTAACCCCTCCTAAGTGAACTCCTAAAATTTCCAGTTCCTTCTCTAAAACCTGCTCTACCCACAATTCTCCACTTACTTAGGCCAAAGTTCTTGATCTTATACATCTTTCCATAATTTCTTATCCAATCCAGGGTGAGAAAGTATCTCTTCTATTTTCAGAATATATCCAGATTATATTAATCTCCTTTGCCCCCACCCAGCATCAAGCAACCAATATCTCTTACTTGCATTATGGCAAAATCTTCCTGACAAGTCTCTCAGTCTGAGTTTCCCTCCATTTAGTAAAATCTTACATCAGCACCAGGGCCCACCACATCTCTGACCTCTGTGCTAATAGTCTCCCCCATTGCCAAGTCTGCATTCTCACAGATGACTGGCTTTTTCCTCAGAGTCTATGCCCTAGCTCTTGGTCTGCCTCATTAGCTTTGACAGTAGATACCCATTTGGTCAGCTCTCCCTTTTTTCAAGTATTTCTTCAAAAAGTTTCTACACTAGGAGACCTTCCCTTGTCACTCCTTTTTACACTGCAATCTCCCCATCCACACATTACCTAATCCCCATTCTTATTTTATCTTCTCATTTATCTGTCATCACCCTAAACTGTAAACTTCATGTGGGCAGACATTTTTGTCTGCATTTTCCCCACTACATGGGTGCCCACCACAGAGGTTGGAATACAGTGGGTGGTCAGTCAATGTTTAATGGTGAGACATAAAATAAGAAATATGTGAAAGTCATTGATACTTTGGTGCTGGCTACAATACTTTATGATAGATACAGAGGGTATTATTTTCTTTATTTTCCAAATGAGGGCAATTATATGTCTTGCCCAAGGTCACAAAACTAGTTAAAGTGTCAGAGATTAAACCAAAACTCAACTCTCTTGACTCCTAACCTGGTTTTCTTTCCACTACAATAAGCGCTAAAAATATAGTGTTGTCTGTTCTTGGGAACTACAGTGCAGTGTCCCCCAAGAACCTGGAAAAAAGAAATAAGATTGCCTTCTGAGAGTTACACTATGAAGTCAACATATAATGAATCAGTTACCTTAAAGAATAAGAATTGCTTTTAAACCAAAGGGACCCTTCCTGATTAAATGGCTTGCCATTTCTAAAGAGAAAGTTTTAATAAGACAAGGCAGACTTAGAGGCACTTCGAAAGAATACTCAAAAGCAAAAGTTAATAAAATGCATCCCAGGGAGTGGAGCTTCATGCAACCGGTGAGTCCGGATTTCAGGATCTCTGTGACTGTAGATACTCTCTCAGCAATGCCAGTGAACATTGTTTCATTTCACCAACTCATTTTGTTTTTCTCATTCTATAATTACCAAACAACTTTATGATTAATAATTAACTTTCCATGCTCTGCCTTTCTATAAAAGAAGAATTCCTGGCAAAATGTGCTCCCAGCGATTTTGTTCTGATGTTAACTATTTCTTATTAAAAGTTAATAAATTGACCTTACGATTATGATTTGGCTTCTGTGAAGCTTACTTTTGGGAGATCCTCCTGACACACATATTCTGATTTATTTGACAGCTATGGTCTAAGGATTTGCTAAAAATTAGATTGTGATTTTATATATCAATTTTCCTCACTTGGTTAATTGAGTGTGAGTTTCCGCACCTCTTCCTACTTCCATTAAATATGGAAGTGCTTTTAATCTTTTAGATATAGGAGAAAATCAACCAGAGTTTTCATGGTGTCTGCCTCTACTTGAAATGCTGCACAAGAGAAGACTATGAAAGACAGTCCTAATTTAGAGATGGAGGATGGACTTCTTTAAAACAGGGCTCTAGCAGGAAGTGTTAGCTGAAATTCAGCAACTTTAGGAAATAGTTGGTCAAGGACAGTCTGGTTCTCAGAAAAGGGAGGAATTGCTCTTGCAGATTGATAGCCATTATTTTGGCCTTTTGGATTTTTATCAAAAAGTGGTGGAGGGGCACCTGGGTGGCCCAGTTGGTTAAGCATTTGACTCTTGGTTAGGGTTCAGGTCATAATCTCAGGGTCATAAAATCGAGCCCTGCGAGGGGCTCTGTATTGGGTGTGGAGCCTGCTTGAGATTCCCTCTCTCCCTCTCCCTCTGCCCCTTCTCTCCACCCCCCACCACCAATACCATGCTCTCTTTCTGAAAAAAAGAAAGAAAGAATAAAGAAAGGAAGGAGAAGCCAGCAAGCAAGCAAGAAGGAAGGAAGGAAGGATGGGGAAGAAAGAAAAGAAAAGAAAAGAAAAGGAAAGAAAAGAAAAGAAAAGAAAAGAAAAGAAAAGAAAAGAAAAGAAAAGAAAAGAAAAGAAAAAGTAGGTAGGTAGGTAGGTGGGTGGTAGAGAAGGAAAGTTTATGGCTAAGGTCACCTGCAGCAGGGAGTGGGGAGGAACAGTTATAGGGAATAGTACACTAGAGAGACCCAAAGGAAAATTCTATCTTTCTATGTCTTCACCCAAGAAAACCAAATTTCTAAGTCAACCTGGTTGAGAGCTAAATACACATTTGCTGACTTTCTGGTTTATGAAACACAACTGGCCACAGATTGTTTGTAATACTTTAACTGATACATTTATATGTTTCAATAAGTTACATTTTGATGGTTTCCTTCCTTTTAAGTTTTGAGTAATAGCTAACGGTATTGAAGGAAAATATTTCTAGCAAGAAAGCATTCTTCCTCTTATTTGTTTGTTTTATTCGTGACTTCCGTTTCTTTCACCTTAGAAGATAAATCTTAGGGAGGTTTATTGTGACAACTTCAAATTTCTATTATAACCATAGTCGGATCTTGCATAATTAATTTTAAGGAACAAAGAGCAACATAAACATATCAAAACATATTGCCATTCTGATTAAATAAGAACACCTGAATTTTAGTCTTAGAGTTAAAAATTCTTTAAAGTCAAAGCACCGTTCAGTTATAAACAGAAGTGAAAAATGGGTAATGGAAGGTGGGTATGAAAGGTAACATGACTGTGCTAGAGGGAGCATGAAAGGGATTATGAAGGCAGGTGGAGGGATTAATGATGAGAAGGTAGATAATCTCCAGGCCCATGAACTGGGACCAGTAGACCTGGGGGCTGAACTAAGATAAAGGATTCTGCCTTTGAGAACATTAAGGGGTCTCATCATGGACATTATCCCTCAACAAGATGGTGTATCTACATTGAAATACAAAGGAGATGTGATGTGTTAGACATCAGGAAGTTTGCATTTATCTGCAAGCAAAAAGGAAGATCACTCTAGTAATTAACCATGTTTTCTCTTTAGCCTGAAGTTGTTAAGAGTGAATCAGGGGGCGCCTGGGTGGCTCAGTTAATTAAGCAACTGCATTCGGCTTAGGTCATGATCCTGGAGTCCCAGAATGGAGTCCCACATCGGGCTTCGGGCTCAGCAGGGAGTCTGCTTCTCCTGCTGACCTCTGTCCTCTCATGCTCTCTTCCTTTCTCTCAAATAAATAAATAAAATCTTAAAAAAAAAAAAAGAGTGAATCAGGAAGGATATATTATGTCAACATTGTAAGTAGAAAGAGCACAACATAATCTGGGGTGTCTGGCAGCAAGATTTGCAGGTTTCAGTGTTTCACACTAGCTTTCTAGAAGAGCTTGTATTAAACTCAGGCCAAAGCACTACAGAGCTGCATAATGAAAAATGTAGGCTTTTTTTTTTTTTTTTTAACTTATTTGGGAGAGGGAGAATGAGAGAGAGAGAGAGAGAGAGAGCACACGAGAGTGGGGAGGGGTCAGAGGGAAAAGCAGACTCCCCACTAAGCCAAGACCCAGATGTGGGACCCGATCCAGGGACTCCAGGATCATGACCTGAGACAAAGGCAGTCACTCAACCAACTGAGCCACCCAGGCACCCCTGAGAAATGTAGGCTTTTTAGGATATCACGGAATAATACCTGGGACTTGAGTATATGGACAGGCATGACTACAGATGTGTTCTCAAACTTCTTGACTCAGAGATGATGACAATTCATTGTATTTCATTATAATCTGTGCATTGTTCTGTATTGTAGATAATAAGCTTACATGGGCTGTCTGACCGCATGTGTCTGGGCACAACAATGTTACCAAAAGGAGAAAATCAATTATAGCAAACAGCGCTATTTTTTCCCAGAGTCTAAAGTCAGTGACATTCTGACTATAGTCATCACAAGGCCATAATGTGCTTTCTTCTTTCCATCGATAAGTCATGAAAAATTAGGATACGCTTTTTAGCCAAAAAAAGTGTGATATTGATTGATCATTTTTAATACTTTCATTAATGCTTATTTTATTTTTTTTTGGACAAAGCATTGAATATTAACCTCATTTTATTTTGGGGGGGTTCTACATCAGTAGCACCAGTGTGACAACAAAGAAGTTATCAGTGGGAATGATATTTTTTTGTTGAGTTGATATTCTGCTAATTCACTACAGACACTGCAAGTTGGAAACTGTTTCTTTCTATGTCAAGATGGCCAGATCCAGAGGTCAGAAAAATAAGAATCCAGAATATCTGAATTTAAACATCTCATTTCATATGGTCCATCACAAAATCCTTATAATTAGTTTGTGTTTTTCTCAACAGATCTATTAATCTTCTGGGTCTGGTATTGCCTATGTCTGAATTAATATCCTGTTTACAGGTTATCAACAGACTTTTCAAAACTGATCTTTTTGGATTCTGTGATAAAGGAAAAAGTTCTTATCAGCTCAGGCTTTCTCATAGACTATTATTCAATTTAATTTAATTTAATTTATTTAATTTTTTAAAAAGATTTTATTTATTTATTTGACAGGCGGAGATCACAATTAGGCAGAGACACAGGCAGAGAGAGAGAGGGGAAGGGACCAGGCTCCCCGCCGAGCAGAGAGCCCGACATGGGGCTAGATCCCACAACCCTGGGATCACGACCTGAGCCAAAGGCAGGAGGCTTTAACCCACTGAGCCACCCAGGTGCCCCATTCATGTTAATTTTTAAAGGACTAACTTATAAGCCCCTTTAATGAATTCTGGGCTCAAGTTAATATTTTAATTTTGCAGTGTCTCCTATAAGAAATTCCTGTAACCAGATGATATAGTTTTGCAGTGTGGGACACAAACACTTTTGGAGTTTTGTTAATGACATGAGAGTTTGAACAATGACCGCTGCTTCAGAGAAGGTGGCTTTATGACAAGGTCTCATTTTAGACAAACTTGATGGGAAGAGATCATATGTCTGGGCATAGTTAAGAACCAGGAAGAGGACAGTACACTTCTGTTCAACTCCATCCATTTTATATGAACCAAGATTGGCAGTGGTGAGAAAAATGTTCAAAGAGGAAATGTATTTGGCATCAAATTCTTTAGTGTGCTTCAAAATAGTTTTTTCATGTACTGGATAATTTACCATGGAAACTTTTTCTTTAGGATTTATTTATCTATTTTAGAGAGAGAGAGCATGTGCACACAAGAATGGTGGAAGGGGCAGAGAAAGAGAGGGAGAGAATCCTCAAGCAGACTCTGTCCTCTGTGTGGAGCCTGATGCAGGGTTAGATCCCAGGACTTTGGGATCATGACCTGAGCTGAAATCTAGAGTTGGCTGTTTAACCAACAGACCACCAGAGCCACCCAGGTGCCCCAGAAGTTGATTTATTTGTTTGTTTGTTTGTTTTTTAATGCAATAACTTACTAACACTGTTAAGAACATACATTTAGAAAATACTTTTTTCAAAAACAGTATTTTGAAATCTCTTCTTGGATTAAACTGTAAGTATAGAAAATTGTATAGATAAATTACATTAATTACTCTCTGGTACCACCACTGGTCTCTTCTGCAACTCGGTGTCTGAATTGCTTTTACTGAGTTGTATTTTGGAATTATACCCTTGGGCCACATTGAGAATCTTTAGAAGAAACAGCCCTGAGAAACTCATTAGTTTATTTCCCTTAAGAATTTTGTTAAGGATGTTGTTCTCTGAATTGCCCAGTGGACACCTTGTGAGAACCCCCCAGGAGAAATATATCTCCAGGCTCGGTACCAAGAATAGTCTTCTCTTTCCTGAGCTAATGGTTGTTGGCCTCATGGACACTGAGAGTTATAAAAATGATTTCCCGGTTTACACTGAAGCCAAGAAAATGCGGAGCAATTTAGGGCACATCTCTAGGATTCATACAGAATACTATAGCTTTTTTGTCCTGGTCTCAGTGCAGGTTTGTTTTTTTTTTTTGTTTTTTTTTCTTATTTTCCTATATTAATTTTCCTTCACCTTGATATATTTATCTACTTAGTTTATTTGATTTGATAATATGGATTTTGGAAGCCATTTAAAACTTTCTTTGGAAAATATAAATTAGCAAACTACCTTTATGATGGTGAGCGAGACCAAGATACTTCTGGAAAGCCTAAGTTCTGGTCTTAGATGAGGAATTTGATTGTTAATTGAAACAGCTATATCTCCATGAAGTCTCATAGTGTGGAAGTATGTTGAATGAGGGTTTTGTTTGAAACAGAATCCCTGGGACCAATGCCTGAACATAGGTATTTTATATAAGCTAGTAATCCTAACCAGTACAACCACAAAGAAAGGCATTTCTAGCATAGAAAAGAGCAAGTGCAGTACCCTGAGATGAGAACAAACTTGGCTTGGTTCCAAGAGAGTAAAAAGCCATGCATGACTTGGGTCAGAATGAGTTAAAAGGAAAGGTGTGGAAGATAAAATTGAGAAGAGACAGGTCTGATTTCAGGCAGAGCATTATAAACTGTGATAAGAAGCTACATTTCAGGCGAAATAGGGCATGGGGTTTTAAGAAGTGCACTTGTCCTATTGAGGACAGGGTGGTGTATGGAAGTGTTGAATGACTGTGTTATATACTGGAAACTAACATAATACTATATGTTAACCAAGTGGAATTAAAAAAAAAAAACTTTTTTTAAAAAGCTGTATTTCATTTCAAATACAGTAAAAGGCCACCAGAAGATACTTTGGTAAGTCAAGTTTATTGACATATAATCAATATATGTAATTCATATATTACATATAATTCATATATTACATATATGAATTCACCCTTTTTAGTGTATGGTGCTAGGAGTTTTCATAAACATATAGAGTCATATAACAATCTCCACCATCAACGTGAAGAAAATATCTGTCACGCCAAAAAAGTTCCACTATGTCTGTCCTTTAACCCTTCCTTCTAACCCTGGTTCCTTACAACTATGGCTCTGCTCTCTGCCTCTGTAGTTCTGCCATTTGCAGACTGTTTTATAAATTAGATCAAACTATATGTAGCCTTTGAGTCTGACTTCTTTTATTTGCCATACATTCATTCTGTTGAATGTATACTGAAGGCTTTGAGCCAATGGTGATACAAAGTGCTTTACATTGTATAGAAATAACTCAGTTGCTATGATGGGAATCACAGTATTACGGTTGTTAAGAGGTGATTGTAGCAAGTTAGACAAGGGGGATGGATGATGGTTCCCACAGGTGGCAGCAGTGGAAGTCTCAAGAAATGGTTGATTTGGAAAACATTTTGGAAGTTGAACTGATAGAAGTTCTAGTCATTTAGGAATAAGTAGCAAGGAGACTAACCCGACTGGGGAAAACTAATTTTAGATAAATTAAAAATTTTAATGTTAAAAATAATGAAAACCCTAAAAAGAATTCTTAGACTTATTTAATATAATATTAAGATGAAAAATAACTTCTTAAGCAAAACAAAAATAAAATGTAGAGAAAAATTACAACATAAAAAAATCAAAATTTGGGGTGCCTGAGTGGCTCAGGTGGTTAAGCGTCTGCCTCTGGCTCAGGTCATGATCCCAGTGTCCTGGGATTGAGCCCCACATTGCATCAGGCTTCCTGCTTGGTGGGGAGCCTGCTTCTGTCTCTGC
This sequence comes from Mustela nivalis, assembly GCF_964662115.1. Classification (NCBI taxonomy): domain Eukaryota; kingdom Metazoa; phylum Chordata; class Mammalia; order Carnivora; family Mustelidae; genus Mustela; species Mustela nivalis. The sequence goes on from NC_139020.1 coordinate 29,967,996, forward strand.
TTCTGCCCCTCCTCCCTGCTCATGCTCTGTCTCTTTTTACATTCTCTCTCTCTCTCTCCAGTAAATAAAATCTTTTAGAAAAAAAGATGTTTATCCTAATTATTTTTTGATTCAGCAATTCTACATCTAGGACTCCATTCTATAGTAATACTTATGTACATGGGCATAGATTGTTTTGCATCAAGAGAGGAATAAATATGTAAATTTTGGTTCATCAGGACAAAAAAATATGCAGCCATTAGAAAGAATGAACTAGATGTATTTGTTATCATGGAAAGTTCTATGTTAAATGAAGAACTCAAAAGGCAGTTTGTTCAGCATGATTCTATTGATAGCTGACTAAAAACTATTTGTGATTATGTATGTGAGAGAAAGATTGAGATTGAGAGAGAGAGAAGAGAAGAGAGAGTTGGTAAATACAAAGAAAAACAATTGGTTGCACACCAAATAGATAAGAGGTTGACAGAAGCCCACTTCTGCAAGGGATAGGGAATTGAGTCTGATTATATAAAAAGTCTTTCACAGTCGTCTTCATTTATTTTGTAATTCTTGACTATTTTCAAGGTTTGCAGCTTTACCTATTTATTTTAGAGAGAGAATGTGTGAGCAAGGGGAGAGGCAAATGGAGAGAGAATCCTCAAGCAGACTCCTCGCTGAGCGTAGAACCTGATGCGGGGCTTGATCTCAGGATACTGAGATCACGACCTGAGCTGAAATCAAGAGTCAGATGGTCAACCGTCTGAGCCACCCAGGTGCCCCAACCATTTTCAAGATTTAAAATAATCCTCTTACAAACACTGTTGCAATTATTACTCTTATTCATTTATGCTTACAAGTATGCATCAAGAATTTCTCACAGATATTTATCTTAAAGTGAATTTATTGACTTTTAGATATATGTTTGTTCTCATTTATTGGATGTTGAGAGTGAAGAAATGCATAAACAGTTGAAAAACCAAATAATGGGATACATTACAGCTGTGAAATTAAATAAGTTAGACAAGCATATATCAATGTAGAAGAATCTCAAAAACATGATGTCAAGTAAGAAAACTGAAGAAATCTAATTGTATAATATTTATGAATATTTTTAAGAAAACACACAATTTTTGTATTATTTGGAAAAATACCTATTAATAAATGGTTAAAGTATGCAAGGGACAGTACAGTACAATACAATGTTATTAAGTATAGTCATCATGGGGTACAGTATGTTCCTAGAACTTATTTATTTTAGAACTGAGGGTTTGTATCTTTTGATCACCTTCACCCATTTTGCTCATCTCCAACCCCTCACCTCTAGTAATCACCAATCTATTCTCTGTATCTGTGAGTTTTTATTTGTTGGTTGGCTTTTAGATTCCATATACAAATGAGATCTTATGGTATTTGCCTCTGATATATTTCATTCAGCATAATCCTCTCTGGGTCCACCCATGTTGTCACAAATGGCAACATTTCATTCTTTTTTTATGACTGAATAATATTCCTGTGTCTGTATGTGTGTGTGTGTGTGTGTTACTTAGATGAGGACTAAGGGAAAAAATGGGAAATACTTTGAGGGAATATAATAAACACTGCTTAAAATGTGGGGTGTTGAGAGACGTGTTTGAAATGGGCTGAGATGATACCAGTATGATTTCTCTTGAATTATAATAATACAAACAATAATTTACATTTTTTGAGAAGCTGCTGTATACTAAACACTTCTGCAAATGCCTTATGTATGTTTTATCATTTAATCCTTACAAAAATTATATGAATCACAGATGTGGAAAATGACCTAGAAGGATTTAGTGAGGATACAAGAAGGATTAGAAGGATTTACAGTCTTATCTGTGGTCACCCAGTAATCAAATAATAGAACTAAGATTTTAACTCAAGCATTCCGACTCCCTTCAAAGCCCCAACACTTAACGTCCATGCTCTGTCACAAATGCATTTCTTTTTTTTTTCCTGTTGGGACAGGAGATGTGGAAGAGCCTCGGGCTAGCCCTAAATCAGATGAGTTATTAGGAAGTGAGCTAAGAAACAGAAAGCAAGATTTGAGGAAAAGTCGAAGAGAGATACAAGCTAAAAACTACCTTTCCTCCTAAAAGAAGATTAGCAGAGAACTAAACCTTTGAGAGCTTTAATATGGATGGATGCACATTTTTTTATTTCTACTTTTGAACTGCTAGGTCAGGCACAAGAAGCAGTGTATTCTCAGAAAGATCCTATTTCAGACTTTATCCCTACTGAAAATATTGAAGGGTAAACAGGTATATTACCTTTCAGGGGCTGTCACAACAAAGTATGACAAACTGGTTGGCTTGATATAGAAATTTAGTCAGGGAGTTGTTCGGGAGTCTAAAAGTCTGAAATGAAGTTTTCAGCAGGATCATGCTCCCTCTAAGACCCTGGATACAGTCTCCCCTTGACTCTTTCTAGCTTCTCTGGTGGTAGCTCTCAATCTTTGCATCCTTGACTTGCAGCATAACACTTCAAACCCTGCCCCTGTTTGTACAGGGCAATCTGTTTTTGTATCTTCACATTTTTTTTATTTTATTTTATTTTTAAGATTTATTTATGTACTTATTAGAGAGAGAGAGAGCATGAGCAGGAAGAGGACAGAGGGAGAGAATCCCAAGCAGACTCTGTGCTGAGTGTGGAGACTGATGCAGGACATGATCTCTGAACCCCAAGATCATGACTTGAGCTGAAACCACGAGTTGGACACTCAACTGACTGAGTCACCCAGGCACTCCTAACATCTTTTTATAAGGACACTGATCATTTTTTATTTAGAGAAAGCGCCCTTCCCCACCCTCCCACCCCCACTCCAAGTTCAGGATGACCTTATTTTAACTAATTACTTCTAATGCTGTATATTTCTATATAAATTTGCATTCAGAACTACTGGAGGCTAGGACTTCAACATACCTTTTGTGGGACATAATTCAACCCATAATAACAGGAAAACAAAGTCAGGCCTTCTTTTTAAGTGTCAAGTTTTATTTTTGAGCTTGGTAGATATTCCACATTAAAACTAAGTTAAAATTGTGTGTGTGTGTGTGTGTGTGTGTGTGTGTGTGTGTGTATTTGTAAAATTAGGTATATATGTCCGCATGCATCTTTATATATGCTATGCTTTATTTCTGAATAGTACACACTTTAAATACTAACATTTTTTATTCTGTATTGTGATTTTATATCTAGATAACAATTTCTCTAGAAAAAGAGATTCTGAAGGCATCACCCCAATTAAGAAACCAGTGGCATAAAACTGTATTATCATTCTTTAAATTCCTAATTCAGAATAGATTATAGTATGTATGTCAAATAAGTTATTGCATAAATAGCCTTTTGGTGATGTACATTGTTACAGCAGGCCTACAAGACATGAAAAATCATTGTAGGAAAAGTCGTTGGTATGTTTTGCTGTTCTTTTTATTTATTCCATTCGGTTTTGTTTTCTTCTCCAGCTGAAAACGTTTATGGCAACAAAATTGTTTTTCTCATGCAAAATGGTGAGCACTGTCTCACACTGACTTCCTGCCCTATCTTGAGTAAAAGCAGTGCAGGAGTATCTCAGTAGGAATTCAAAGTTCTTGGAAAAAGATGGAAAAGAATCAGGAGAACAACTGGATACTATTTGCTTCTTAGGGACAGTCCTTGTTCATTAAGCAGCTTTGTCCAAAGCACCTGGGACAGTCTGCCTAGTGAGGGGGGGATGTGAATAGTAATAGAAAATGCATTTCCATGTCAGCTGAGAGGGCTTGGAACTATGGCTGGAATGTGATCAAGGGAAATTCAAAGGAGAGATTATTTCAGGACCTGATAGCAAAATGATAAAATGGAAAAAACAGATGAATGCATGTGTCCTTTCAGACAGAAAGTAACTGTTTTGAAAAAAACAAAAAAACAAAAAACAAAGTTTACCTATGCTGATTTAGAAACCTCAAATGTGCCTCTGCAGAGTACTCAGCAATTATCCGTGTCCAGTGAATCTTTGAAATCAAGGATTACTGAAGACTTCCTTGACTTAGGAGAGTGTGAGTATAGGATGGTATGTGTTGCCCACCAGAACAGACAGTGTAGAGGAGACAAGAATAGACTACTCAAGAAAAAAAAAGAAAGAAAGAAAAAAGAAAAAAACACATTTTAAATACAGCTTGCTTTCCTCCCTGCCTCCCTCCTTCTCTTCATTCCCTTTATTTATTTATTTATTTATTTGAGAGAGAGAAAGAGAGAGAGCCTAAGCAGAGGAAGGGTTGTGGAGAGGCAGAAGCAGACCCCCCTGACACTGGGCTCCTTCCCAGGACCCTGAGGTCATGACCTGAGCCAACGGCAGAGGCTTAACCCACTGAGGCCCCCAGATGCCCCCTTAAGTACAGCTTTCTTAATTCAGTCCTTATTCAGAAATAGATGGATACAAGATACTAAGTGTCAAAATTGAAGTATTAAGTCTCTGCTGTGTTCCCAGCATTCTCCCAATTTCCACTTGAGCACTTAAGGTAAGACTCACTAGCATCCAGTGGTCAGACCAGTTCTTCACTCTTCATCAAATTCAGGGATGATCTGGGCTCAAGGGAGCCCATTGTTGGGTGGCAGGGGAGGAGCTTAGATATTCTAGTGGCAAATGCACTAACTTGCAAGAATTGGAATGCCATTAAACTCCACCAAAATTTCAAAGTCCTGGAAGGTTTTATTTTATGCAAAAGTTGCCATGAATTTGATAACCTATAAAAAAATTATCTTCATTAGGTCACCTGAGTGGCTCTGTGGGTTAAAGCCTCTGCTTTTGGCTCAGGTCATGATACTGGGGTCCTGGGATAGAGCCCCACATTAGGCTCTCTGCTCAAATAAATATTTATTTATTTGTCTGTCTGTCAAATGAATAAGAAAAATATTTAATTTTTTTTTATTAGCTTCATTGATCACATATTTGGGTTTTTTTGAGCTAGAGGGTAGAGAGGAATACAGGAAAATAAATCCATCCAGGTAATTAAAATCAATGACCCTTGTCAGAATATGTTGTTATTAAATGCTATAAATGCTGTCTTGGGCTTGTATAGATAATGGTAACTCTCTGTGTTTTATCAGTAAGTTCCTTTGTGATAGTTTAGTACTAGCATTATATAGCATTAAGAAAGTTTGGAGCTTTTTTTTTTTTTTTTTTTTTTTAAGTTACAGACATGAAACTGTGCCTTGTGATCTGCTATTAGCTTTCATTTCAAACTAAAGATACTTTTGAAGAAGCAAAAAGATTTTTGTGTTCACCAAATTTCAGGAGCTGCTCCCACAGAGTGCTGTGCCTGTGACCCACCCTCTCCTCCTCTCAACTTAACTCTTTGGGCTTTCATTGCCCCCCATTTTACATTTTTGGAAGGATCCAAGGGTTCGCACATGGATTCATTGTTGAAAGATTTTTATCTGCCTGTAGCATGACCTTGGATTTTTGTTTGTGTTTGTTTTTTGCTTAGATTTTTGGTGTTTTGGTTGTTTTAATTATGCTAATTTGCTTATTTCTTATTTAAGATAATAACCCTTCACTTCCATAGGTAATTTAAATTTAATTGAACTTAAATTTGATAATTTTGTAAGCTCTTTATGCTAATACCTAGGTAGAATCTCATTAACCAAATCAAATTTACATTTGATTACATTTTTAAAGTAGTATCACCAGATTAAAGGCAGGGTGTCCAGTTAAATTTAAACCTTAGGTAAACCAAAAATAAGTTTATTTTTTTTTTCTTAGTATGGGGACAAAATTATTTTCTATGGAACGTAACTATATTAAAAAGTGTGGGGTTTTTTTGTTCATCTTATTAAATTTCACACATCATTCTGTTATTTTCATCTGACAACACTAACTTAAAGGGGAAAAGTTTTGGAAGTTATTAGTTTAAAAATGTTATACATCAGACCATCTTTAAAAATGTGTGTAATGGACCCAAATATCTTTTTAATGGTTGGGGGAGAGAATAAAAAATAAATTTAGGATCCTGTTAATGTTTATTCATCAATTCCCAAATTTCCCAAATGTTCACTGAGTACCTAAAATATCAGGCCCTAAAAGAGGAGCAAAACAAACATAATCCTTGCCTTCATGGAATTTATAACTTAATGGAAAAGAACATTAATCACATAATCTCAAAAATGCATAGTAAACTGTAATAAGTACAGTAAGGAAGGATACTGTTCATAGGACAGGGGGCCTAACTAGTGGGTTAGAGAGGGAGGGTCAGGTAAAAATCTCCCTGAAGAAATAAAATTTGGACTAAAACCAAAACCTTAATGGAACTAAATTGGGTAAATGACAGGTTAAAAAAATAGAAGTGGATTTCTAAGTAGAAGGGAATTAAGCAGGCGTCTGTGGTTGAAATCCAGTGAGTAGTAAGTGTTACTAAAAAGGCAGTGGAGGAGGTCTGTCAAAAGATAAAGTGGGACCCAGTAGGCATTTTGATCTTCATTGTAAAAAAACAATGGGAAGATTTTGCAAGGCTTCAGAAAAGAAATCAGATTTGCATTTGAAAAGATGAATCTAGCTGCTTGAAGGAGGGAAGATTAGAGCTGACTGGAAGGTTGATAAAGCATTTCCTGGGTGGTCAGTATATTCCTCCAGCCAAAGGATCCCTGTGGTCTTCAAAAGAGATTGGTAAATTCTTCGGCAAAAGGCTGTGGAGTACATATTTTTGGATTTACCACCATACAGTCACCTTTGCCAATACTCAGCACTTTGCTTGTAGAGTGGTAGAGCAGTTGGAGGTGATATGTAAATGAGGGTAGCTGTGCTTCAGTAAAATTTTGTTTGAGGGACACCCAGGCGGCTCAGTCGGTTAAGCCTTTGCCTTTAGTTCAGGTTATGTTCCCAGGGTGTTGGGATCCAGCTCCCCAGAGGGGAGCCTGCTTCTTCCTCTGCCTGCCTCTCCCCCTGCTTCATACCCTTGCCCTCTCCCTCTCCTGCGTGCTCTCTCTCTCTCTAGCAAATAAATAAATAAAAACCTTTAAAAAAAATACATTTTGTTTGATACTAAAATTTGAATTTCATAGTACTTTCATGTGTCATGAGATAGTTTTTCATTTCCTTTTCTTTTTTTTTTTTTTAATGCATTAACCATTTCATGCTGTAAAATCACCCGTAGCTTGCAAGCTATACAAAAACAGCTCTCATTCATGTTCTAATTGCTTGGCATGTAGTTAGGGAGGATTGGGTAGTTTTGAGAGCTATTCTGGAGAGAAAATTAAAAGAAATGTTGATGGCTTAAGTGTGGGAGTTGAAGAACTAAGTGTTTAAAATTTCTCTCATGGTTCTGATCTGTATGGGAGTGCCATTCCCTGAAGCAAACAAAGGAACTTGAAGAGAGAAATCATGAATTAAAAGATCTTGGGTTTTTGTCCTAGCTCTAAAACATCCATGTGGAGATATTGAATGTCATCAGAAAATATTTCAGCTATAATGAAAACATTGGTAATTACCAGGTTATACCAGACAACTGAAGCCTTCAGGGACTGACTCCTTTTTTTTTCCTTTCTTTTTTTTCCTTTCTTTTCCTTTCTCCTTTCCTTTCCCTTCTTAATTGAGATATAATTGATATACCTTAATTTCAGTTGTACAATACAGTGATTTTATATATATATATATATATATATATATATATATATATATATGTTGAGCACATAGTTTTTTAATGCAGCATCTGATTCAGTAGGTCTGAGGAGGGGCCTGAGAGTCGGCATTTTTTTAAAGATTTTATTTATTTATTTGACAGAGACATAGGAGGAGAAGGAACCCAAGCAGGGGGAGTGGGAGAGGGAGAAGCAGGCTTAAGGAGACTGACACGGTGCTTGATCCCAGGATCTTGGGATCATGACCTGAGCTGAAGGCAGACACTCAATAACTGAGCCACCAAGGCGCCCTTCAGTATATATATTTTTAAATATTTTATTTATTTATTTGCCAGAGAGAGCAAGAGCGTGCAGACACAGAGGGCTAACAGAGGGAGAAGCAGGCAAAGAGAGAAGCAGGCTCCCCACTGAGCAGGGACCGCCCCCCCCCCATGCTGGGCTAGATCCCAGGACTCTGGGATAGTGACCTAAGCTAAAGGCAGATGCTTAACCAACTGAGCCACAAAGGCACTCCATTCATATTTATGTATATCACAAAATGATCAGCACATCAGGTCTAGTTAACATCTGTCACCGTACATAAAGGTATTTTTTCTTATGATGAGAACTTTTAAGATCTATACTCCCTTAGCAACTTTCAAATGTGCAGGCTAGTGTTGTATAGTCACTGTGTATAGTCACTATGTATAGTCACCGTGCTGTCATCACATCTCCATGACTTGCTTCTTTTATAACTGGAAGTCTGAATATTTTGACCACCTTCACCCATTTTGCCCCACCTCCCAACTTCTGGCAACCACCAATCAATCTGTTCTTTGCATCTATATATCTATGAGATTTTTTTTTTTTTTTTTTTTAGGATTCTACGTATAAGTGAGATCATATTTGTCTTTCTCAATCTAACTGATTTCACTTAACCTAATGCCTTCTAGGTCCATCCATGTTTTCACCAAAGGATATATACATGTGGGTATGAATATATGCACATACATACATACATATCAGAGGCTCTGTGAATAAGGTAGTAAATGTTGGAAAGAAAATCATTTTGGGAGCAGAATACTGGTTCTGCCTTCACTAACTGATACGACCTTGAGCACATAGTTTCTCTAAGCTTCAATTTACCAATTTGTAAGATGAAATAATGATATTAAAAAATTATAATTTACTTGTGTGTTTACTGAGATTATGTAAGGAGATAATGATTTTAATTTCTAGTGTGGCTGTGGGAGGAAAACGCTTATCAGTGTAGGTCCATGAAGTTGGGGGCCTGCAAAACTACTGAGAGCAGATTAACAGGAGAAAATGTTTGATTCACATGAATGTGGGAGTACTCAGTAGTGAGTAACTCACAGAACAGCTGGGGGTAAGACACTGGTGTATATATACCAGCCTACCCAGAAGTAAGGATTTATGTGCTAGCTTAACAAAAAATGAGATTTGGGGGTACAGTGGAAAAGCCTAGAAGGTTCTCTTGGGTATTTTTACCCTGAAGTAATGGGTAGTCTCCTTTTTATCTGGAAGTTCTCCCAGAGGGTGTTTATAGCAGCTGAACTCCTATCTCTCAATGTTGAGTTAGTCTTGTCTCAAGCAGGAAATTCCCTTGGTGGGGGGTTACAGGTAACTGTATTTTCAGAAGACTCTGCTTAAATTTAGATAAGGTTTCTTTCTGTAGCTGTGGTTTGTTCAGATGTTTTCAGTTTAAAATAATCTCTGTACCATTCTGATAGGTTGATGGTCCTTTCCGTGGCTATAATAGACCTTAGTCTAAATAGTTGTTCCATACCTACAATTAGACTGGAAGGAATTGTTCTATCTTCTTAGAATGATTCATTGCTTTGTGTAACACCTAAGGTTCAGCAGACAGGTTAGGGTTGGAAATTTATTATAGACTTTCTGCCTACATGTAAACCATTCACATTGGGCAGTAAGAAAATTCATAGTGAATTATAACTCACTTTCTCATTTTTATGCCAATATGATGATGAATTATTCTAGCTAACTCAAAGACATAGAAATGTGAACAGAAGCTCTATACCAAATATTGGACAATGTATTTCACTGGGGAGGAGAGAAAAGTGTTGACTAACAAAATCCAAGGAAATTGCATAGACTAAAAAGATACTTTTGAGTAGGGAAAATTATTTTTTTTTCTTCTGCCACTTTTTAAAGGATAGTTCAACTTAAAACAGTGATTCTGTTCTGCCATTGACATGATAACCAAATGAAAATACAACCATGGTGATTTCTTTTTCTGTTGGGTTTGAAAATAAGTATGTATTATAATACTCATCTGTCTATGGAGCTCTAGAAAGAAATAGTTTGAAGAAACATGGCAAGTCTTCTTGAAAGTGCAGTTCACAGTTCAAGTTGTGTGGGGATTTCTGCTCTGTGACCTTTCTCACCTTCACTGAAACCCTAGCATTTTCTCTTGTATAATTTCATTGCTTGTGGTTGATTCTGTGCATACACTGCACCTTGGAGCTCAAAGAATCCTCGGGTCCTATGTGGTCATGTTCCTGTGTGAATATATACATTAAAAAGTACAAGCAGGAAATCTGTGATGACTGAATGGCGATGAACCAAAAAGTGCTGAGTGATTAACCAAAATGAAATGTTGGTCACTTGTAAGTGTTCATTTTCTAAGGAGAGAGTTATATCTCCTTTATATCTGTATCCTTAATATTGGTATCCTTGTGAGTATTTTGGCATATGGTTTCCCTTTCTTTCCCTGCCCCATTCCCTCACCTTCCACCCAGTAAGTGATGGTCCTAATACACACTCTGAGAATCATCTCCCACTTTGGAAATAATAATAACTCACTAAGGTTAATAACACAGCTCTTAATAGTTTTCTTAGATGAGTAATAAAAAAAAAAAAGACATTCAGCATGAAAAATTAAAGGTGTTGTGCAGATGCCAAGAGACATTTTCTTCATTTTACTACAGAATTACCAGGAGGAGATGGAGTCTCAACCTTCAAGAATAGCAATAGTAATTTTCTGTGGTTCCGTGGGACACGTTATGCTTAGCAACGGAACTGTGTGTAATAAACTCTGTGGTTGAAATATTACCTCTAGTTTCCAGAACTTTATTCTGTTTATCCTCTCAAAGGGATTCTGCTCTCATGTTAACTCTTAGACTGCTAAGATTTACCAGCATCTGACACTTCGAGTATATCGCTTGTGGTTCTTTATGTAAACACTTGACTAGTGAGCTTCAGCATCTTATTAAAGTCTTTAGTAGAAATGGAAAATGAGTTTTTGGATGATAATGTGGTTTTATGGAAACATTTTTCTTCCATGTAGGAATATTACTTATGAAATTATTGGGAATAAAACATTACATTTTATACATAGGGTGATATTTTTAGTGTCATCTGCCTTGTCTGATATTTCTCTTCATTGTACGTATTTTCTTAGCGTATTCATGATACATATACCGAGTGTTTGGCTATTAAACAGATTCTGGTTCTAAGTCTTCAAAGGCATAGTTTATAATCTCAAGTGCTTTGATTCTTTATGTTTTGTCCATACCAAATTCCCAATTATCATTTTTTTTATTTTATTGCAACTTTTTTAGAATCTAATACATGTTATTGTTTGTCATTAAAAAAAAGAAAACCCAAATTAATCATCTAAGAGCCCATGTAAAATTTATTATTGATTTGTATGTGTTCATGTCACTGTCTATGTATAATATGGACACTTCACATGTGTCTACGTATTTGAAAACTTTTCCGTATAATAACAGACTCCGGGGTTCTGAAATGAGTCTGTCTCTGACATACATTTGAAACAAAAAGAGAAAAGAAACTTAAGCATTGAATCTGCTCATCACTAACCAGTAGCTATATGGAATTCCAACAATTGTTTGCCCAATAGCTGATACTTTTCTGGATATACTCTACTTCATGTTACACTTTGCTGAACATACTAAGTTTGAAAAGGGGGCTATGTCAAAATACTAGATAATATAACCACTTGAGGCATAAACTCCATGTTTACTCTATGTTGTGCATTTTTGTGCATGCTTCCATGTTTGTGTGTGCATGTGAATGCTTTGTTTATATCTTGTGTCCTGCATCTTTTGTGATAATCTTAAAACACTTGTCTACTTACACTTGAAACGTGAAGATCTTCTCTTTTTTCCTGAACTGATTATTTAACATTACAAAAGGTTTTTAGTGCTCATTTAAAGATATCAAATTTAAGTCTTTATCTTACAGTTAACAATATTGATATATATGAACACAAGAATAGTGTAATCTTTTGCTGGGGAATGCCCATAAAAATCACATCCCAGAAGTTTGTTAATTCAAAAACTAGGTATTAAGTACCTATAGGATGTTAAAATTTTACCTTGCATTGGAGTTGTAGACTCTGGCTACAAATACCTAAAACACCTGTGATATTTATGGCTTAACACAGAAAAAGGTATTTTCTTGTTCATTCAGGAAAAGCCAAGCAATGTTGTCTGAGGTTGCTCTTGGGTATGACTATGGCAGAGCTGGGGCCACAGTGAGATAAGTACCCAGGATGGAGTGTTAAGGATTTGAGTCATGCAGGTGCCAACCTTGTTCTTGGAGAGGAGAGAGCACCGTCTATCTTTCTTTAGTAAAGAAAAAATAAAGAGGCTCAGAATACAATTTATTTTCTAGAGGCACATAATATTGTGTTCATTCAGAAATGGAAGGATGACCTGTAATTATCCTAGTTAAAAAGCTAATGTCTGCTTGGCCATTTGAATCATAGTGTGATTCCCACACAAGTGATGAAACACTTTCATTCATCATTTACTAGCCAGTGAAACTAAGCTAGGTGCTTAATGCAACGTCACCAAATTGCTTAGGGAGGCCCTTGTAATAACAGAGCACTAGAATTGGCAACAGTTACAGGTGATTAATACTTTCTTACTAGTTCCTGTGCCAGGATCTGAGTTGGGTAGGTAACTAGAGCATTCCACTTTTTGTGACGCATAAGATTTTAATCCATACCACTGGCTCTGTGTTATCCTTCTGTACATGTCCAAACCTGCAGAAGAATGGAGACAATACAAACTATGTTGAAGGAGAAAGGAATAAAAGAGAGGGAAAGAAAGAAAGATTGAGGGGCACCTGGATGACTCAGTGGGTTAAAGCCTCTGCCTTCGGCTCAGGTCATGATCCCAGGGTCCTGTGATCGAGCCTTGCATCGGGCTCTCTGCTCAGCAAAGAGCCTGCTTCCCCCTCTATCTCTGCCTGCCTCTCTGCCTACTTGTGATCTCTCTCTGTGTCAAATAAATAAATAAAATCTTTAAAAAAAAAAGAAAGAAAGAAAGAAAGATTGATGGAAGGTGGGCCAGAGTGAAGAAAGGATGGATGAAGGTAAGGAAGAAGAAAGGAAAAGAAAAGGGCATTATTAAGAAGTGTCAGATTTATGCAGAGTTGATCCTACAAAAAGAAGAAGACATCAAATGCAAAAGAATGGCCCAAGTCAATTTTAAGAGTTACTTAAAGAAGCCTCAAGTTTCTTTCTATCTCTGATTTTGGTGGTAAGATTCTCCCCAAATATTACATTTTAACTAACTTCTTATGACATTTATAGTTTGTAGGTGAGAAGGAAATATGTAATGGAACCCCATGCTAAAGCTGAAAAGTGTTTATCAGTCTCTAAAACGTGACTGTCAATAGGAAATTTATAAAGCTAAGTGGCTCAAAACCATAGAATAATTGTTTCCATCGACTTTGCAAATGAACTTTATACTGTTCTTACCCAAAATGTAAATGCAAGCTGAATTTTTATTCTCCTTGAGTGGAAACATGCAATTCTCTCAGTAGGGGGAAACAGTGGAGGCTTGGAGGAAAATCTTGCTGGTTGCTTGTAGTTTGGGTCAAAACTGTTATCATTGGATTTGCATTAAACACAGTTCCTTCCTCTTAAGATAGAATGATTGGCAGGGATTAAGGCTTTATTACTAGAGAGTTCTGAGCCAAGCTTCTTTTTTCATGAATAATATCTACTCTCTTACTTATTAATGGTGTTTTTGACAGCTGACAGTTCAAGAAGTGTATGTACTACTGTGTTAACTGTTCCCTGTGCAGATGGAATGGAGGTGCCATATACTTTTCCCATTGACCCAACCAGTTATGTTAAAATCATGCGCAAGAAATAAATTTATTATAATAAATTCATAATTAAAACAAGATATAGTTATAATTTTAGACTTTTTTTAAATTTGGAAAGCACAGGACAATACTAATTAAGGGGAAAATGCACAGATTATCAGACCATATTTAATTATACCTTTGTCAGTATTACTCCATCTTAGTAACTTATTTATTTATGCATTAATGATGAAACTACAAAATACAAGGGATATTGCCTCTGGATTTCATTTAAACTTCATTGAACTTAAATACTTCTAAGTGTGGTTGTCTCTCTGTCTCTCTATTAATAAGCTTATTTTTAGTTACTAAAAAAAAAGTCTTACCCTTTATTATTATTTACTAATATTATATATTTATTGTGGAGTTTCCTAGCATATAAAGAAATTACTATCCTTAAAAATAATAGTATTAATATTAAAATTGAAAGCAAGTACAGAAAGTGGCAAGTGGATTACTTCTCTCCAGAACAGCTACCTCCTAGTGAAAAGGGGAACTAGGGAAAAAAAAAAAAGTATGTTTTGATTGCGTGTATCAGAGAAATTATAGCTGCCAGCCGCTCTCACTCTAGGGAGAATATTCACAGTTTGATTTTATCCAGAGGAAGGAGAAAGGGTCATCTCCCCTGCCTTGCTCTTGTCTGGGCCTGCACTTGGCATTATCATTTTCTCTCTTAGGAATGATTATACCAACCTTAACACCAAAGAAGATTAAAAAAAAAAAAAAAGAAAGAAAGAAAGAAAGAAAGAAAAAAGTTGGACTAAAAAATCCAAAACAAACAGATTCTGAATGCTTTCTTCAATATTATGAAGACAAGTGTGTGTTTTATTTGCTGTCTAGGTGTTTTTAACAAAAAATATTAAAAGCCTAGAAATTTGGGATTGAATAAAAAAGAAAATAATAAGTTGGAACAGCTAGAATAAACTGTGAAAGAAGGATGTTGAGGGATTATTTTTAGGAAATAGATGTAGTTAAAAAGTGGTTTTTAAAGTTACATGTGATTTCAACATCAGCAATGTATATTTAATCAAGGATTTGTTGACTTTCTAGAGCCTTAAAGAATTGTATTCAAGGAAAATATTGTCATTGAAACCTCTCTATAGAGTATTGCTACATTAAGTATGAGTCACTATCCTTCTTTAAGTTTCTTAAGTTTATTTTCTGGAAGTTTTCTGTATGGCCTTAGTCTTAGTTACTCTGAATATTGCTCTCTCTTGCTGTTATAGGTTTGACTCTGTTGGTTTAAATGTACTTTGTTGTCAGTTTATTAAAGTAGTAATGGAGATGTGCTGACTAAATTAGTAAGTACTGACTTAGTAACTTTGTTGTTTTTTTATAAGATTTTATTCATTTATTTTTGAGAGAAATCGAGCTAGAGAGAGAGCCAGAGAGAGAGGGGCAGAGGGAGAGGAAGAGAAAGAATCTCAAGCAGTGGGCACAGTGCGGAGCCCCATGCAGGGCTCAATCTCAGGACCCTTAGATCGTGACCTGAGCCAGAACTAAAAGTCTGACGCTTAACTGGCTGGGCCACCCAGAGACCCTGATTTAGTAACTTTGAACTTTCAATGTTGCTGGCATCTATAGAACTAATCCCCCAATAATTCAGCAGCAGTATTTGACTCAGCAGCTTCTTGTTTTCTTGTTTTAATCCTTGCATTTTGTGATAAAAAAATATTTCAAAGATACCTTTGAAACAACCTTTGCTTTTCACATGGTAAGGTGTATGAATGAAACTAAAAGTGTTTTTTGGGGCCTCATGTCACTGAGTAGAAGATAAATTTAACCTTCATTCAGTTCCCGGTGGCAATAGGATGTATTTCTTGGGGAGCCTGGGTGTCACTGTTGCTTAGGTCTCTGACTCTTCATTTCAGCTCGGGCTGTGGTCTTGGGGTCATGAGATCTAGCCACACATCTAACTCCATGCTCATCGTGGAGTCGGCTTGAGTCTCTCTCTCTCTCTCTCTTTCTCTGCTCTTCCCACTCTTGCTCTCTCTCTCTCCCTCAAATCTTTTAAAAAAAAGAAAAAAAATGATGTGTTTCTTCTTTTCTCATTTTCCTTTTCCTTTCATATCAAGCAGCTGTCATATAAGTAGTCAAGAGCAGAACATTGAAAGGATGTACTTTTTAAATTGTAAAAAACATTACAGTGTTAACTTAGAATATCACCGTATTGCTTTTCAGATGCTGGTGCTGATTTAACTTTCTCTCTTCACACATGACTTCACTTGTCATAACTGGTAATTTTTGGTTTCACCCTTTAGTATAGACCTTCGTTACTGTGAAGCTGTCTAGGCTAGGGACATGGTTGGGTTCGAGCTAAGCTAATTTTTAATGAAGAGTCATCAGATGGTAAATGGGCCTTGATGCTGTGCAAAATGTAGGTTCTCAACTCTCTTCCTCTTTTCTCTCAAGGAGACACCTTTATATGTGCACTATCTCCACACATTTGTCTAGATACTTGATATAAACTCTACTATAGCCATATCCTTTTCCTACAGGGGCTCATTCTCACTCACCCCACGGTGCACACTGGCATAATCACACAGAAGTGCTCTGTAGAAGCTAAAAGCCTTTATAAGTGCTCAGTGAAAACAGCTGTTTTTACAATAGTTCCAATTAGTAAAGAGCAAAGAAAATCTGGGAAGCCAATTCAGGCTACAAAATCCCTGCCTCGAATGGACTTTGTCTCTGAAGATCATAAGGCTCTTTGGCATCTATTCTGAGAGATGTAGGCACAGCCCAGAAAATACTCCCTCAAAATACAGCCACTGGTAGCAAATCCTGTCATAGATACTGCTGCAGAAAGCTAATCAGCATGACAGTAGGGATTATTTAACTTTTACAAGGTTTGTGTGCATAAACTATAATGCCTTCTGATTTTGCATTAAGATTAAAATATCACAAGCAATGAAGGGTTCATAAACAAGCCTAGGTGTATGGTTCCTGAAGGTCCTTCTAAAATCACTTTTCCAGGCAGCCCACAAAGCCTAATCTGGTTGAGTATCCTTGCTATGTATTCCCAGAATGCCCAACACTTAACTTGCATTTATCTTGCTGAATTCCAATGACCTGCACATTTTATGCACTTCCTACTACCACCACCACCCCCTTGAGGGTACAGACTAAATGTTAGCATAGTGCTGGACACAAAGCTGAAGTTCTATAAACACAAATTGGCTTTGGCTATTATAATGTCCAATGACTGCTGACTTGCCAACTCTACCATTTCTACAATTTAAAATCAGATGTGGTTCCTTCTTAAAGGCAGTCTTAATATATCTGCAAGAAAATGCCACCCCAAACTATTCCCTCACTCTCTCTTTTTTTTTTTTAAGATTTTATTTATTTATTTGACAGAGAAATCACAAGTAGTCAGAGAGGCAGGCAGAGAGAGAGAGGGAAGCAGGCTCCCCGCTGAGCAGAGAGCCCGATGCGGGACTCGATCCCAGGACCCTGAGATCATGACCTGAGCCGAAGGCAGCAGCTCAACCCACTGAGCCACCCAGGCGCCCCACCCCCTCACTCTCTTGAAGCAGTAATTCTTAAGTCAGGTTTGTTCTTTTCTAAATCTAATGTATTTAGGATACAAGGTCTTGTTTACTAAAATCATAATTATATGGAGTAATTTATGAGCTTAACCAGAAGCTGATTTTCCTGTCTTATGTTAGAAACTTTGGTTATATCTTAAATCTTTATTGTTTTTATTTTTATTTTTTTAATTTTTAATTTTTTAAATTTCTTTTCAGTGTATCAGAATTTACTGTTTATGCACCACACCCAGTGCTCCATGCAATACATGCCCTCCACAATACCAGGCTCACCCACCTTCCCATAAAGTATACTTACCTGATTCAGAATTCAGAAGTACAGAAGAATAGACAGTAATAATTATTTTGTGAGCCCCTCCAGTTGCTCTTCTCAAAAGTTGTGGTTATTCCTCCTAAAATATTTTGTGCAAATACAAGCAAATGAATATATAAAAAATACATTAGTCTCTCCCCTTTGTTATACAATAGTCAACACACTACACATTATTTTTTTAATCCTTGAAATTTTCATTAATACATAATGGTGATTCTTCAGTAGCTGTACCAGAGAATATCTTCATTCATTTCTACGGCTAGATAAGCATTGCATTTTATGTTGTATACAAACTGAGTTTTGCTTCCTGAATTCCCTTTATGGAATACAAATCCAGTAGACATGTAGATATCAGTTCATTTTGTCCCCAAGACCACATGAAAGATGTTAGACCATGGTCCTTGGCTAGAGTGTCAGGCCATTATACCATGTTGTTAAAGTGACTGAAGGTTATTGACTTACTGTAATCGGAGTCCGATATCTGATTTAGTTGAATATATCCATTTCAAAAGAAAAACCCAGGATTTTTGGTGTGTAATCCTTTGTGTACCTTCCTTTAACCCTTTGCCATTAGGTTGGACATAAACAATACTTAATATCAGTGACTAATGCCAGTAGTTCTTCAGTCTGGCGGCAAAACAAAGCAGTTCAGAAACTAATCAGAAAGATACAATCAAGTATATGCCAGAGGTGAGGGATACTTTTTATTTTCTTTGTTCTGACTCTTGGAGTATCCTCTTTGCAGTAATTCAGGTCCTGTCTATACTTACCAGAAGAAAGTTGTATCTGTTGTATTCTTTAAATGGTGACACCAACTAAATCTAGTTCGTTGCAACAGAACTTTGGAAAGATCAATAAATCTTAGACCTTTGTTTGTTTGCTTAAGATAGTAGATATAAGGCTTATCTTTCTTTTCTCATTTAGAGTTTGAAGGGAAGTAACATTTTTGTAAATTACCCTAATCTTATCATAAGTGAGTGGGTAAGAATTATTCTCTCCAATTTGGCAATTCAGCTAATATTTACTGAGAAATTTCTCAGTATTATTTTCAGAGCCCTGTATGTATCAAATCATTCAGTCCCTATGAGGTGGGTAGTGTTACTGGCCCCATTTTATAGAAGCAGGGAAGCAGGAAGCAGAGAACTTATGAACTTGCTCAAAATAATAGCAGAACTAGGATGCAGTTGAGCCATAATTAAAACAAAACAAACAAAAAAACAATAAGCAGGACATTTAGCTAAGCACTGTAAGTCAATAACCTTCAGTCACTTTACAACAACTTTATGTTGATGATGCCTATACTATCCTGAATTTCACAATCTTAACATTTGCTTAACTGTAATGAATGTGAGCTATATACCTTGAAGAAGTCTGATATTGTTAGATAAAATAAAATATGGAATACTATCTTTTACATTCTCAATTTGGATAAAAATCTCTACAAATAATTTTGAATACTTTTTATCTTTCATCACCATACGTGAATAAACCCTACTATGCCTCTAAACTCTGGCATCTGAAATTCTTCTACTTGACCTGCTTGCTACCCGTTTTCAAAGTTCTTCTCTCTGTGGTGCCTGTTCTTTGCTTCATGGGGATCTCTCCCATTGCCTCCTTCCTGGTCTTGCTACTCCCAACTCATCTCCTAGATGACCGTCTTCTCCAGGCTCACATCCACCTCTGTGAATGTGGCAGTTCCATTGTCAGCTTTCACCGCCCACTTCAGAACCAGGCAGATAATTGGTCTTTATTTCCAGGGAGAAGCAAAGTTACTTGGATTGCCCTAAAACATGCAGGGAGACTTAATTGATAGTCACTTCTGGAGGACATTTTCTATTCCACCATGTTGCCTTTGAGCCTACTTTGCAATAGGGATAATATTCGTAGGCTACTAATATAAAATTTATGGAACAAGAAAACTCTATCGAAATCACTGCCATCAGCAAACCACCTGAATTGGACTTGCTTTCCTTGTAATCAGCGGCAAGTCGAAAACATCGTACTTTTTGTAGGAAATCAAAATAATGCAAATTTTACTTTAGAAGCTGAAACACACTTGCCACGTGGGCTATTTGAACTTCTTAATTATTTTTCCCATTGTTAAGTAGACAGCATTGATGTGGATATAGGGACATCATGGAATGTTGACCAATTGATTATCTTTCCTCTCTGTCCATCACAGGGGAGGAGGAGAATGGAGAGGTTGAGATAAAGGTTAAAAGACAGAGGACTGAAATGAAAATGAAAATAAAAGGGTAATAACAGAGATAAGTTGCAGCTAAGGATTTTTTTAGAATTCAATAATTAACAGAATTAGTACTACTTTATTTTCTTATAAACACTTCGAGTTCTTAGACTAATGTGCTGCTCCTTTCTCCTCTCTCCCTCTTTATCTCTCTCTCTTTTTCTTTTTTTTTAAATCAGAGCAGTGAGTGTTACAGAGATTGTTTTCAGCAATACATCTGTGTGAAGATAAATGTTTCTCTTCTTCTCCCCACTGATTAGTACAATCTCAAATGGCAAGTGTGAGAAACCTCCATCTTTTGATGTCATTCCTGCATCCCTACTCCAGCCCCAAACTCAAAGAAAGGAAGATCAGAGTGTTCCTTCTCCTTTTTCCCCTTGAAAAAGAATCTGGCATTTCTCCCCATTTCTTCTGAAAGCAGACATTTAGAATAATCAAGACAGCATTCTTACATTTTCTGTTTCCATGGAATCTACAGAAGGTCTAAAGTATCCAGGATGCCCTGTTAGCCCATAACGCCATTATCAGATTTCCAGTCTCTTGAGCTTAACTTAGATCTTCAGAAATATAATGCAGGGCTGTTTTCAACAGAGAAACTCTGCATGAAGGGCCTTTTAAATGATAGCTTCTAAACTTTCGGTATGCCTTTGATGATTTCACACTCTGACTATTTTTGCATCTTCCTGACATTTGCAGTTCCCTCAAGGCATGTAGTATAGTACACACACTACCCATGGTTAGATAATCACAAGTTTAGATATTTGTGAATGTTCAGGTTCTGAAGAAGAAAAGTGACTTCAGGCAAGGATACTTGTCAACATAATCACAGAAAATCCCAGGGAATCCTATTTGCATGCATTCACAGATATGAGTACTTAGTTTTGTTTTATTGTGTTTTGTTTCACCCTCATATGATTTCTTCTTTATTTTTGCTGTGGCTATTTGGTTTTGTTTGGTAGTCCTTTTCTGTTCATGTATGTTTAAACCACAGTAAATTTATCATGGAAATTTTCTGATTTGTTGGGAGTGGGGAGATCATGTGAAACTTGATACCATTTTGACACAAAATCTGTTTTATTTTGGGAGAAATTTGATGTGTCTAAGAGATTTCATTTTTAAAATCTACCCCCTTTGATAATACACATTAAATCCCCAAGCTGAGTTTGTCCTTGATTCCTTGCAAAGAGCTCAAAATTGTAGATGGAGTCAGATATTTTAGGGACATACCAACAAATGAGTGAGCACATATTAAAATAAAAATTGTTTGCCTCTTGATCTTATTTTCTATACCGAGGAATAGCAAGCCCGCTGATTGAATATAAAGTTGTATATGATAAACTTGAACCTGAAAATGGATATTAAAAAAATAATGAAAATTCCAGATTAGACAGAGTAGACATTTCTGACATTCCCATTTTATATTCTGTTACACATCTATGATTATTTTCATTAATCATGACTCGTAAAGTCTTCCTTACTCAATCCTACATTGAACTGTGTTGAATTTCAACCTATCATTAGGACGACTCAAAGTTGAGCTGAAACTCAGCTACTTTTGTGGCACCTGGATGGCCATTCAGTTAAGCATCTAACTTTTTTTTTTTTTTTTTAGAATGAATTATTTTATTTGAGAGAGAGTGAGAGCACACATGGTAGGGAGGGGCAGTGGGACTAGAAGAGAGAAACTTAACCAGACTCTGTGCTGAGCATAAACTGGACACAGGGCTCGATCCCAGGGCCCTGAGATCATGAACTGAGCTGAAATCAAGACCCAGTCGCTTAACTCATTCAGCCACCCAGACGACCCTACGCATGTGTCTATTGATTTTGGTTTCCATCATGAGCTCAGGGTTATGAGACCAAGTACCCCCATCAGCTGGGTGCTCAGCATGGAGTCTGCTTCAAATTTTCTCTCTCCCTCTATGTCCACCCTTCCCCACCCTCAGAGGCTCTCTCTCTCTCAAGAAAATAAAGTAAATAAATTTTTAAAAATCCTTTAGAACAAAACAAAAAAATTAACTATTTTTTCTTTTGGTTCCTAAAGGTAGATTTATTCATTTTGATCTAGAAGTTATTAAGTCAAGAACTCTCTTCTACATTTTTCCAAGGAGGAAAAAAATATTCGGGAGGTATCATCCATAGGAAATTTAAGATTTGGGCTGTTTTCCTTTCTATTTGCTTCATCCATGCTTCTTTCTTAAAGAATAGATTTTTCATCCATAGTAAGATCTGTAGTATATCTTTTCTTTTCTTTCTTTTTTTTTTTTTTTGAAGATTTTATTTATTTATTTGAGAGACAGAGTGGGGGGAGGGGCAAAGGGAGAGGGATAAGCAGACTCTTTGCAGAGCAAGGAGCCCAGCTCGGGGCTCGATCCCAAGACCCTGGGGCCAGAACTGGAGCTGAAGGCAGACGCTTAACTGACTGAGCCACCCAGGCACCCTCCGTAGTATTTCATAGATGTTTATCACTTCAGTTCTAATAAACCTGCATAGACTAGCTCAAATAAAATCACTAAAAGTACTAAGGCTTTATCTATGTGTGTTTGGGGAGGGAAGAGGTTATATTTATAACAACTTACCTAACAGAGGTTTATCAAAAATTTCAGAGGGATTCTAGAAAAAATTGGCCAATTAACAAAAACAAAATATATTCTTTTGAGTATTTTCACATGCAGAATATTTACAAAGAAAAAAAGTCAGGATTGGCACTACTTTTTCATATATTCTCTTTACATATGCAGTCATCATAAATATATGTGATACTTGGGTGGAGATTAGTGCTGAATTGTTTTCCAGAGTGTTAAGATTTATATATCAACTGAAGCTCTTTAAATCGGATCTTGTTAATGCCAGACTGATATATACTAATTAATATTTCCCAGATATTTAGATAATACTTCCTCCTCAGTGTCTGACTAAATAACGGCTTTCACTAGTTATTAACCTAAGAATTCTTCCAGCAAATTCATCCTTTTCCTGATGTAATCTGAGGAGCTTCCAATATTTATTTTATTCCAAATTATTTTCTAAAAAAGTGACCCAAACTATAAAGTACTTCTTTAGGCCTATATCTCAGATAGATAAATCAGCCCTCTGAACAGAAGATAAGTACTCTTTTCAACTTGTAGAAACAATCAAATGATAATCTTGTAGTCAAGAAGATTTTGCACTGCTTAAACACAGAGGTTGTGCCTTATTGGTCTGTATGGCTCTCCATCTAGTACTTTGCTTGAAATACAAGTGATATTCCATAATACCATTTTAATACATAGAGTAATAAATTTACAACATATATTGAATCAAGACTCATATAGAGTCTTGAACCATCAATAATAAACAATCAGAATTTGAGTCATGAAAACTTGAAATATTGAGATGTAGAATAGGACTAGATTTATGGAAAATTCCACTTACAGACAAAACCTTAAGTAGTGTAAACCTTCCTCACTCTACCTCAACATCTTCAAAATTTCCATAGTTTCAAAGCTGTTGGGCTCATTGAATTGTTGACTCTAGACAGTTTCCATTCTCTGATAAATAGAAATATCCACCACGTTTTGTTAGAATCCAGGCTTTGTGATTACAGATACAAAATGTGTTTCTTTGTTTTAACATTTATTAAATCATTTATAAGTGATTAGAGTAGTACTGTCCTGCTGTTTTAACATTCAAAATTATGATTATTTCAGGTCTTTTCAATTTCCATTGTAATATCACTGATGTGACCTTTTAGGGGTAGTACATGGACCTAGAAAACACATCTGAAGATAAAACTGGAACAGAGTTTAGCAATGATAAGCTATGAAGAAACCTAACGATTTATCTTGGTATGTCTGTGGAAGCTTCTTCTCCAGAGACCTTTCACAACTTTTCCTGTGGGAAGATTGAGTTATAAAACTTCTCTCTTCTGTGAGGTCCTTGGAATGAACTCTCAAATAAAATAAGACACTTCCCCTATTAACAGTCCTATCAGTTACATAAAGCTCTTTCCCCATAGGAGGACATTGCTGTGTTCTCCTGTCTCATGTAGCAGTGAAGACACTTCACAGAAGGGTTGTGATAATTTACTCAAGTCTCAGTAGAGTGAGTGACAGAGCCTAGATACAGGAATCCTAATACTCGGTCCAGGGATTCTCTATCATGAGATTTCTAATCCTAAATCTAGAAGTTAAATCTAACCCCACCAACAGCAATAACTATAATACAACAAAGAAAAACAAAAATATGATATGTTGTCTTATAAAGTAAATTTGTAATGCCATTTATATTTTATTATTCTAACGGTAATGCTTATTGAGTGCTAATAAGAAGCACTTTGTACTGCGCTAAAAATTTTATTTTTATTTTATTATTTTATCTTTACAGGAACCTTCAGAAGTGGCAATGAATATTGTCTTTATTTTCTAAGTATGAAAAATAAGACTTAAAAAGTGAAATAACTTTCACAAGTTTGCACCACTAGTGGTACCCTAAGAATTAAATTCTGACTTCGGAGCCTGTTCTCATAACTGAAATAGTAGTGAATGTTTACCAAAGAGCTGTCCACTCAAAAAAGAACAACACACACACACACACACACACACACACACACACAGCCCAAAACAAAACAAAAAAACAAGCAAAATAACAAAAAAAACAAAAAAAACCCATGGTATAGAATTAATGCATATCATTACATTTCAGTTACAAAAATGTCAAGTTATACACCATTGTGGAAGCTTCTAGTTTAGTGTTACACCAGGTACATTTCTAGTAGCACTTGAGGGTCATAAGATGTTTTATTAAAACACATTTTCTTAACTGTTAAAATTCAGTTAATTTTTTCAACTAGATTATTCTTTTTAAACATAGTCTTGCTTGCTCAAATCAGAAAAGTTTGAAGGTCAAATTTTGAAGTATTTTTGCTTGGGTTCTGAAAAGAAATATCAGCTGTCCCACCACTTACCCTTGCCAAGTGGTCAGATGTTTATAGCAAATTTAGTTATATTCTCTTCATATGTATAAGCAGCCAGCCCAAACTCTGTCCCCATATATTCATACACGTATTTATTTTCCTATAAAAGTAAAATTTTACTAAAATGTAAAAGGATGTGGAGTGGTTTTCTCAATTTACAATGAATAAGTAAAAATGTTTTGGGGTTCCCTTCCATTATCATCAGTATTACTAACCCTCTCCCCCACCCCCCTTCCCCCTCCTCTATTCCCCCTCCCCCCCCCCACCCCTTCTCCTTCCTCCTCATCCTTCTACTCCTCTTCTTTCTTTCCCTCACAATTAAGGCTAAATTCTAGTTTCTGCTGGGAAGGAATGATATGTCTTGAGTACTTTATCACACTCTTCCATTTGGCCTTTTACCACCGTAGTAAATTGACTGTAAATCAGGGAGGAACTTTAATACACCAATAAAATATATATTTAAAAAAATGTCTTAATGAGCAATGTTCTCTAAAAAGCAATTTTTAAATGGAAAGAGGATTTTGGCATTTGTAAATATAGACCATGCAGTGAACTCAGATTTGGCTACAGAGATATTTCCTTTTTTATATTTAATTTCTTATTTAAAAAAAATCCCTCCATCCCAAATATATGCTACCAATACAGTAGCCTCTAGTTCCATGTGCCTATTATTTAAAATTAAATTATTTAAATTTAAATTATTTAAAATTAAATAAAATATAAAATTTAGTTCCTCATTTTCACTAGCCACATCTTAGTTGTTCAACAGCCACTTGTCTTGGTGACTGTGTCTTGATAGTATAAAAACAGAACATTTCCATCATCACAGAAAGTTCTCTTGAACAGCACTGTCCAATAGAGCTGGATGTTTGAGTACTCAAGAAAATCAGACAGTATTACAGAAATCATCTTATATTTAGAATATATGTGTGTATATTTATTAATTTATTATTAATTCTAATTCATAATTTTAATTTATTAATTCTAATTCATAATTTTTAAAATTTCTCTCTTTGAATAATTTTAATTTTGACTTAAGCCATTAACATTTTTTTCTCTTCTTGGGTATTTCAACAAGGTACCATTGGCTTAGCCACTCTATAGGCTTGTAGGTCTGTGTTTATGACATCACTTACAGCAAGTATGGATACTAAATCCAGACATGTGCTCCTCTGGTCACGGAAGGACAGGGTTGTACTCTTGCCTTATACTTCACAATGTCAAACACATTCCCTATGAAGGAATATAAAGAGGATTAGAAACTTGTGATTTTACCTGATAATGTTTAATAAATACAGTGATATCCAGAACAGAAGAAGTAGGGCTTTCCGAAAATTCACTAGGGCTAGACCACCTAGAGTGGAGTAGGACTCAGTGGGATGGTGATGGTAAGAACCAGGACCACAGCCCAGTCTCTGAGCTCCTGCATCCACATCAACCATGTAGCTCTGAGTCCATCCCAGGCTGTCTGTGTTACCTTCCCAACAGGTCATCTATAAACTGGTCAATCTCCTCCTGGAAAAAGTAAAATGATTGTGTCGGACAAAGTTGTTGTTAAGTACCTTTGGTTTTCTTCTGGGTCTATGAAAGCTATAATCAAAATGTGATATAGAAAGAATAAATACCATATTTTAAAGTAATTTTTGGACATTTATATTTTAAAGACATATGGCAATCCAGATTACCCATTATTCCTGCAGACATCACATTCGGTATACAGAGTGCCCAAAGTTCTTATTGGGGAGATTGTCCACTCAATCCCTAGCATCCCAACATCTCAGGGCATCTTTCCGGTCTGTCTCTCATTAGAACCTCTTTCAGCTTTCGGAGAAGTGAACACATGTTTCCTCTCCCTGCCCTGCACTTTCTGGATGTGTTCCAGTCCGTTTGGATTCCAAGTCTGCCTTCACTTAAATGCCCTCCCCAGTTCTGAGTCTCATGGTTTCATGTCTGCTTTGTTCCCCCCAAAGGAATTAACCCCACCTTCCCAAATATTTCTCTTGGAGTCCACAGCTCTGCTCATTGTGAAGAGGGTAGTATTTTCTCTTACATTAATTAATTAATTTATAGTACCAGGTATTGTGCTAGCAGTTGAGGAATAAGGGGGAGGAGGTGATGGTGTATAAGACAGAACATCCCCCTAGCAAATTGTTTGTAACCTCAAGTATGTGTTCAAATCTGAGATTTCATTATAATTCCCTGAGTATGTATGATAAGAGGATATGTAAATATCAAAACAAAAAGGATTCCTTTATGGAAGGTAAGAAGTATACACACCTCAGGATGTTTGGACTATCTCATTTGCTTCCTAAGATCTATTGTCCATATTCTCTCTAATCCCTTGAGACTTATTATTTCAAAAACTTAATTTTAGCCAGCTCATGCATAACAGATTTTTATCTATGGAAAAAATGGCAGTGTGAAATAAGAGGTGTCAAAGCCGTGATATTTCAGGAAGCTTTGATGTTAAATTGAAGGTTGGCATTTCGTTTAGAAGTGTGTTCCTCTATCCTTTGACTTCATTAATCATCTTTAAACTATTAGTGGCCACGGTAATGAAGTTATTGAGATATTGCTTGTGTGGTCTAACATGTATCTTTAACAGACTGTTTTTGAATAGCTAAAATTCAACCTATTTGACACTGTCAGAAGAGCTTTAATGTCTTTCATTGTGCAAACTTTGTTTTTGTCACCCTTGACAAATCTTAATAGGGATTAATTTAGTTCTGGGGGACAGAATAAGCTGCAAAGTAACCCAGCATTGGGTTGTGTATCCAAACGAGTCATGAGCTTTGCTTTTCCCACTGCAGGCAGAGACTTTGCTAAACCTACAATGGACACAGAATTAGATGCCTCTCCTTTCTGTCTCTTACTCCTTCTTATTTAACATAACCTCTTTCTTTCTTGTGTGGCCCAATTTAAAATTATATATTGTGAAGGTATTTGAAATTGTAGTAATAAATATGTGTTCTACACATTTTTAATCACTTGCCAGTCTGCATTAGCCTTTTAATTATTAATAAAGTGAAATCCATTGATTTCCTCCAGTTGTTCGAACATGAGTCTGACCTAATCCTGCCTCAGGCTTGAGGGGTTCCGAGATGAACAGCAAATCCTTGAGCTAAACATTAATTTTGTGGGATTTAAACATAGTACTATTTTTTTTATTCCTGAAGGAAGCTACTCCTTTGTCTTTTTCCTACTGCATTTGCAGAAGTATTATGAACTTTGGTCTGTTTCATGTTATACATACAAAGTAAATCTTGGACAAAACAAGTTTGTGATGTCACTAAAATTTGACCTTTCTCATTATTTTGTTCTGATATTAGAAATTTTACCATGGATACTCATAAAATGATAGGTTCAGAAGACTTTAATACCATTTTTAAATTAAACTGAAGCACTTGTATTAATAGAGCACTTTTGATTTTCATATATTAGAAAGAACTCCTTTTTTCTAGTTATATTTCCAACCTTGTTCAATATCTCATTTGGATTTATCGCAAATTTTCTTAATGATATCTCATTTTCTACTTTCCTTTGTTCATTGGCCCAGTATCAGTTAACATGTTTTTATCTGTTATACCTACAGAAATTGAATGTTATGTCACTTCCCCTTCTCAGCCTCTTCTTGTAAAAGTAAATTAGTGAAACAGGCTGGCAAGATGGCTTTTGAGTAGAAATTTGTATTTGGTCTTGTTTGTTGTTTTTATTTTATTTTTTTACTTTTTTATTTTTTGGTAAAAGCACAGGTTAGAGTTTTGAAGTTGGTAAATAGCATGAACTAAAACTTCTGGAAGACAGAGAACACACATAGAAACTTCCTCTTCATTGTATATGTTCAAATAGTGTTTCTCAAGGACAGAAGGAAAATTGCCTCTAAGTATAGTACCACGCAGTGACTGCATGTAATAAGGCACTTGTAAATATGTGGGTGAATTTGTGAATGAATTAGCTGTTACACGATAAACTTCTCAAACAGTGTTTGTTGATGACAGCCCTCTTAGCCAGGACAGTAGCACATAGTTCAGAATAGTCATATTTGGAGAAAAGTTATTACAGCCTTACTGATCCAAATGTCATAATGTTATTATCCAATAGTCATTAATTTACTATTCATATGCTAACTGTTGCATGTTTAACTTCATCCATTTGGGTGTTCCTTGCAACCAACTGGGCTTCTCGTAATGTGCCAAGCTTATAGAATATAATTTTATGTTCACCTTATGTAGAATGTAATTTTATACACATCTATAAATCATTCTGTCAATTTATTAAAATCTACAATAGGCCTTTTTAAACCCAGAGTTAGTTTAAACATTTACAATTGGAAGCTGAGAAATGCAGGTTGCAAGTGTGTGGTTTTTTTTTTTTTCTTTTTTGACCAAACCATAGCCAAAAAAAAAAAAAAAAAAAAAAAAGTTGTTTTTATGTGTGCAGTCTTTCCCTGCATGGAAAGCTCTCATAACTGCTTCTGATCCCAAATCTCAGGGAATTTGTTTTCAACACCATAATAGTCTTTCAAAAGCAACCGTGATTATAGTAACTTCAAAGCAGCAAGCATCTGTACTTTAAGATGGGCCAATGGAAGCCAGCATCCGTCTTCCATAAAGAAAGCAACCGGGCTCTTCTCTGCTGCCACTTACAGGGCTTCCTCGGGGACCTTGTTAGATGCTTTCATGTGAAGACCATTTGACCCACTTCTGATTAGTGTGCAGGTTTCACGGCAATGGCTTCTGGGAGGGAGATGCCGTTGGCTGGTCGCCTCCTTATTCTTGAACTGAAAGAAAACTCTCAGTGGAATATATTAAGGATAATAAAGGGAAGAAGAAACACCAGTTTAAAAAAAGGTTGAAATATTGAACTACTATTTTAAAAAAATCCAAGGAAAACATATTTCTATACTGATTGTTAAGAGGATAACACAGTTGGTGTCACAGTGTCCTATTTTGTGTTCAGAAGAGTTTAACTTCTCCATTTCATTTTCTGGAAATAAGGGTTTTGAGAACACAGAAGAAGTGACTCTGGCTCATTTTTACCTTTGGTCCGTCGGTTTTCCATTCCCTGAATGGCCATTTTTCCATTTAGAATAACACTAAAAAATACTAAAATATCTTGAACCATAAAGATACCAAGAATGCCTGAAACACTAATACTTCAAAAATTGTTGTTATAGCTTTTATAGTCTAGGTAAAATCTTCCTTACCAAATTTCTGTTGTCATGAATATTAGCAACTGTGTTGATATCAAGGTAGCAACCGTTTTGTAACCATATTACACCATCTTTAAAATTCAATGCCAATTTTTCTTTAATAACTGTTTAATTTAGAATTTATTTAAGATCCTGCTTGCATAAATAGGCCCATACTTCTCCATTTTTTTATACTAACAGGTTGCTTACACTCACAAAAACAATCTGCTAAGACAATAATTTATTTAATGGCTTCTTGCTATTTTAATTTTTTTTAATATATGAAAATATTTGACCACAGAATCCATCATTTCCTCCTTTCCTACCCCCACCCCATGTAGGATTGCGACAGTCTAATTTTCCATTAGTATAGATTAATTTTAATGTAACTTAATACATATCACTGTGCATTCCACATGTGGGGTTCAAGTACTCTCATTTTTAATTTCTCCTGCTTTATCCCTTTAAAAACCACAGCTGTTACTAGGATAACAAAAATGATGTTGAATAACTGCTTACTTTTCCACTTTCCCGCAGGGGTGCGGGAACAGCAGGTAGCATAGCCTCATCCCCAAACCAGATGTTACTTTATTAAAAATTGAACATTTTGGAGGGACTAGAAGGAGATTTATGCTCTAGGAGAGCGGCAAAATTAGAAGGGGTAAGAGTATCAGATGGTCTAATTCAGCTTTTAAATTCAATCTTTGCTTGTATTTTATTATCAGTGTTTTATTTACATCATATTTTAAATGTTTGTGGACCAATAAAATACCCAAGGTCTCACCTGACACTAATTCATTGTTACCGTTAACAATCCAACAAGTTTTTCTGGATTCTTAACCATAAAATGACATCAGGATAAGTTCTGTACAGGATTCTAATAGTAGAATGGAATGCAATATAGTTCTTCCTTTATAAGAGTCTAATTGTTAATAACAATTCACTGTTATTTAATTATCAATAGAATTTTTAAAGGAGTTTAATGTGTTTTGTAATACATATTAATCTACCCTTTAACTATGTCACTATAATTTTGTTGGATTATATTTTCCGTAGATTTTTTTTTTATATTTCTTTAAGGCATGTACAAGCCATAGGTGTCAAAGTGCTGTCATTTTGCCTGTGTTCAGAAATTTTTTTCCTCTAATTCTGTTTGGAGGCATGCTGAAAATTTCAACTACTAGGAAATCATTCTGCAATCACTTAATCCTTTGGGCATCCAAATAATCAAGAAAATTGTGTATTTTCAAATCTGGCAATAAGATTTAAAATTGTATATGAGAAATTCTTTTTTTTTTTTTTAAAGATTTTGTTTATTTGACAGATAGAGGGATCACAAGTAGGCAGAGAGAGGGAGGGTGACGCAGGCTCCCCGCTGAGCAGAGAGCCCGAGGTGGGACTTGATGCCAGGACCCTGAGATCATGACCTGAGCCAAGGCAGAGGCTTAACCCACTGAGACACCCAGGTGCCCATTTCTGAGAAATTCTTAAAGAAGATATTTTTGCATTCTCAATTGCATCCATCCACCCCCAAGTTAAAGTTCTAGGGACTTTTGTCTCTACTTTCTGGGTTACTATTTGCATCTCTATATGCTAAATGATGATGATAGGTACTGCTTTTTTCAATTACCACTCAAACACAAAAGATTCACAATTTGTGGGAAAATTACAAAATAATGAGTGAAACTTTTTAAGTAAATCTAACGGTAGGCAGTCTTTAAATTGCTCTAAATAAATAAATTTCTTCCTTGCTATGCTTCTGAGTTGTTTCATCTTTGAAAAGCAAATTACAAAAAGCCTCCTCAGCACCTTCCAACGACAATGCAGTGACAAAATAGTAACTCCATAAAACACTTGATCTTTAAAATATTTATGTATTTCTGTTGTAGTTCCTATTGCCGCTAGAGACTAATTGAGCACAATTACGCAGAATCATTGATTTTTAATTTGTTGTACTTAAAGACATATCTATTTGCAGGTGTTGATATCAGTTGCTTCCCTCCACAGCCCCCGCCCCCACTCCCATGCTAAATGTCTCTGGACACAATCATCCTATTAGATGCTGCCATGATCCAACAGACGCTGCTGTTGTTGAGTGTCTCCGTTATATAAGTCTATTAACTGCCCGTGAGGGTAGTTTGAACCTTGCAGTTAGCCAGTCAGCAAAAATACATCATGGCATTTGTCTTAATGGTGTCAATTTTGTTTTATAGCATTAGATGAACAAAGGAAAGGAAGACACTTATCTGGTCAAGCTATTCTATAGTACTGTGAAACTATGAGTAGAACAATTTTTAGTTTTCTTTAAGGAGGGAATGGGAGTTCATCGTTTGAGGTCTACAGTACAAGTGAATGCATTGAGAGAATTGTGGCAAGTTTTGATTAAATATAAATATATGTCAGAAGTTCCAGATTATAAATACTTAAAGGATGTGGAAGGGTAAGATATCTGAACTTCAGAAAATATCTGTGCATGTAGTATTATTCTATTATCTGGTTTTTCAAAGAAAATATCCATAGTCTTACTATAGAAGTACATACTACTTCTGAAAAAAATTATTTGTCCCTCCATCCAAAAGGAGATCCATCTGCGTATCTTGGAGAATTATATGGGACCAAAAAGGCTTAGTCAGTGATTTTGATCATGGTGTGTCCCTCTGTTGTACTCTGCTAATCAAGAGATTTGGTGAATTCAAACTACATAAAAATCTACACAGTGGAAATTCTTCATGAAAATACACTTAAACTGGTTATAACTGAGAGTAGTAATCAAAGACCTTAGTTTCTTTTTTTTTTTTTTTAAGATTTTATTTATTTATTTGACAGACAGAGATCACAAGTAGTCAGAGAAGCTGGCAGAGAGGGAGGAGGAAGCAGTCTCGCTGCTGAACAGAGAGCCGGATGCAGGGCTCGATCCCAGGATCTCAAGACCATGACCCAAGCTGAAAGCAGAGGCTTCAACCCACTGAGCCACCCAGATGCCCCAAAGACCTTAGTTTCTAAAGAACATTGGAAATGCATTCTCTAGAACAATTTCATCTCCATGAGTTGCATTCTAATATAAACTCTTACATAGAAGGTTCTGTCCATCTTCTAGGTGATAACCCAGGTTGGAGCTGGTGCTTTATAGGTGAAAATACAATCAGTTAATTTGACTAAAAATCCTGAGTAAGATATATATCCATATACCTCTCTGTATCTAGTAACCACACCATTTGGCAAAGAGGTATGTCTTCCTTTAGGCAATTTGTGTATGTAGGACATTTACCTATAAATGAATGCGATGAGTGTTCAATATGATTTATAAAATATTTTTAGCAATAAACTGTGGTTTATAAATAGCATTTATTTTTAAAGATTTTTTTTCTTCTACTTAATGTAATCTATAACATTTAAGGGCTCTAAATCGTCTTGCAGTGGAAAATACTTAAGTGCATTGCCTAGCTTTGTGTTAGATCCCCGAATTTACCTGCCTAAGGGTTTCTTTGATTATTTCAGTAATGTATACTATTTTTAGAAAAGCCAGACAATAAAAACAAACAAGGAGAAAGAGACAAATAGAAAGAGAGAGGAGAAAAAAAACTTTAAACCCTTTTATATACTAGTACAAAAAGAATGCATTTAACATTTAAGTATATAGTCTTCTTTTATTTTATACACATGAGAAATTATATAGTACATTATAAATACTTTATTATATATATAACACACTTTATATATAAATTATACACTAATATTTACTCCAAAAATGAGATAATGAGTCATTTTTAAGCTAATTATATGAACCTTCCTTTCTACACTTAACTGGGTTTTACCCATCTAAGCCATATGCTATCTCTTTGGACCCAGGGAAACCAAAATAGAGGATTTGCAGAGAAGATGCAGGAATTAGTTTGGAATGTTGGGTGGCAAGAAGTGAGTGTTCAGACTGAAAAGGTAGCTGTGGGAGGTCTTGATACCAAACTGAAGAGATTATTCAATTATTAACTCTCAGTGTTCTTTTGATTTTAAGAGTGGGGGAACAGAGAAAGGGAGATTAAATTTTGTAGTCTATAGTTAGACTATATATTTTACAATGTAAGACTATCTGCAAGGGAAAAAAATCATTTACTTTGGTAAAAATCTTCTTCTGGGTCAAGTTTATAGACAGCATAGATTTTTACTGGGCCTCTTTTTCATGACTTCATTAAAACCAAGTCTTATAAAGCAGCTGAAAATTAATAGATTTTTCTCCCTTTGCTAGAATTTGAGCTCTTTTTTCAGAAACTAACAGACTTGCAACTTAATATTTGGTGGCTAATGGGTACCTTTGAGAGTGTCTTTGAAAAGACAAGTTAAATTGTCAAGTTTGTTTGTTTGTTTTCATATTTCTCTCCTTCCAGTTCTCATTACAAGTAGATTCAGGAAAATACTTAAATGAACTACGATGAATAATTCTAGGAAAGCCTTAGAACTAACTCTTAACTACTAGAATAGCCTAGTTAAATGCTTTGAATGAATGACAAAGTTAAATTTACTTTGCTACATTCATCTCCTTGATGTCTAGTGTTCCTCAAAAAAGCTCAACAGAAAGGGTACCCTAAGGAAAACACTCTTTGGCAACAAGAGCTATTTTTATCCTAACAGTCAGTGATGTAGGGAAGAAGATATTACAGTTCGAAGCTGATGGCCAAGAAAGAATTCTTGAGATGTCTTTGGTGCAAAAAGGTGATTTTATTAAAGCACAGGGACAGGACTCTTGGGCAGAAAGAGCTGCACTGGGGTCATGAGGAGTGGCCCATTATATACTTTCAAGTTGGGAGGGGGTTAAGGATAGTATAAGTCTTTCAGGTATTTTGGAAACAAGGTTTCCAGGATCCTGAGGGGGCTAGCTATTGTTAGGAAAGGTCATTTGTTACTATTTAGCAAAAACTCAGTCTTGAGACCCTTCAGATGTATATCCTTGAGTCATATGCTTGGGGGATGATTGCCAACATGTATCTTGGAGGGTTGAGATCAAGGAAGTTTCCAAAGGAATTTTATATGTTAAAGTAGGCTTACAGGATCCTGGGGGTCAGACTAAGGTTGCTTTTTTCCCTTAGCAAAGTATTAACATCGAGGCAGCTGAGTTCCTAGACAAAATATCACTCTGCCTGTTTCAAGGACTTGTCAGTGGGTTGTAAGTAGTAAGGAAATTTAGTCATTTTTCTTATGCTGTTGTTTCCCACACCGGTCTGGACATGTTTTATGGAGGTCTATTGATGATTTCTTTACAGTATGTGGCTTGACAATCCAATATTTTGTTTTGCTTTGAAATCACAATTCTATATAACTTTAGCTGCTGAACCGAGTCTGAAATTCATGTTCTTTGACGCAAGCTTCAAGCTCTGCCTTTTAAAGCCAAACTCTAAGTCCTAAGTCTCAAAATGCTTAACTTTCTTGAGGATGAAATCATAACTTAATAAAAATGAAACCATTGCTATGGGCTGCATGTTTGTGTCTCTCCCAAGCTCCTGTGTTGAAACCCTCAGCCTCCTGTGACAGTGTTTGGAGGTGGGATCTTTGAGAAGTAATTAGGTCAGGAGTGCGGAGCCCTCATGATAGGATTAGTGCCCTTATGAAAAGTAACAGGAGAGAGCTTGCTTCCTCTCTCTTTCTTCTCTCTGCCTTATAAAGTCACAGCAAGAGGATGGCCATTTGCAAACTAGGCAGGGGGCTCTCACCAAACAGTGGGTCAGCTGGCAACTTTGGTCTTGGATTTCCCACCCTTCATAACTCTGTAAGTGAGGGGCCCCCTGGGTGGCTCCGTTGGTTAAGCTTCTGACTTTTGATTTTGGCTCAGGTCATGATCTCAAGATCCTAGGATGAAGCCTTGCCTCAGTCTCCATGCTCAGGGAGTCTGCTTCTCCCTCTCCCTCTGCTCTTCACCCTGCCCCCTGCTGTTCCTCTCTCTCCCTCAAATAAATAAATAAAATCTTAAAACAAAACAAAATTCTGATGAGTGAATGTTTGTTTTTTAAGCCACTCTATGAATGACGATTTGTTTAGCAGCCCAAACTGACAGAGACAATCATAGATCCAAAAATAAATTGACCTAGGACTACCATGATAATGACTGACACTTTTGTGGTACTTAATAGTATTAAATATAATCTTACCCTTTCAAGGATAAGAATATATATGAAGGGTGTGTGTGTGTGTGTGTGTGTGTGTGTGTGTGTAGCCATCCATCTCTATCTGTATATCCTTTAAATTCTTTTTACAACTTTCAAAAGTAAAAGCTTATACTATCCCCAGAAAACAGACCTAGAAATCCTAAGTGATCTGTGAAAATCACATAGCTTTAGGAATCATGGTGTTAAAAATGAAATGCACGCATTCTGACACTGTGGTGTAGGTTGAAATCACTGCAGTGTACTGCCTTGGGCTGAATTTCTCTGGGCTAGGAAATATTTTGCTGTATGGATGGCAGGTAGAAAATAAGGTGGAGGAGGCTGTGTGTGGCAAGACATGACAAGAAAAATGGATAAACACTTAGGGAAAATGATGGACTTAGGAACAGAGACATTGAAGTTGATTTTTAAATTCTACTTGTTTAAATTGCCATTTCGTGATTACTCTAACCATAGAGCTTGCCTTTGGTTAAAGAGATTCACTATGCATTCAAAAATTCAGGCTTTAAAAACAAAAGGCTTAGCTCAGAGAGGAATATATGGGTGACTCGAATAATCTGACTCTAGGTAAACTGTAATCAAGCAGAGCTATTCAAATGTTCCAATAACTTTAAGGACATCTTGAATAATTACTGGTAGTTAATATTTCTAACTGCACTTAATTTCTTTCCCGTAGCTTTTATTAAGAATTAATAATGTGGCAGAGGAGGGGGGGGTGTGCCTGGGTGGCTCAGTCAGTTAGGCAGCGGGCTCTTGATTTTAGCTCAGGTCATGATCTCAGGGTCCTGGGATTGAGCCCCATGTTGGACTCCCTGCTCAGCGAGGAGTCTGCTTGTCTCCCTCTTTTTCCCTCCCAACCCCTGCCCTTTCTCTCTCCTCTCTCTTTCAAATAATTCAGTCTAAAAAAAAAAAAAGGATGAGTTTTGTGAAATCAACCATGGATTCTTCAAGGGTCACTTTGGGGGCCTTGTGAAGTAAATCGGATATTGGGAAGCAAAGCTCCAAAAAATCAGTAACTTCACTTTAGTTATTAAAAAAAAAAAAATCCAGTGCATTATTTTTCTAAATGTATCACTTTACAAATAATTCTTTTAAAAGAGCTGATTTTCATGTCTTTTTTAAGTGAGTAAGATCATAATCAACTTTTCTTCTGAGGCGCTTCTTTTTGATAAACTGTGCTATTATTGGTTCAAGAATACTTTCATATTGGCTGGTAGATAGCTTCTGTGGCTTTGGGATAGATTTGGGAGTGAGCTAAGTGTAGCTATATTTAATCCTCACAACAGCCCTATGAGATTGATATTAAGCTCTCCATTTTGAAGATGACAGAATGAGATAGAGCTGAGTTAAGTGAATTTTTAAAATTTTACACCTGAGTGGTAAATTTCTAATTACAATTCAACTCTTTTCTACTTATAAAATTTCTATTGTTCATTCCTATGCCTTATTTTTTTTTTCTGAAGTATTAACTTATATGAACAATTTTTATGGTCTTTCCTATCTTCCCTGGGAAGATCCTTGTAAGAATAAAAATATAGGATTATGTGGGGATTATAGATTGTTCTTTGGATTCTTGGTTATTTCTTCCACAGAAGCCACAGATACTAAGGATACAAAACGTGGAAGGAATTAAATCTGTCCAGAAACTTTGTGCCATTGGTTAGATTACTTCTTCATCAACCCCGAGGTTATTAAAATCCCAGTTCTTGGTGAATGGATTATTAGTTTATATTTCATGTCATTCTGCTGGTCATGTGCTATCTTAGAGTTTTGTTTTGTTTTGTTTTGTTTGAACTCAGGGAGGAAGATTAAATCCTTAAAAGTTAAAAAGAAGTTTGTTTATATTTCTAGAATTCAGCGCCATTCATCCAGTGTTAGGGACCTTTTCACAAACCCCAGTATTCTCTTCACAACTAGATTTTCAACATCTTCAGGGAACAGAGAGCATATTTTTCTATTGCCTTGTATATGTGCTGGTACAGCTCAGAATTCTTTTCAAATGCTTCTTCAATTAGATTTTGCACTATAATTCATTTTGATGACCTTATCCTGATTCTCTTAAATAGAGGGAGGCAAAATTAAACCTATTGGATGTATAAAAGGG